>NC_139344.1:491356224-491785899 GCF_055883805.1 Amblyomma maculatum
AATGCCAATCTGGTCCGGCTCGACCTGTGAGCTCGCGATGCAACAATGTCCGCGAGCTCGTTGCCTAGCACGCCTGCATGTGCAGGAGCGTGATAGAGTCTGATCGGCCTCCGTGTGATAATAGATTTAAGCAAACGCTTTATTTCGTAAATTTTGGTATTTAATGTTTTTGGTGCGGCTAGAGCTGCAAGAATCGACAAAGAATCTGTGTAAATATACACAGGTGTCGATCCCTGCAGACTCTGTATATAGCGGAGGCATTCCTCAAACGCTATTTGTTCCACGCCGTATGCACCAGTTGCTCCTTCCACCCTGAAGCGTCCTACAGATGTTATTCGGCCTGCTGGTGACATAACGACGTACGCCTCTCCAGCCGAGACAGAGGTAAATGCGCCATCTGTATAGACGTGGTAAACGGGCGACGACGCCGACGCCCGCGCCGCCTCCACGTCTAACCGGACGTACGCAAACGAAACTACCTCTGCCGGGTGTTCGAGAGAGTCGTCGAAAGGTCTCGCCACTTCCGATGCGCGGTATGTATTTCGTCCAAATGTGATGTCAGATCGCTGCGTAAATAGCGCGAGCTCCGCGTTGAATCTGTCTAGATCCAAAGCGAGTGGCGGCGCATGCAGCAAAATTTGGAGCGCCCTGGTGCTCGTTGTAGAATAAGCCCCCGTTAGTGCCAATAAAGGAGCACGCTGCACTGAAAGCAGCCGAGCACGCAGTCCCGAATGGGGCGATTCCGTCCACCAAACGGGTGACGCATATGCGAGTGAAGGAAGAACGACCTGGCGGTAAAGCGCTCTTCGTTGTTCCGGTGCCGGTGTACCGCTGAGCCGCATGAAAGTGTTGAGGCGCGCGGCAAGCATCTCGGCCTTCTCCTTGAGCATGTCGCCATGAGGTATGAAGGAGAGAGTTCGATCGAAGACCACACCGAGGATTCTTACGGACGGCTTGAATTGTAATCTTACGCCGTCCAGCCTTACGGTGGGAAGTGTGCGCCCCATTCCACCCCTGGGGGGAGCAATAAGGACGCACACTGTCTTCTCTCGTGAGATGGTGACTCTCGCCTCCTCCGCCCATGTCGCAAATCTGGCGAGAGCATTTTCCGCCAATAGCGTCAAGAGCTTTCTTTCGGATGCAGGCACAAGGATGACGACGCCATCCGCATACGCCTGCACCGATACACCCTGTGGCATGGGCAACTCGAGCAGACCGCGCACGACTATATTCCACAGAAGTGGCGACAGTGGGGAACCCTGTGGGCTGCCTAAGGTGGACGCGCGACCGCGTCTCCCGCCTTTGAGCGGAATACCACCTCTCGGTCCGATAGAAAGGACCGCAGCAGTGCACAGAGGCTCCACGCACACCCCCCGTCACCGAGCGAAGCCAGGACCAAGGGGTGCCACACACTGTCAAATGCGCCACGGAAATCTAAGGATATAAGAAGTGCGTATTGGCCGCTATTCCTTATATCTCGTAATTTGGAGACTAGCGCATGTAGAGCCTGTACGGCTCCGCGCTGTCTGGTAAATCCGAATTGGTTCGAATGTAATAATTTGCATCGCGATAGAAAGTGGTACAAGCGCCCGTATAACAGACGCTCTAACACCTTGCCGAAAGTAGAATTCATTACTATTGGCCGATAAGATGTGGTCATCTCCGGAGGGCGACCTGGCTTAGGCAGGAAAATTATGCGTCCCTTTCGCCAAGCCACTGGGAAATGGCCAAGCTTGAGGGACGCGTTAAATATAAAGAGATAGAAATTCGGGTGACGCTCCCAGAGTTCGCGTACCACACGCGGCGTTATCCCGTCCAGACCCGACGCCGTTCCCGGCACGACGCGGGACACCACCATGCCCACTTCGTCGTACGTGAATGGGGCGTCGTCCGGTCCTCCGAGGGACGGGGATGCCGCAGCGATACGTATCCGTCTGTGAGCGTCGCTATCGTTTTCGTTTGAATCCGATGCGACCTGACCGTCCAACAACGTCTGTGCTGTTTCCAGCACAGACGATGTCATGGTGCCGTCAGGCCGCTCCACCGAAGGAAGAATAATGGGTGCTGTGTATTTTTTGAAAGCTAATTTATACGGGCGCCCGAATATGCCTGATTCGCTTCGAGCTGCTCGAAGCGAATAGACGTGCTCTAGCTGAGCTCCGCCAGCTCGAGCGCCTGCACGCGACCCGCATTGCCCGGCGCTGGCCTCCAGCGCCTAAGATTTTTTTCGCTCGTTTTTCCAGCGCGAGCGGCTACAAAAAAGGCTCGTTTTTCCAGCGCGACCGGCTACAAAAAAGGCTCGTTATTCCAGCGCGAGCGGCAGAAAACAGGCAATTTCCAAGCATGAAGCGAGACAAAGACCCCGGTTCGCAGAATGAGGGCGCAAAGAAAATGGGGCAGAGCGAAACCCAATCGACTGCGCGATAGAAGAAATTTTTTTCTTCTGAGCAGAGAAATTTCCAAAGAGCTGTCGGGGAAAAACGCAGAGACCGCGGTGTCAGCGCTGCTGAGAAATTTTTTTTTTCTCTCCAATTTGAACAAAGACCAAAACGGGCAAGCGGCCCTGGTTCCAAGTTGGAAGGCAGGCTTGGATCGCGCCTGCTCGCGGGGCCGCGGACTTTGTCAAATTTTTCCGCGGCCCGCCAAAGGGGAGAATAGTTTTTTTTTTCTTTTTTTTTTCGCCCCGGCATACAGGGCGGGCCTGGCCCCGGCAGACGCGGTTTTTGACCACCGCAATTTTGGCTTGAGTCACCAATTTTTCTTTCATTTTCTTTCTTTGTTTTTTCTTTTTTTCTCGCCCCGGCAGACGCGGTTTTCGACCACCGCAATTTTCACAGCTGAACTCGAACTTGGCTTAGGAGTCGCCATTTTTTTTTCTTTTTATTTCTTTGTTTTTTCTTTTTTCTCGCCCCGGCAGACGCGGGTTTTGACCACCGCAATTTTCCAGCGCCCTCGGCAATTTTTTTTTCTTTTTTTTTCTTTTTTCTCGCCCCGTGAGACGCGGTTTTTGACCACCGCAATTTTCCAGCGCCCTCGGCAATTTTTTTTTCTTTTTTGTTTTCTTTTTTCTCGCCCCGGCAGACGCGCAGACCACCGCAATTTTCCAGCGCCATCGCCCATTTTTTTTCTTTTTTTTTCTGTCTATAGGGAGCGGATTTCTTTGCGCTCGAGGCATTGGGGGCCCTCGCCGCGGTTTTTCTCGCCCCTGCAGACGCGGTTTTTGACCACTCTCCACAACTGGTTTCCTTCCTTTTTTTTCTGTCCTTAGCGAGCGGATTTTTTGCGCTCGAGGCGTTGGGGGCCCTCGCCCCGGCAGACGCGGTTTCCGCAATTTTCCGCGGTTTCCAGCGCCCTTGGCTTAATAGTCGCAATTTTTTTTCTGTCCTTAGCGAGCGGGTCCCCTCGCGGATTTTTAGAGCTCGAGGCGTTTGGGGCCCTCGCCCTGGCAGACAAGCCGCTTCTTTTACTTTTCGCGTAGTAAGAACGCTCGCAGATGGAAAAAATGCGCTCAGGACTTTGTCGGCCCGGCAGACGCGGTTTCTCGCCCCGGCAGATAGCAGATTATTGTTACTTTTCGCGGACGGCGCTCGGAGATGTGCTCAGGTTTCAAGTTAACTCCGGCGCGCGAGCAATCTACTTTTATTATTATTATTATTATTATTATTATTATTATTATTATTATTATTATTATTATTATTATTATTATTATTATTATTATTATTATTATTATTATAATTCGTAGTGCCGCAAGACATGATGGCGACTTTTCAAGTTTCCACTTTTAAGGTTCTAAATTCACGCACGCACGAGATTCTTTTTTTCTTCAATTTCTTATCTTGCCTTCATGACGAAGCCAACTTTACAAAAACCGGACGGCTCGCAGCAAGCTTGAATCGCTCTTGCGCGCATGCAGTTTCACACCACTTTTATGAACGCACGAGGCGCTCCGGGAGGAGGAGTAATGCGGCAAAGCCACCGTTGTTCCACGCAGACAAGGCAGACGCAGCTGCGAAAGGGCACTTTTTCTCTCTCTCTCTCTTATGCCGCATACAAACGTGTCGCACGCACGAGAAAAAAAAATATACCGAACAATAAACGCGGCAAAAAATACCATTTTTTTTACAACAATGGCCATCTTTTAGCGCACACACAAGAAAACAAAAGAAAGAAATCGGGTTTTGTGCAAAGTGCAAGAGACCTTTTTGTTCAGCGATGCATCCGAATCGCCGTTTTCTTTTTCTTCCGCATTTCCGAAGTTTGCAGAAGATTTTCTAAACCGCCTTCACCACGGTTTCGGAGAGGTAATGCGACAATACCTTAGTAAGATTTACTTTTTTTTGTAAAGTCCTCTCGAGCTATTTTTACTTACACTGGCGCAAAGTTTACTCACAAAAGTGGCCGTGTGGCGCTTTCTCCAGTTTCATTGCATAAAAAAAGTTTTCTTTTGTGTGTGTGTGTGTGTGTGTGTGTGTGTGTGTGTGTGTGTGTGTGTGTGTGTGTGTGTGTGTGTGTGTGTGTGTGTGTGTGTGTGTGTGTGTGTGTGTGTGTGTGTGTGTGTGTGTGTGTGTGTGTGTGTGTGTGTGTGTGTGTGTGTGTGTGTGTGTGTGTGTGTGTGTGTGTGTGTGTGTGTGTGTGTGTGTGTGTGTGTGTGTGTGTGTGTGTGTGTGTCTGTGTGTGTGTGTGTGTGTGTGTGTGTGTGTGTGTGTGTGTGTGTGTGTGTGTGTGTGTGTGTGTGTGTGTGTGTGTGTGTGTGCGTGTGCGTGCGTCGGGAGGCAGTTTTACTCACTTCACTCCCTTCAGCAGCTTCTACTACTAGTGGTCTGAATTTAGTGTTAAAGAATCTGCGAGAAACCGCGAGAAACTTGAGGCAGCACTACGAATGTTGCAATATTGCAAATGTTGTCTGCAATATTGCAATATTCAATTCGCTGAAAGCATTTAAAAATTTACGCATCGCTAATGGAAGCAGTTCGCTTCCATTAGCGGCTTTCCCGCGCTAAGCTTTGGCGACGACTCGTCCCTCGATCAAGACGTCGCGCGGACGCGCCTTTGTTACAACACTTCTGTAGGCTCAACGAGCTCCAGGACGAAAAAAAACGGCAAAAACGTTCTATCTCCCCACGCGATATCGCCCCGGCAGACGCCGTTTAGGAAAGCGACCGGCTGAGCCTTTTCGGGCCGAATTGATTTCGAAGGCTCAAATAAACAATTTCTCCCTTTTCAACCTAGTTTCTCTGTAAGGACCGTTGTTTTACATCACGATCGCGGTGCATTTGTTGCATAAGTTTTCGCACCACTTCTTTAGGCGCAACGAGCTCCATGCAAAAAACTAGCTGCGGCGAAGCCGCTCCATCTCCCTACGCGATATCGCCCGGGCAGGCGCCCTTCACAGTTCTCCTCATGTCCGATTTCAGAGGTAAACAGGCTTTGAGAAAACGCGGGTAAACTAGCGACGTGAACTTGCGACGAGCATGAAAGGTTCGATGCCATTTTAATGCAGAAAGCATTTAAAAATCTACAGAAATCTAATTCAGCGCGTGAAGAAATATTAAAAGGAGGTGAAAATTGGTCCCATTTGGTCCCAAAATTGGTCCCCGATCGAGACTTGACGCGGACGAATGGTACGCGTTTGCTACAACAGCTTTGGCGCCTTTTTTTAGTCGCAACGAGCTCCATGGAGAAAGGAATGGCAAGGTGTGCTGCGGCAAAGCCGCTCTATCTCCCTACGCGATTTCGCCCTGGCAGACGCGGTTTGGAAAAGCGGCCCGCAGTACGCCTCAGAGTATTATTTACACCCTTCTTGACGTTTCAATGCAAAATGATTTCGAAGGCCCCAATAAACAATATTTTTTATTGTATTTTTACTCAGCGCTGGACATTCAACAGCCAGGTTTCTGCTCTGAGGACTAATAAAAGCGACCGCTGCTTAACATGCGGTGAGACTGGAAACTTAAGAAAATTATGGATGTGTAACTGTGGAGTGAACCTTGCCGGCTTGTAAATAAATTCGTGTTTTTTAATTCCAATGCTAAATTTCTTACGATTTACGCATTTACTAGGATGCTGGCCAAGGCCGTATTTTGTTTTATCAACTTTATTCGTATGTGCGGGGATTGATCACAAGTGTCAATCGCATTAGTTCATGTATACATTGAAAATGCTTTTTCTGTGTGTGTGTGTGTGTGTGTGTGTGTGTGTGTGTGTGTGTGTGTGTGTGTGTGTGTGTGTGTGTGTGTGTGTGTGTGTGTGTGTGTGTGTGTGTGTGTGTGTGTGTGTGTGTGTGTGTGTGTGTGTGTGTGTGTGTGTGTGTGTGTGTGTGTGTGTGTGTGTGTGTGTGTGTGTGTGTGTGTGTGTGTGTGTGTGTGTGTGTGTGTGTGTGTGTGTGTGTGTGTGTGTGTGTGTGTGTGTGTGTGTGTGTGTGTGTGTGTGTGTGTGTGTGTGTGTGTGTGTGTGTGTGTGTGTGTGTGTGTGTGTGTGTGTGTGTGTGTGTGTGTGTGTGTGTGTGTGTGTGTGTGTGTGTGTGTGTGTGTGTGTGTGTGTGTGTGTGTGCGTGCGTGTGCGTGCGTCGGGAGGCAGTTTTACTCACTTCACTCCCTTCAGCAGCTTCTACTACTAGTGGTCTGAATTTAGTGTTAAAGAATCTGCGAGAAACCGCGAGAAACTTGAGGCAGCACTACGAATGTTGCAATATTGCAAATGTTGTCTGCAATATTGCAATATTCAATTCGCTGAAAGCATTTAAAAATTTACGCATCGCTAATGGAAGCAGTTCGCTTCCATTAGCGGCTTTCCCGCGCTAAGCTTTGGCGACGACTCGTCCCTCGATCAAGACGTCGCGCGGACGCGCCTTTGTTACAACACTTCTGTAGGCTCAACGAGCTCCAGGACGAAAAAAAACGGCAAAAACGTTCTATCTCCCTACGCGATATCGCCCCGGCAGACGCGGTTTAGGAAAGCGACCGGCTGAGTATTACATACACCCTTCTTGCCTTTTCGGGCCGAATTGATTTCGAAGGCTCAAATAAACAATTTCTCCCATTTCAACCTAGTTTCTCTGTAAGGACCGTTGTTTTACATCACGATCGCGGTGCATTTGTTGCATAAGTTTTCGCACCACTTCTTTAGGCGCAACGAGCTCCATGCAAAAAACTAGCTGCGGCGAAGCCGCTCCATCTCCCTACGCGATATCGCCCGGGCAGGCGCCCTTCACAGTTCTCCTCATGTCCGATTTCAGAGGTAAACAGGCTTTGAGAAAACGCGGGTAAACTAGCGACGTGAACTTGCGACGAGCATGAAAGGTTCGATGCCATTTTAATGCAGAAAGCATTTAAAAATCTACACAAATCTAATTCAGCGCGTGAAGAAATATTAAAAGGAGGTGAAAATTGGTCTCATTTGGTCCCAAAATTGGTCCCCGATCGAGACTTGACGCGGACGAATGGTACGCGTTTGCTACAACAGCTTTCGCGTCCCTTTTTTAGTCGCAAAGAGCTCCATGGAGAAACAAATGGCAAGGTGTGCTGCGGCAAAGCCGCTCTATCTCCCTACGCGATTTCGCCCCGGCAGACGCGGTTTGGAAAAGCGGCCCGCAGTACGTCCCAGAGTATTATTTACACCCTTCTTGACGTTTCAATGCAAAATGATTTCGAAGGCCCCAATAAACAATATTTTTTATTGTATTTTTACGCAGCGCTGGACATTCAACAGCCAGGTTTCTGCTCTGAGGACTAATAAAAGCGACCGCTGCTTAACATGCGGTGAGACTGGAAACTAAAGAAAATTATGGATGTGTAACTGTGGAGTGAACCTTGCCGGCTTGTAAATAAATTCGTGTTTTTTAATTCCAATGCTAAATTTCTTACGATTTACGCATTTACTAGGATGCTGGCCAGGGCCGTATTTTTTTTATCAACTTTATTCGTATGTGCGGAATTGATCACAAGTGTCAATCGCATTAGTTCATGTATACATTGAAAATGCTTTTTCTGTGTGTGTGTGTGTGTGTGTGTGTGTGTGTGTGTGTGTGTGTGTGTGTGTGTGTGTGTGTGTGTGTGTGTGTGTGTGTGTGTGTGTGTGTGTGTGTGTGTGTGTGTGTGTGTGTGTGTGTGTGTGTGTGTGTGTGTGTGTGTGTGTGTGTGTGTGTGTGTGTGTGTGTGTGTGTGTGTGTGTGTGTCGAGAGGCAGTTCTACTCCCTTCACAGTTCTCCTCCCACACTAGGCGACTTGTGGTCGAATTTCAGTGGTAAAGAGGCTTTGAGAAAACGCGGGTAAACGACGGGAGTAACATTTCCCCTCTCGCCGTAGGTGAACTAGCGACGAGCATGAAATGTTCGATGCCATTTTAATGCTGCCAGCGTTGAAAAATCTACACAAATCTAATTCAACACGTGAAGAAATATTAAAAGGACGTGAAAATATGTCCCATTCGCAAGACTAGGCCGCTTTTCTTGGGCTTTTCCGCGCTAGGCTTTTGTGACGACTCGTCCCCCAATCGAGACTTGACGCGGACGAACGGTACGCGTTTGCTACAACAGCTTTCGCGTCCCTTTTTTAGTCGCAAAGAGCTCCATGGAGAAACAAATGGCAAGGTGTGCTGCGGCAAAGCCGCTCTATCTCCCTACGCGATTTCGCCCCGGCAGACGCGGTTTGGAAAAGCGGCCCGCAGTACGTCCCAGAGTATTATTTACACCCTTCTTGACGTTTCAATGCGAAATTATTTCGAAGGCCCCAATAAACAATTTCTTTTATGATATTTTAATGCAGCGCTGGACACCCAACAGCCAAGTTTCTGCTCTCGGGCCTAATTAAGCGACCGCTGTTTAACATGCGCTGAGACTGAAAACTAAAGAAAATTACGGATGTGTAACCGTCGAGCGAACCTTGCCGGCTAGTAAATGAATTCGTGTTTTTTAATTCCAATGCTAAATTTCTTACGATTTACGCATTTACTAGGATGCTGGCCAGGGCCGTATTTTTTTTAACAACTTTATTCGTATGTGCGGAATTGGTGACAAGTGGCAATCGCAACAGTTCTAATATACATTGAAAATGATTTCGGGAGGTACCGGGTTCGATCCCTGGTGCCGCCGGTTACCCACCGATTTTTAAATGGGTACAAGCTTTCCCCCGGCCTGGTGCTCGGCTCTTCTGGGGAGAAAATGCTTGGGAAAAGGGGTCACGGCCCAAATAGTTGCGCCGATGTGGCAGTGATTGGTTCCGCCATCGGACAACAATATGTCCTCCTTGCGCGGCAACAGCCCGTTATGTGGCCCTTTTTTTTTCTTGAACCAACATTTTTGGTTCATGGCCCCTTTTCCCAAGCATTTCACACCAGAAGAGCCGAGCACCAGGCCGGGGGAAATCTTGTACCCATTGTAAACCGGTGGGTACCCGGCGGTACTGGGGATCGAACCCCGTACCTCCCGAATGCGAGGCGGATGCTCTACAACAAGGCCACCGCTTCATAGTTAATCATAGTTACTCCCGCCGTTTACCCGCGCTTTTTTGAATTTCTTCACGTTGACATTCAGAGCACTGGCCAGAAATCACATTGCGTCAAGCACCGATAAACGGCCATCGCAATGCTTTGTTTTAATTAGACAGTCGGATTCCCTCGGTCCGTGCCAGTTCTGAGTTGGCTGTTTTCTGCCAGCCGAAGCAAGAACCTCGGGCACGAAGCCCCCGGAACAAGCACAGCTGTGGCTTTCCACAGGAAGGTCCCGACGCTGGTCCGGGCTCGGCCGCACCGCTTTTTACGGCGGCGAGCCTCGCCCAGTCCCGGTGCAGTGCCATTCCTGCTTCTGGACCCCAGCCCGACCGGCTCAGCCCTCAGAGCCAATCCTTTTCCCAAGGTTACGCATCCGTTTTGCCGACTTCCCTTACCTACATTGGTCTAGAGACTAGAGGCTGTTCACCTTGGAGACCTGCTGCGGATATGGTTACGGTCCGGCACGAAAATCGCACTCCCTCACTCGGATTTTCAAGGGCCGACAGGAGCGCACCGGACAGCGCAAGAGCCGCACTGCTCTACGGAGCCACCGTCCCTATCTCGGGGTGAACCCATTCCAGGGACTCGATCTCCTTACAGAGAAAAGAAAACTCTTCCCGGGGCACCCATCGGCGTTTCCGAGCTGGTTTGCGTTGCCGCACTGGGCCCCGAAGGACCGATCTCCGTAGCCGGGTTCGGGACTGTTAACCCGATTCCCTTTCGGTTGCAGCGGGGCGTCTCCGATTCGACAGACAGAGCTGCACAAACGCGCCCGCTTCTGAAAGGATTTCTCCTTTCCCTAAGGACCGACTGACCCATGTTCAACTGCTGTTCACATGGAACCCTTCTCCACTTCAGTCCTCAAGGTTCTCACGTGAGTATTTGCTACTACCACCAAGATCTGCACCAGCGGCGGCTCCAGGCGGGCTCACGCCCGACACCTTCAACGCACACCGCAGCGGCCCTCCTACTCGTCGCGTCTTAGCACCCCCACAGTTCGTGCTACTCTGCCAGCGACGGCCGGGGATAGGCGCGACGCTAGAGCGCCATCCATTTTCGGGGCTAGTGGCTTCGGCAGGTGAGTTGCTACACACTCCTTAGCGGATTCCGACTTCCATGGCCACCGTCCTGTTGTCTTAAGCAACCAACACCCTTCATGGGTTCTCATGAGCGTCTCGACTCGGGCGCCTTACCCCGGCGTTTGGTTCATCCCACAGCACCAGTTCTGCTTACCCAAAGTGGCCCACTTGGCACTCTCATCGCAGCGGGAGGCCTCAACCCAGAAGGCCTCCCGTACACCCATTGAAAGTTTGAGAATAGGTTGAGGACTTTTCGACCCCAATGCCTCTAATCATTCGCTTTACCAGGTGTGACTGCTCTCCCATCGAGCGCCAGCTATCCTGAGGGAAACTTCGGAGGGAACCAGCTACTAGATGGTTCGATTGGTCTTTCGCCCCTATACCCGGATCGGACGATCGATTTGCACGTCAGAATCGCTTCGGACCTCCACCAGAGTTTCCTCTGGCCTCGTCCTGCCCGGGCATAGTTCATCTTTCGGGTGCCAACGTGTGCGCTCTCGCTCCGCCCCGGCGACAAGAGAGCGCCTGGGACGGGCCGTTGCTGCGCCCACACCCCTGTGCGGTGCGGGATCGCAACGCGGCCCGCGAAGGGCCTTCACGTTTCATTGCGCCATTGGGTTTCGGGAGACCCATTGACTCGCGCACATGTTAGACTCCTTGGTCCATGTTTCAAGACGGGTCGGGTGGGTTACCGACCTACTCGCCGCAAACCACTATAGCGCCTCCGCGGGAGAATGCCCCGCTCGCCCGGCTTCTCGCCGCCAGGGGACCAACCCAGACAACAGGAGGCGACAAGCTTGCCCAGCGGGTCCTCCGCTCCGATTCCAGAGGTCGTCATCGTTCGGGCCTCCCGACAGCCGGGAGAAGCCCAAGGGGCCTGGACGGGGTGACGAACTCTTCGTGCACGGCAAGGTATAACTCCCGCGAACCGTCCCCGAGGGGACGGGCAGGTCACCTCCACAGCCGGACTGAAAGTCGTACTTTTCCCATTTACCCGCGTCCGTCGTGGCGTTCTACCGGCGGTGGGAAGTGCGCACTCCGGAGACCGCGTCCGCCCACTGGCAGCCGGAACAGCCCCCCGAAAGGAGCCGTTTACCCGACGCCGCCAGCTCGGCAGTCGTCCGGAGGCTCAATCCCACCACTTTCGAGCTTCGAGGGCCCACCCGTTTTACTCTAAGCGGTTTCATGTACTCTTGAACTCTCTCTTCAAAGTTCTTTTCAACTTTCCCTCATGGTACTTGTTTACTCTCAGTCTCTCGGTCGTATTTAGCCTTAGATGGAGTTTACCACCCACTTAGGGCTGCACTCTCAAGCAACCCGACTCACGGGAGGCTTCATCCCGGGCGCGCAAAGGCAGAGACGGGCCTGGCACCCACTCAGGGACAAGCCCCTGTCAGGGGTCTTGCACCGTCGCAAACTCCAGGGAACGTTGCCTCCCATACACCACATTTCCAGACCACCTGCAAGGACGGGGGATTCGGTGCTGGGCTAGGTCCCGTTTCGCTCGCAGCTACTCAGGGAATCCCTGTTGGTTTCTTTTCCTCCGCTTAGTGATATGCTTAAATTCAGCGGGTTGTCTCGCCTGATCTGAGGTCGACAGCAGTGAATTGATTGTCCTCCAACTCGGTCCGATAACTTTTCGGCGCGGTCGAGCGCGCTCCGCTCGTCCTTCTCCCTTTTTGCGCGGCTCGCGCCTCCCGCACATTCCTCGCTTTTTTTTCGCTGTCGGCAACACCCTCGGCGACGTGCGCGCGAGACTGGAACGTGCCGCATGGCCGGCGCTCGGGACGGCGCGCGCATATCGGTTGCGCCGAAAACGAACCATTGAGTAGGAAGAAGCAACCCCCGACCGCCGCGGTCGACTGAATGCCGCCTCTCGTCTCTTTCCCTCGAGCGAGAGGCAAACGTACAACCTGGCGTAGGGGCATCTTCACAAAAGATTTTGCGTCGCCCCTGCCTAAACTGGAGTGGCCCAGTTTTTTTCGGGACAGAGACTGCAAAGCACTTATACCGACGGCGGACAACGCTCGTAACGAGATACGCGTCCGTTCGACCCGTACTAGACAATGCTTGAGCAGAGAGACTCCTTTCCCTCGGAGCCCGTGAGGATCCCTTTAGCGCGCCGCACGGCAGCGCGCGCCTCTGCGCCTACAAACTCTCCTCTAGCATCAACGCGTTCACACCCGGTCGTTTCCCCGCACAACCCGGCGCGAGATCTCCTTTCTTCTCGCGCGGGCGTGCCCGGACCAGGCGCTCCCGTCTCTCGCGTTTCGCGAGGAAAGTTTGTTTCCACTGTCTCCGTAGGCCAGCCCGCAAATGCCGCTCTGGCGCTCGTCCTTCCGGCCTCGTCTCCCTTGAGCGACCGCACTGCAGGTAATCCCTTCCTGCGGCAATCGCCTCTTTTGGAGGCCCGGAGGACGCGCAACTGGCAGCCTGCGCGGCCCTCGGCACAAAGCGTGGCGCAGGGCGACCCCGACTCGACCGCCTTTCGCGCGGGCGCAAGGGTTCGACCCACGTCTCTCAATTTGCGCAGTCTTTCGAGGGATCTTCGGCGTTTCGTACAGAGCCGTCCTTGATGCCGACACTGTCAAAACGAGTCGCCAGCGACGCCATCCCCGGGCGCCGGCGCCTCTCTTGATATATGATCCGACCCTCAGACAGACGAACCCAAGGGAAGACCCAAGGGCACAATGTACGTTCGAAGAATCAGTGCTCAGTGTGTCCTGCAATTCCCCCCCAATCTGGCAGCTGGCTGCGTTCTTCATCGACCCGAGAACCGAGTGATCCACCGCTTAGAGTCGTGCGTTTGGTTTGTTCAATTCCGTACAGTACAACAAAGGGTTTCGACACCCAGGCTTTTCTCCTGGTCTCCAGTGTCGCAGTTTCGTCCAACTCCTGCAACATCTCGCAGCGTTTCGTTCGGCCTCTGTGCCAGCCTGCAAGCGGCTCGGGCGCTGCGCCTCTGCGAAAAGCCTTGTGCAGTGATAGTGCAACTCGAGAGGAAGCGTGTGAGCAGCGTGCGGTCGCCATTTTCGTTCTCCGTGGTGCTATGGGCCAAAAAATCATGTCGCGTCACCGCAACATATGACGACGCACTATCAAGGAACCAAGAAAGAGTCATCAGAAGGGTTTCATCAGAAGGGTTTCGCACCAACACGTTAGAAGTGTTTGATAAAAGTTCTGCTGTTCACCTGGTCATCTGCTGTTCACATCACAACTGCTGTTCACATATCGACAGCCGCTCTCAACCACCTTCTCTCCCCGGTGAATCGCTCCCGGATAGATCCATACAGCGACGCTTCTCAAGGGTGGCCTCTTGGACCGACCTCTATCAACGTCACGCTGCCGCGATCTCATCCTCCACCATCTACCACATTTTGCACAAAGGAGCCGCCATCAACTTCGCATAAGAGGCCTTGCGCACCGCTCAGCATTGGAGCCGGACAGCACGTACTTGACAATCCGCAAGAAGAAAGTCAGTCGGACTACTCCCGCAACAGGAGCCCACCAACCACAAGTGTCTCGGACGGCTTTTCGGTGGCGCACCGACAGACTACTCGGAAACCGGGAAGGACGAAGCCCCGAGAGAACCTCAAGGCCGCGAATGCGTTCGAGTGCGGGATTATAACCCCGTCGTCCTTTTTGTTCCCGAAGTCTCCTTTCGCGCCATCGGCACGGCGCCTAATATCGCGCCCGACGAGCAAGCGTCAGACGTTCACCACGCCATGAACGAAGCAAATGACATCCAGAGCCAGTGAGCTGCGGTTCCTCTCGTACTTCGCAGCAGCGCCACCGTTCCCTTGGCAGCGGGCAGGCCTTTCCCTCGGCCCGCGCTACAGACTCTGAGTCGTTCTTTTACTTCTTTTGCCAAAGAGCCCGCAAGCAGCGTTTCCGCTCGTACTTCGCAGCAGCGCCGCCGTTCCCTTGGCAGCGCGCAAGCCTTTCCCTCGCCCCGCGCTACCGACTCGAACGCAAAGAGCTTCGCAGCAGAGTTAGCGAGCAGCGTTTCCGCTCGTACTTCGCCACAGCGCCGCCGTTCCCTTCGCGGCGCGCAGGCCAATGACTCGGCCCGCGCTACCGACTCTGCGCAACTCTTTGCAAAAGAGCCAGCGAGTAGCATTTCCTCTCGTACTTCGCAGCAGCACCCCCGTTCCCTTGGCGGCGCGCAGGCCTTCCCCTGAGCCTGCGCTACGGACTCTGACGCAAAAAGAAGTAGCCGCAGCAGAGCTAGCGAGCCGCGTTTCCTCTCGTACTTCGCAGCAGCGCCGCCGTTCCCTTGGCGGCGGGCAGGCCTTTCCATCGGCCCGCACTACAGACTCCGTGCCCACCGTCATAGGTGCGTTACGCCGTTTGTACCCGCGGAAGCCGACCGTCCGACAATCCCTTGGTGACGGAGCTCCGCTGGGCGTAACCCCAGACGGCCACTGACGTCCGACGGACAACCGAACTCGGCCGCAACACGGCGGCCGATTTCGGACGTCCGCCGGAATTCCGGCGTACGTACGAAAGCGGATGGTCGAATGCATTCGCCCAGCGGACAGCCGCCGTACGTCCGCCACTGGATTTGCTTTTACACAGCTATGATATAGTTTGTAGTCGTCGTGCTCGTCTGAACTGCGTATAAATCAGTAATGCCGTCAAGTCTGCATTATCTGATGCCAGAGCGAATCGATGCGATAGAAGCACTTCCATTAACCAGTTTTTTTTATTTTCCGCATGTTTCATCGTTGAATGCTTCCATCAAAAATTTTTGATTAAAAGTTAAATGACCATTAAACATTTTTCTATCATGATGCTTCGGTGAAATTTTAATCAGTGGCTGAATAGACGCAGCAAGCAGCAAGCTCTAAAAGAACGAAACCGAACTTATCCTCAAAAAAACCTGAAATGAGCCAATCCAATCCACCTGACAAGTTGAAGTTTAGTCATGGAAGATGGCTTCACGTTTCCGTGTTCTGCATTTTCTGCGCAGTTACAAATACCTACGGCTGTAATGCACTGCTAGCATTGTTTTTGCTGTGGCTTGGTGCGGCTGGCACACTTTGTTCACCCGCCGATTCCAAAGTAAGTATTTCACCGAACTTTTGTTTCTTTAGTGGAACTTTTCGATGCACCGATAGTGGTGAGCTTTTGGGTAAGGAAACAGCTCTGTACAGCAGCCGAACGGTCGAGTGTTTTAGGCGAGACTGACAGGATCGCTCCGCGCCGACTAACTAAAGTGCAGCCTCAAGTCTGAGGGCCATCTTTCTCGGCATTACTGGACGCTGCGCCAGTAAGCCGCGCAACTTCTCTGTCTCTGATAAAGGAGTGCCTGCCCGAGCTTTAAAGGAGTTAATTTGTTAACCATGCGCAACGTGCTGAGTTGTAAAAACTATACGAGAAAACTTTTGCACTCCTCGAGCCTATCGTGCGACATGCCTACACTAGTGAAAACGTCGCGGTTTATTTTTTTTTCAATGGACAGCCGCTGATCTTTCTCTCGAGCTTTACGGCAACTACAGTTTCTAGAAGGAACGGCTGTAGCTACTAAATAACTAAAGGTTTAGTACTCTCCTTCAGCTTTGACAAACCAGGACAGCACCTTGCGCATGTTGGTTATGCATGTGGGACCGAACCGCGCAGAACAACCGGACAAGGAGATGAGAGAAAAAAAAAAGTCAGCACTTGTCTTTTTCTTGACCCGTTGTTCTGCGCTGTTCTGGCACGAATTTGACATACCGCCGCCGCGATACAGTTGGGCTGTGAGCTCTGGTGCCTGCAACGCCTTCTTTTATGCAAAACAGGCATACTGGGAGGCCATGCAAGCCGCGGGCTCAAAAAAAAAAAACCAGAGCTGAGCAAAAGTGAGATGAAAACAAAATTGTTGTTGCCTTGTCCTTACAGATATTCAAAGGCTCCTCAGAATTTCACTGCATTATTGACAGCCAGATAATGCCAAAGCTACACTAGAGCCATGCAGCACCTTATAGTGCATGATACTGAGCTTATGTCTCGCACTGAAAGCTCTTACCATGTTCTTAGATTATCATATTAAAGTAGCTTTAAACCCATGCTTGTTAATACAGTGATAGCCATAAATTGAATCTAGGGCATCATGCTCACTTACAAGGCTTCTGATAACCGCTGGTCACATGATGTGGGCTATAGCAGAAACCTGTACCTGGTCATCTTACAAGCATTTGTGCAATTGATGCTTTTAATGTGTTGTAAAAGTTTTTGTGTTCTGTTTCTGTATGGGAATGCTTTCCTTATTGAAGGCTAACATTTGGCTTGCTACAGCAAAACCTCTACCTAGTCATCCTAAAAACAGCACCGCAGTTGGTGCTTTTAGTGTGTTGTAAAAGTATTTGTGTTCTGCTTCTGTATGGCAATGCCTTTCTCGTTGAAGGCTAGCATGAGGCTTCCAAAAATTTTTCAGATGCCATTTGCTGTAGCCGATTTCGTAGGCCAACAGGAAGCAGCACTTTGAACATGGAAAACTGTCATCCACGGGGGAAAAATAGCAACATCCCTTTGCATTCTCATTTCTTTGGTATGGCTAAAAGTGAGTATTGTATCATCATCTATATTATTAATATTGAATCATGATTGTCAGTGTTGAAGTTGTTTGAGCGTGATGATTTTAAACACACAGGACATCCCTTTGACATTAAGGTTTTAGCTTGTTTACATGTAGGATGTAGAACTGGTTTCAACAAACTTTATGCAGCAAATTCTTTTTACATTGTCCACCATGTTACTTTTTGTCATTGTCCATTGAAGTAAATAACCAGTATTTTATGTTTACACAGTCGTCCACTCTTAGCTTGAATGGGAATGTGTGGCATGCAGTTTGCGAAATAGCAATGCATCCGTCACAGCCATGCATCAAGGCTAAGTGGCTCGTGCGTAGAGGGACCAGCCGCTCCAGCTTCACGTCATCTGCCTCTTTGCTCCGATGTGCAGACGTGCATTGAGGCAAAGTGGTTTATGTGTAGAGAAACCAGGAGCTTCTTTGTCACATCTGGCTGTTTGTTACGGTGTGCAGATGTGCATCGAGGCAAAATGGCTGATGTGTAGAGGGACCAGGAGCTGCTGCTTAACGTCCTTCGTTTCTTTACTACAGTGCACAGCCGTGCATTGATGCAAAGTGGCTTGTGCATGGAGGGCCCAGGAGCTGCAGCTTCACGTCTGCCTCTTTGCTCAGGTACGCAGGTGCGTATTGAGGCAAAATGGCTTATGCATAGAGGGACCAGGAGCTGCTGTGTGGCGTAGTCTGTATGTTTGCTATGGTGCGTATCGAAGTACAGTGAGGGGGCTCATGTGTAAAGGTACCATGAGCTGCTGCGTCATGTCGTCTGCCTCATTACTATGGTGCGCAGGCATGCATCAAGGCAAAGTGGATTATGCGTAGAAGGACCATGAGCTGTTGCTTCACATCTGCTATGATGCGCAGCTACGTATTGTGGGTGGGGGTGGAAAACATTGCCATCAGATACAAATACAGCAGGTTACTCACTAGCTGACCCTGAGGGGGCCTGTCCTGACAAAAACAAGGGGTCCCTAGTTTGGGACCCCAGTGGGGGTAGAGGGACTAGAGGCTGGTACTTCACGCTGTCTGCCTCTTCGCTATGGTGTGCAGCTGCGATGGATGCAGTGGCATCTCAAAAAGTGCATGCCACGCACTCGCATGTTCAGCCTGAGTGGACGACTGTGTACCTGCTATAGCTTTGTTATTCATAGAATAAACCTAGGCCAAGTTGGATGAATTATAGCTCACCTCATATGTGATCAGCAAAGAAAAGCCACTCCAGAAAATCTGATGCATTTACTGTCATAGGATTCTTATTCATATACATGCTACTGACAAGTCAGATTCTTCACCCTCAGAAATGCCAGAAAAATAACCAAGGGTGCGTCTGCAATAGTCTAGCTTGCTCTTTCTCTGCAGACTTGAGTCAGATGTGTGTTCCATTGCTGTGGGTGGGACAGGTGTGAATCTTTGATTTTAAGCTTGCAACAAGTATGTTATTTTAGTTTAAAGGCAAAACGGTACTAATAATCGCAGCCCCCCGTGGCCTTTATCCCCTTTTAATAGTGTTGCTAGACACTGAATTATTAGTTTACTCTGCACTGTTTCTGTCTAGTTAATGTGCGGAGATGTACATATATTTATATGACTTGGAGTTGTCGACTTTGCACTTAGAAACATTGTAGCGTTATCTGATGTGTTGCTTTCATTTCTTTAATGATTTCTGTAAGGGATCGGTGGGTATGCTAGGCACCATTATTAGTCTGCTCTTTTTGGGTCACCTGTTCAATGCCCAGCTGCGACCGTCTCCCACTTGCCCTCGGACAGGAGGCGGAGAGACGCGCAGAGAGAGGCTGCTACAGCAGCTACATTGCTTAACGGAAACGTAGGCAGAGAAAGAAAGAAGTCCCCTCTTCCGAGGACTTTGCTGTCGCACTCGAAGACGCGGGGACAGGCAGTTTGTTCTTGTTGCTGTGTCATGTAGGGGGCCCGTTTTTATTTAAGGAGCTTTACGAACAGTATACAACTAAGGGGTCCTTAGTACGCTGACTGGACCCATCACCCGGAGGCAGCACAGCTTCGAAACGAGCACCTCTTTTAGAAGAACTGCTTATCATTCAAAGAAAAAACACTGTCAGGTTGAAGGGTGTAAGGCCCTCTTCCTTGTTGGGGAGCCCATAAAAGTGACAATTATTCAGTGCAGGCGCGCTGAGTGGGGTCTCGTTGAGGATTCCAACCCTGGATGTCAACAATGGTGGGAGATGTTGGTGTTGAAAAAGGGCAAGTGTGTAACAGTGACTGTATGATGCGGAGCGGGAGGATGTGGGTTAGCTCTTCTGATGTGGTCCGCAATGGTGCTGACTCGGACGCCAATAATTGCAATAATTGCCCTGTAAAAGGAGCCGCCAAGGATGCAAGCTTTGGGCAATGGTTGCGCACGTGGGACACCGTTTTGATGGGTTCTAATTTTTTTTTCTTTTTATTTCCTAGGGGAAAGAGTTTGGCATGTGACCTAGTGAGCCAATCATTTCGAGGTCCATTCTCTAAATTCTGTTTGTTGTGAAACGAATTTGTTGTCCCTTTTGCATTGCTTGTATTAGGGAGAGGGTGAAGAACTTATGAAAGTGGAAAGACATGCCAAAATGATTGTTAGCCAGTCATGTGTGAGTTCGTTGTCATTGGGGATGAGAAATGTGGGCGGAGTCCCGAAGTTAATGAAATGGCCCTGCGGCCTGGAGAACTCGTTCTGAGCTAGATTTTGATCTCTTTCCTCTTCGGCATAGATCATGGTCATTGTTTCGCCTGTTGTAAATACGTACATTCATGTATAAAATTTTCAGTTCATCTTCCTCTCCGTGTGCAAGTTGTTGTGGCCAGATGCAGTAAATTCACTATTTTCATTTCTGTATAACGTGCCTTTCTGAAGATGGTGAGCTCTTTTGTCCAATCCTGTAAGAAAGCAGCAAAGCGCTCCCAAATCTTCCACAAAACTTTGTGATATCTTTAATACTAACTGCGGCTTGGTGTCACTCAAAACATGTAGTTGAGGTAGATGTCTTCCCCCCCCCTCTTTTTGTTCGTTCAAATGAGGACCAGCGGACACTAACTCTTGCTTTTGTAATGACCTAGGCCCCGCCTTAAGTACTCCAATGTCAATACCATTTTTATAGCTATGGCTGTCCAACAGCACTAATGTCTTTTATACACTTCTTTTACTAATCTCTTACCCAAGTGGTGGCTTATACTGCGGGGGCGAAAGCCTCTGTACAGTATGTCTAGATTTTGGACTAGAATCGCGATGTAAACGAATTGTGACCTTATTTCTTTTGCACACATGAAAGAACTAACGTTCAACTTTCACATCGACAAGTATGGTCCCAGTTTCCTGGTCGATGTGAAAGTTATGTGCTTTGATTGCAGTTTGTGTAGTCCACACACTTGTCCCCGATATTACATAGGGGCAAATTAGGCGCCTTTACAGGGGCAATTTCTTTGGCGCCCACTATACCTTCCCCATGAAAAAGCTACAGTGTTTCTTGTGAACAGCTGGCTGCATTTATAAATACCATTATTTTTTTGTAATTTGTTGTGCGTAGTTGAGAAATCCATGACATACATGCACAGCTGGTTGCCAGAATTATGCAATCATATTTCAGTAACTAACATCCATGCTGCATGCTGCCGGTAATACATCAGGAGCTTGTGGTTGTCAGCTTTTTGTGTTTTGTGTGACTATAAGCCTTGCTATTGTAATGTCACATATAGCGCTGTGGGTAAACAAATAACTTTACTTTTAACTCTTGTAGAAGCGTGAACACTGCGCAATCACTGCGGCGGGCTATGCTTCCACATTGGGCTTTAGCCACATGTCAGATGTCTATCTTTATTCTGCTGCAGCAGCTTGCATGTTATCAGATAAGTTACTTCGTCGCAGCTGCTCCAATAAGACGCTTTCTAGACGCTTGTAGCCTAGATGTTGATGTCGATATACCCCCGACATGCCCAGGGAATGTCTTCGGTAGAGGGTACATGGAAACCAGCGAAATGTGCAGTTTACAGAACAAAAAGGTAACAATTTTAAATGATGTTTTATTGATCACTTCTTTTCAGAGCAGGAACAATGACTTTAGAAATCTGCCTGTTAAACCGCTCAAAATGCAGGTTTCTGCCGCCAATGCATACCTGTGTAATACTGCAATGCTCTGGCTGTGCTTTATGTTCATATACAGCATCCTTTATGCTTAGTTTCTCTGCAAGTGCACTCCATGTCTTGGGCATTGCTGAGGGCGCATAGCAGCAAGCATAACATGCCATGTTTGGTCAGAGTGGCATGTTCAAAAAGACGACATAAAAACATTAAAATACTGAATACCAGGTTCTGGTCAAACTACGTTTATCTTTTATTATTCTGCATGGGTTTTGCTGCAGTTATATGACCTTTCTATATAGCATGTGACAGTTCTGAATAGAGATGCATGCGTACAGTGCCATCTGGAAAAAGCAATTGAGAGAAACTGGCAGTTGTCCTTGGAGATGTGTAATCAAAGTTCAACACAGATAACTTGAATTTCATTTTCCCTTCTATTGCAGGAGGAGCCCAGCCTGCTCTTTCCATCTTAGACCTGAAAGACCAGCAACAGCTGATCGAGCAAATGCACAGGATAGTAACTGCTCCTGGAATCCCGGCCTGCGGAGGCCGCCACAGAGAACTCGATCATCTCCTCGCTAATTCCGAAATATTAGGTTTCAATAAATACCTTTTCCTCCACCACCTCCCCAAGGGAAGAGCTGTCACGGCCAAGGATAATTAAAAAAATTATTCAAGTAGATTCTTAATACTCCAGTTGGCCTGCATTTTACCATGCCATTCCTTAACATCGATATTTTTTTAGTGTAGACTATTTATGCATGCAGTTTTTGCAAAAAAGCCTAAAAAATGCTTTTTTACAACCTCGCATGCTGGTATGCAATGGTGCATTTGTGTAAAGCTCAGCTAGCATATGTGCCTCTTTGATGGAAGTTTTAATTGCACACAACTGTTCAGTGCTTTGTGTTTGAAAGTAAAGCAGACAACAGGAAACTTGAACCTGTTGCATATTCTATTGTCTGCTTTACTTTCATGACAAAGGCATTGAGCGCTAGTATACTAGTATGTGACTGAAATTTCCATGGCACATGCTTGCTGAGCTTTACACGAATGTTATTGGCAAGTTTTTACACCAATAGCAGGCCCTGCAAGCATGTTCCGGGAAACGTCCGAATGTCCGCCTCCGGCTGCCCGTCGGACGACCGTGGGACGCGATCCGGATCCACGAACGATAGTCCGACGGACGTCCGCTGTACGTATATCGAACATAACCGGACTTCCGTCGGATGTCCGAAGGTCCGAAAACGGACGTCTGTCGGTCGACCGTCAGACGTCTATGGCCGTCTGGGACAATTTGTGCAGAGAAGCGGCTTCAGAATATCGCAACTCCGCGGTGAAAGGCCATCCCCCGCTTATAAGTGGGGGCGGCGCCGGGCGTGACAAGCACAGTCCGGTAATGATCCTTCCGCAGGTTCACCTACGGAAACCTTGTTACGACTTTTACTTCCTCTAAATGATCAAGTTTGGTCATCTTTCCAACAGACCGGCGCAACCGAAAGGCCGCGCCGGACATCGGTCCGAAGACCTCACTAAATCATTTAATCGGTAGTAGCGACGGGCGGTGTGTACAAAGGGCAGGGACGTAATCAACGCGAGCTTATGACTCGCGCTTACTGGGAATTCCTCGTTCAAGGGGAACAATTGCAAGCCCCTATCCCAATCACGAAAGAAGTTCCACGGGTTACCCAGTCTTTTCAGACAGGGATAAAGACACGCTGCTTCCTTCATTGTAGCGCGCGTGCGGCCCCGGACATCTAAGGGCATCACAGACCTGTTATTGCTCTGTTTCGTGCGGCTAGGAGCCGCTTGTCCCTCTAAGAAGGTTGTAAGATGCTGGGAACCCCGCACCTATTTAATAGGCTAGAGTCTCGTTCGTTATCGGAATTAACCAGACAAATCGCTCCATGCACCACCATCCACCAAATCAAGAAAGAGCTCTCAATCTGTCAATCCTCCCAGTATCCGGGCCGGGTAAGTTTTCCCGTGTTGAGTCAAATTAAGCTGCAGGCTGCACTCCTGGTGGTGCCCTCCCGTCAATTCCTTTAAGTTTCAGCTTTGCAACCATACTTCCCCCGGAACCCAAATACTTTGGTTTCCCGGAAGCTGCCCGCCGAGTCATTTGAGTAACTCAGGCGGATCGCTGGTTGGCATCGTTTATGGTCAGAACTAGGGCGGTATCTGATCGCCTTCGAACCTCTGACTTTCGTTCTTGATCAAAGAAAACATTCTTGGCAAATGCTTTCGCAGTAGTTCGTCTTGCGACGGTCCAAGAATTTCACCTCTAGCGCCGCAATACGAATGCCCCCGTCTGTCCCTCTTAATCATTACCCCGTATTCCAAAAACCAACAGAACAGAAACAGGGTCTTGTTCTATTATTCCATGCAAGTTTATTCAGGCGACTCGCCTGCGTTGAGCACTCTAATTTTTTCAAAGTAAAAGCGCAGGCCACCTCGAGATGCACCAATGAAGGGCACCAAGAGAGGACCGGCATGATGTTCAGTACGAGCCGTCGCATCGGGTAGATGCACTACTCGTCTGGAACTGAGATCCAACTACGAGCTTTTTAACCGCAGCAGCTTTAGTATACGCTATTGGAGCTGGAATAACCCCGGCTGCTGGCACCACACTTGCCCTCCAATTGATCCTCGTTAAAGGATTTAGAGTGTACTCATCTCAATTACGGGGCCTCAAAAGAGTCCCGTATTGTTATTTTTCGTCACTACCTCCCCGTGCCGTGAGTGGATAATTTGCGCGCCTGCTGCCTTCCTTGGATGTGGTAGCCGTTTCTCAGGCTCCCTCTCCGGAATCGAACCCTGATTCTCCGTTACCCATAACAACCATGGTAGGCAAGTAACCTACCATCAAAAGCTGATAAGGCAGACACTTGAAAGAGATGTCGCCGGCTCATGGCCATGCGATCAGCACAAAGTTATCCAGAGTCACCACAGAGTACGGGCAGAACCCGATGGGTCTTGGCCTAATAAAAGCGCCCGTCAGCCAAAGGCCTTCAGGCTCAATGCATGTATTAGCTCTAGAATTGCCACAGTTGTCCAAGTAGAAAGAAACGATCTACGGAACCATAACTGATTTAATGAGCCATTCGCGGTTTCGCCTTATTTCGGCTTGTACTTAGACATGCATGGCTTAATCTTTGAGACAAGCATATGATTACTGGCAGGATCAGCCAGGTAGATGCATAGGCAATACCCCGCCACGGGTGCCTTTGTCGCAGCGCTTTCGAGGCTGCCTTTAGGCGCCCCAGCGCGCGACGCATCTTATTTTGTGCGTCGTTCGAGATCGCTCCGACGTCCGCCCCATGGGGCCGGATCTCGTCGCGCGGCAAGAGAGCACGTGCCTTTGGGCAGAAGCATTTGTAACACGCTCACCGGTGCGCACGCGGCACGAGGCCGTGGCGTTTCTGCACCGGACGGCGCTTGCTACGTTGCCGATACGGCCAAGCCGCCAGAGTTCCGGACAGCATGGAACACACCTCAAAACACTGTGGAAACAGCGTAGTCCGACAACCAGCCCCCATCGCAGACGCGGATGAGGGTGCAGACGAATGCCGTGGGGTCGAGACAGCGTGTTGGTCCGCCGCCTCTACACCCCCATATAATAGCAGCGATAAATACCCAGACCTTCCTGGGTAAACGACTGGCCGTACTCGAGGAAAATTTGCCGTAAAGTAGACGGCGAAGAGTGCGCGCACGTCGCGCGCTCGGCGCCCGCAATCGTACTCGAGAAATGATCACTGAGAACGTGAGCCCTTCAATGCGAAACAGTCCCACAGTGGTGCGTCTTGCCGGCCATACACGAACACCCTGCCGTGCCGCAGCGGCCGCGAACGAGCGGCCCTGCTCGAAACGGCTTCGCCCCAGAAGGCACTGAATCGTCCGCGACCTACAACGGCATGCCGCGGCGCCCCGACCGCGGCCGTACTCGAGGACAATGCTGCGCGCGCGTGGGCCTGCTCGAAAGGGCAGCGCCGCAGAAAGCGCTGGCTCTTGCGCGACCTACAACGGCACGCCGCCGCGGCGCCCCGACCGCGGCCGTACTCGTGGACTAACCTGCACGCGAACGGGCCTGCTCGAAAGGGCTGCGCCGCAGAAAGCACTGGCTCGTGCGCGACCTGCAACGGCGCGCCGCGGCGCCCCGACCGCGGCCGTACTCGTGGACTATGCTGCACGCGCGCGGACCTGCTCGAAAGAGCTGTGCCGCAGAAAGCGCTGGCTCGTGCGCATCCTACAGCGGCGCGTAGCGGCGCCCCCACCGAGGCCGCGCGAGGTCCTGCTCGAAAGGGCTGCGCCGCAGAGAGCGCCGAATCGTGCGAAACCGACAATGGCGCGCTGCGGCACCCCGCCAGTGCCCGTAATCGTGGACTCTGCCGCCGGCGCGCGCGGGGCGGTGACGCGCTCACCCAACTTTGGTCGAAGTCGAGCAATGCTCGTTTTTGCACCCCTAGCTGTGCAGCCGCTCTCATTCCGAGATTTCGAAATCTTGTTTCGCGGCCGACTGGGTGCGCAAAACAGCTTTTGGACTTTGCCGTTCGAGCGCGCGCTTCAAAATGTCTTGGTTGCCTGAGCCACTGGGGCCCTATATATATATGCAGCGATAAATACCCAGACCTGCTTGGGTCTTTTTGCGCGTCTGCCGGGGCGAAGTTCGGCTTCGCCGCACGGCGCGTTACTTTGAAATCGAGCTTACGGATGCGTCGCGTACTCGTGAACTTTAACGCCTCTGCTCGGGCACGGTCCCCCTCGACGGGGCTTCGCCGCAGAAGGCCCCTAATGGTGAGCCACATGTAGCGGCATGCCCCGGCGCACCGACCGCCGCCGTACTCGTGGACTATGCTGCACGCGCGCGGTCCTCCTCGAAAGGGGGCTTCGCCGCAGAAGACGCTGAATCGTGCGCGACCTATACAGCGGCGCGCCCCGGCGCCCCGACCATACTCGTGGTCAGTGCTGCACGCGCGCGCGCTCCTGCTCAAAGTGTTGCGCCGCAGAAAGTGCCGACTGGTGCGCGACCTGTAACGGCGCGCCGCGTCGCCCCGCCGGGATGGCCGTAGTCGTGGACTCTGTCGCCGGCGCGTAAGCGGCGGCGACGCGGCCACACAACTTTGTCCGAAGTCGACCAGTGCTCGCTCTCGTACCACTAGCTGTGCAAGCGCTTTAATTCCGAGATCGTCGAGGTCGCGAAATCTTGTCGTTTCGCGGCCGACTGGGTGCGCAAAACCGCTTTTGGACTTTGCCGTTCGAGCGCGCGCTCCAACAAGTCGTGGTTGCCTGAGCCACTAGGGCCCTATATATATGCAGCGATAAATACCCAGACCTACTTGGGTCTTTTTGCGCGTCTGCCGGGGCGAAGTTCGGCTTCGCCGCACGGCGCGTTACTTTGAAATCGAGCTTACGGATGCGTCGCGTCCCTTGGAGTTCACCACACGGCACTAATCGAAAGCGTTTAGTCGCACGCAAAAAAGGTTCACCTTGCGAAAAACTTGTTGAAGTAACACAAAATAAAAAAATCGAGTTTTGCTCGCGCCATCTCCCCCGCATTAATTTGTGAGGTCCCGCTTTTGTTGTTTCTGCAGCGATCACTAGCTGTTTGTCTCTGTACCAGTGTTGTAAAGAGGAAAAAAAACAGAAAAAAAAAACGAGGGCTGTAGATTTTCAGGTGACTTGAAAATTCATTCATTAACTCGTTTTTATCATGCCAACATTTGACAGCCATAATATTAATGGCATTTTATAATATTACCTATTTCAAAAATATAATAAAAGAAAGTGTTTATAGGGCCTTCGAAAGCAATTCGCTTTCAAATGTGATGCAGCATGTAAATATTACTCTGAGACGTACCACGGGAAGCTGTTCAAAACTGCATCTGCCGGGGAGAGATTGGGTAGCTAAATATAGCAGCTTTGCCCCAGTGCACCTTGGCGCTTCTTCCTCGCTGGAGCTCGCTGCGACTAAAAAAGCGGCGCGAAACCTGTTGTAGCAAACGCGTACCATTTGTCCGCGTCAAGTCTCGATCGGGGGACGAGTCATCGCAAAAGCGTAGCGCGGAAAAGCCGACTAAAAGTAGCCTATTCTTGCGAATGGGACCAATTTTCACGTCCTTTTAATATTTCTTCACGCGTTGAATTAGATTTGCGTAGATTTTTAAACTTTCCTCTTTAGCGATACCGGTAAGCACCTAGACATAATCTGCGAGTGCTTGCCAAATGCGCTCCATCCCAATCTTATTCTTCTTGTTATTTCCTTTTCATGGTCCGGATCTGCGGTATCGCTAAAGAGGAAAGTATATAACAGTTCCATCTTACCTGTACTCACCTATGGCGCTGAAACGTGGAGGCTAACGAAGAGAATTCTACTTAAGTTGAGGACTACCCAGAGGGCTATGGAACGAAAAATGGTAGGAGTAACTTTAAGAGATAGGAAGCGTGCAGAATGGGTCGGAGAAATAACTCAAGTTACCGACATTCTAGTGGAAATTAAGAAGAACAAATGGACATGGGCAGGACATGTAGTGCGAAGAGAGGATAACCGATGGTCGCTTAGGGTTACAAACTGGATTCCAAGGGAAGGAAAGCGCAACAGGGGGCGGCAGAAAGTTAGGTGGGCGGAGGAGATTAAGAAGTTCGCAGGGGTCAATTGGATGCAGCTAGCACAGAACCGGGCTAAGTGGAGAAATATGGGAGAGGTCTTCGCCCTGCAGTGGGTATAGTCAGGCTTATGATGATGATGAGATTTTTAAACGCTTGCAGCATTAAAATGGCATCGAACCTTTTATGCTCGTCGCTAGTTCACGTACGGTGAGAGGGGAAATGTTACTCCCGTCGTTTACCCGCGTTTTCTCAAAGCCTGTTTACCTCTGAAATCGGACCAAAGAACTGTTGCTATTGCCACCTTTCACCAATTCCGCACAAGAGAAAAAAGTTGTTACAAAAAAGACACCGTCGCCAGCATCCTAGTGAATGCGTAATTCGTAAGAAATTAAAAATTGGAATTAAAAAAAATTATTTACAAGCCCGCAAGGTTCGCTGCACGGTTACACATCCGTAATTTTCTTTAGTTTTCAGTCTCACCGCATGTTGAACAGCGGTCGCTTACTTAGTCCTAAGAGCAGAAACTTGGCTGTTGAGTGTCCAGCGCTGCGTAAAAATGCAATAAAGGAAATTGTTTATTGGGGCCTTCGAAATCAGTTCGCATTGAAACGTCGAGAAGAGTGTAAATAATACTCTGTGACGTACTGCGGGCCGCTTTTCCAAACCGCGTCTGCCGGGGCGATATCGCGTAGGGAGATAGAGCAGCTTTGCCGCAGCACACCTTGCCATTTCTTTCTCCATGGAGCTCGTTGCGACTAAAAAAAGGCGCCAAAGCTTTTGAAGCAAACGCGTACCACTCGTCGGCATAAAGTCTCGATCGGGGGACGAGTCGCCGCAAAAGCGTAGCGCGGAAAAGCCCAAGAAAAGCGGCCTAGTCTTGCGAGTGGGACCAATTTTCACGCCCTTTTATTAATTCTTCACGCGTTGAATTAGATTTGTGTAGATTTTTAAACGCTTGCAGCATTAAAATGGCATCGAACCTTTTATGCTCGTCACTAGTTCACCTACGGCGAGAGGGGAAATGTTACTACCGTCGTTTACCCGCGTTTTCTCAAAGCCTGTTTACCACTGAAATCGGACCACAAGTCGCCTAGTGTGGGAGGAGAAGTGTGAAGGGAGTACAACTGCCTCTCGACACACACACACACACACTGAGAAAAAGCATTTTCACACAAACGAATTAAGTTGTTAAAAAAAAACACGACCCTGGCCAGCATCCTAGTGAATGCAAAAATCGTAAGAAATTAGATTTTGGAATTAAAGAACACGAATGTATTTATCAGCCAGCAACGTTCGCTCCACGGTTACACATCCGTAGTTTAGTCTCACCACATATTAAACAGCGGTCGCTTATCCTCAGAGCAGAAACTTGGCTGTTGAGTGTCCAGCGCTGCGTAAAAATACACAAAAGAAATTGTTTATTGGGGCCTTCGAAATCAATTCGCATTGAAACGTCCAAAAGGGTGTAAATAATACTCTGGGACGTACTGCGGGCCGCTTTTCCAAACCGCGTCTGCCGGGGCGATATCGCGTAGGGAGATAGAGCGGCTTTGCCACAGCACACCTTGCCATTTCTTTCTCCATAGAGCTCGTTGCGACTAAAAAAAAGGCGCCAAAGCTGTTGTAGCAAACGCGTACCATTCGTCCGCGTCAAGTCTCTATCGGGGGACGAGTCGTCGCAAAAGTGTAGCGCGGAAAAGCCGACATAAAGCGGCCTAATCTTGCGAATGGGACCAATTTTCACGCCTTTTTAATATTTCTTCACGCGTTGAAATAGATTTGCGAAATTTTTAAACGCTTGCAGCATTAAAATGGCATCGAACCTTTCATGCTCGTCGCTAGTTCACGTACGGCGAGAGGGGAAATTTTGTTACTCCCGTCGTTTACCCGCGTTTTCTCAAAGCCTGTTTACTACTGAAATCGGACCACAAGTCGCCTAGTGTGGGAGGAAAACTGTGAAGGGAGTAGAACTGCCTCTCGACACACACACGCACACACGCACACAAACAGAGAAAAAGCATTTTCACAGTATAGAGGAACTGTTGCCATTGCCACTTTTCACCAGTTCCGCACAAACGAATAAAGTTGATAAAAAAATACGGCCCTGGCCAGCATCTTAGTAAATGCGTAAATCGTAAGAAATTTAGCATTGGAATTAAAAAACACGAATTTATTTACAAGCCGGCAAGGTTCACTCCACAGTTACACATCCGTAATTTTCTTTAGTTTCCAGTCTCACCGCATGTTAAGCGGCGGTCGCTTAATTAGTCCTCAGAGCAGAAACTTGGCTGTTGAGTGTCCAGCGCTGCGTAAAAATACAAAAGAAATTGTTTATTGGGGCCTTCGAAGTCAATTCGCGTTGAAACGTCAAGAAGGGTGTAAATAATACTCTGGCACGTACTGCGGGCCGCTTTTCCAAACCGCGTCTGCCGGGGCGAAATCGCGTAGGGAGATAGAGCGGCTTTGCCGCAGCACTCCTTGCCATTTGTTTCTCCATGGAGCTCGTTGCGACTAAAAAAGGGACGCGAAAGCTTTGTAGCAAACGCGTGCCGTTCGTCCGCGTCAAGTCTTGATCGGGGGACGAGTCGTCACAAAAGCCTAGCGCGGAAAAGCCCAAGAAAAGCGGCCTAGTCTTGCGAATGGGACCAATTTTCACGTCCTTTTAATATTTCTTCACGCGTTGAATTAGATTTGTGTAGATTTTTAAACGCTGGCAGCATTAAAATGGCATCGAACATTTCATGCTCGTCGCTAGTTCGCCTACGGCGAGAGGGGAAATGTTGTTACTCTCGTCATTTACCCGCGTTTTCTCGAAGCCTGTTTACCACTGAAATCGGACCACAAGTCGCCTAGTGTGGGAGGAGAACTGTGAATTGAGTAGAACTGCCTCTCGATACACACACACACACACAAACACACAGAAAAAGCATTTTCAATGTATACAAGAACTGTTGCGATTGCCCCTTGTCACCAATTCCGCACACACGAATATAGTTGTTAAAAAAAAATATACGGCCCTGGCCAGCATCCTAGTAAATGCGTAAATCGCAAGAAATTTATCATTGGAATTAAAAAACACGAATTTATTTACGAGCCGGCAAGGTTCACTCCACAGTTACACATCCGTAATTTTCTTAAGTTTCCAGTCTCACCGCATGTTAAACAGCGGTCGCTTAATTAGTCCTCAGAGCAGAAACTTGGCTGTTGAGTGCCCAGCGCTGCGTAAAAATACATGAAAGAAATTCTTTATTGGGGCCTTCGAAATCAATTCGCATTGAAACGTCAAGAAGGGTGCAGCCGTCGCTTTCCTGAACCGCGTCTGTCGGGGCGATATCGCGTAGGGAGATAGAACGTTTTTGCCGTTTTTTTTTCTTCCTGGAGCTCGTTGCGCCTAAAGAAGTGTAGTTAGAAAGGCGCGTCCGCGCGACGTCTTGATCGAGGGACGAGTCGTCGCCAAAGCTTAGCGCGGGAAAGCCGCTAATGGAAGCGAACTGCTTCCATTAGCGTGGTTTTTTGGGCTTGTTGGTACATGATTCCAATACACTATAACTTGTGAAACTTGTGAAAAGAGGTATTATCAATTTATGTTTTCAAAATGCTCTCCGGAAATCTTGTCCACACATGATGAGCGATAGTTTTCAAGAGCAGTCCAGGAGGCTGACTAATGCTGGATATCCCGCCCATGTTCAAGTTTCTGTTGCCGAAAAACTTCTTAAAAACATGAAACCAGAAAATCAATGCCGCCCAAATCCGGTTCCTCTGGAACGGAAAAACCTTGTTGTTTTACCATATCTGCACAAGATATCTCACAATTTGAAAAGAATTGGTCAACGAGCGAATGCGACCGTAGTGTTCTCGGCGCCGAAGAAACTTTCTACGTTGTGCAAGCTGAAAGAAACCAACACCAAAAAAGCAGGCGGATGCACAATTAAGCACCAGAAGCCGTACGTCTCGTGCGATGAAGGTGTTGTATATAAAATTCCCTTGTCATGTGGGAAACACTATATCGGCCAGACGGGGAGATGTCTGAACGAGCGCCTAATGGAACACGCTCGCAACGTCAGAAACGGCCGGCAAGGCGGATCGCTAGTTGACCACATTCTCGAATGCAACTCAAAAACCTGTAAGCCTTTCTTTGATAAAAGTGTTGTAATAGGAAAAAGCAGAGAAAGAGTAACGCGCGAAATCATTGAAGCCGAAAAGATAAATAGTTCAGGATGCGCGTGTGTAAGCACACCTTCCATTCTCCTCTCAGATAAAGAGCTTGTCTTTCTAAGGAATTGATACTGTTTGCACATGTGATTCATGTTTTTCTGGCGTTTATATATGATGCTTCAGGAGAATAAAATTTGTTGGAAGTTAGCGCTCGTGGTGTTCGTCTCTCGCTCTTGTGTCCTCGTCTTTTGCTGCGCTATAGTGTATTGGTTCCATTAGCGATGCGTAAATTTTTAAATGCTTTCAGCGAATTGAATATTGCAATATTGCAGGCAACATTTGCAATATTGCAACATTCGTAGTGCTGCCTCAAGTTTCTCGCGGTTTCTCGCAGATTCTTTAACACTAAATTCAGACCACTAGTAGTAGAAGCCGCTGAAGGGAGTGAAGTGAGTAAAACTGCCTCCCGACGCACGCACACGCACACACACACACACACACACACACAAAAAAAAAGAAAACTTTTTTTTATGCAATGAAACTGGAGAAAGCGCCACACGGCCACTTTTGTGAGTAAACTTTGCGCCAGTGTAAGTAGAAATAGCTCGAGAGGACTTTACAAAAAAAAAGTAAATCTTACTAAGGTATTGTCGCATTACCTCTCCGAAACCGCGGTGAAGGGGGTTTAGAAAATCTTCTGCAAACTTCGGAAATGCGAAAGAAAAAGAAAACTGCGATTCGGATGCATCGCTGAACAAAAAGGTCTCTTGCACTTTGCACAAAACCCGATTTCTTTCTTTTGTTTTCTTGTGTGTGCGCTAAAAGATGGCCATTCTTGCAAAAAAATGCTATTTTTTGCCGCGTTTAATGTTCGGTATATTTTTTTTTCTCGTGCGTGCGACACGTTTGTATGCGGCATGAGAGAGAGAGAAAAAAAAAAGTGCCCTTTCGCAGCTGCGTCTGCCTTGTCTGCGTGGAACAACGGTGGCTTTGCCGCATTACTCCTCCTCCCGGAGCGCCTCGTACGTTCATAAAAGTGGTGTGAAACTGCATGCGCGCAAGAGCGATTCAAGCTTGCTGCGAGCCGTCCGGCTTTTGTAAAGTTGGCTTCGTCATGAAGGCAAGATAAGAAATTGAAGAAAAAAAAAGAATCTCGTGCGTGCGTGAATTTAGAACCTTAAAAGTGGAAACTTGAAAAATCGCCATCATGTTTTGCGGCACTAAGAATAATAATAATAATAAAAAAAAATAAAAGTAGATTGCTCGCGCGCCGGAGTTAACTTGAAACCCAAGCGCCGTCCGCGAAAAGTAAAAATAATCTGCTCGTCTGCCGGGGCGAGAAACCGCGTCTTCCGGGCCAACAAAGTCCTGAGCGCATTTTTTCCATCTGCGAGCGTTGTTACTACGCGAAAAGTAAAAGAAGCGGCTCGTCTGCCAGGGCGAGGGCCCCAAACGCCTCGAGCGCTAAAAATCCGCGAGGGGACCCGCTCGTTAAGGACAGAAAAAAAATTGCGACTATTTAAGCCAAGGGCGCTGGAAACCGCGAAAAATTGCGGAAACCGCGTCTGCCGGGGCGAGGGCCCCCAACGCCTCGAGCGCAAAAAATCCGCTCGCTAAGGACAAAAAAAAAGAAGAAAGGAAGGAAGCCAGTTGTGGAAAGTGGTCAAAAACCGCGTCCGCAGGGGCGAGAAAAACCGCGTCTGCCGGGGCGAGGGCCTCCAACGCCTCAAGCGCTAAAAATCTGCTCCCTAAGGACAGAAAAAAAAAGAAAAAAAAATGGCGAAGGCGCTGGACGAAAACCAGTTCGAGTTCAGTTGCGAAAATTGCGGTGGTCAAATACCGCGTCCGCCGGGGCGAGAAAAAAAGAAAAAAAAAGAAAAAATTGCCGAGGGTGCTGGAAAATTGCGGTGGTCAAAAACCGCGTCTGCCGGGGCGAGAAAAAGAAAAAACAAAGATATAAAAATGAAAAAAAAAAATTGGCGACTCTTCAGCCAAGGAAGGAAACCAGTTCGAGTTCAGCTGTGAAAATTTCGGTGGTGGAAAACCGCGTCTGCCGGGGCGAGAAAAAAGAAAAAAAATGAAAAAAAAAATTGGCGACTCTTCAGCCAAAATTGCGGTGGTCAAAAACCGCGTCTGCCGGGGCGAGGCCCGCCCCGGCAGACGCCGTCTGCCGGGGCGAGAAAAAAAAAACTATTGTCCCCTTTGGCGGGCCGCGGAAAAATTTGCCAAAGTCCGCGGCCCCGCAAGCAGGCGCGATCCAAGCCTGCCTTCTAACTTGGAACCAGCGCCGCTTGCCCGTTTGGTCTTTGTTGACATTGGAGAGAAAAAAAAAAAAATTTTCTCAGCCGCGCTGACTCCGCGGTCTATGCGTTTTTCCCACACAGCTCTTTGGAAACTCCGCAAGCAGGCGCGATCCAAGCCTGTCTTCTGACTTGGAACCAGCGCCGCTTGCTCGTCTTGGTCTTTGTTGAAAGTGGAGAGAAAAAAAAATTTCTCTCAGCCGCGCAGACTTCGCGGTCTCTGCGTTTTTCCCCGACAGCTCTGGAAATTTTCTGCAAGCAGAAAATTCTCTGCAGATTTTTCGAAATTTCCCTGCATATTTTTTGGTGAACTTCAAAATTTCTCTGCGCAGAAGAAAAAAATTTCTTTCGCGCAGTTGATTGGGTTTCGCTCTGCCCCATTTTCTTTGCGCCCTCATTCTGCGAACCGGGGTCTTTGGCTCGCTTCATGCTTGGAAATTGCCTCTTTTCTGCCGCTCGCGCTGGAATAACGAGCCTTTTTTGTAGCCGCTCGCGCTGGAAAAACGAGCCTTTTTTGTAGCCGCTCGCGCTCGCACCACTGGTCTCTCGACCAAGCACGTGAACCAAGTGTCGGAATCTGCGGTTCCTCTCGTACTGAGCAGAATTACTATCGCAACAACCAGTCATCAGTAGGGTAAAACTAACATGTCTCACGACGGTCTAAACCCAGCTCACGTTCCCTATTAGTGGGTGAAGAATCCAATGCTTGGCGAATTCTGCTTCGCAATGATAGGAAGAGCCGACATCGAAGGATCAAAAAGCGACGTCGCTATTAACGCTTGGCCGCCACAAGCCAGTTATCCCTGTGGTAACTTTTCTGACACCTCTTGCTTAAAACTCATAAAGCCAAAAGGATCGAGGGGCCCCGCTTTCGCGGTCTCGAATCGTACTGAAATTCAAGATCAAGCAAGCATTTGCCCTTTTGCTCTACGCGAGGTTTCTGTCCTCGCTGAGCTCGCCTTAGGACACCTGCGTTACCGTTTGACAGATGTACCGCCCCAATCCAAAGTCTCATTCCTGACACTGTCCTCGGAACAGATCGTGCAGGCCTTCCGCAAAGGGATCACGGGAACCCGCACTTGGCGCTAGAAGCGTGGACAACACATTGGTCCGCTTTCCGCTCCACCGAGTAAGTAAAGAAACGATGAGAGTAGTGGTATTTCACTGACGGCCACCAGGACCCCGCCGAAACGAGGCCGTATCCCGCGACCTCCCACTTATGCTACACCTCTCATGTCTCTTCACAGAGTCAGACTAGAGTCAAGCTCAACAGGGTCTTCTTTCCCTGCTGATTTTGCCAAGCCCGTTCCCTTGGCTGTGGTTTCGCTAGATAGTAGATAGGGACAAGGTAAGATGGAGTCCAAAGTCAGACTCCGCCCGCACCACTAATGTATCGCGGGTAGAGAAAGTTCCGCAATTCGAAAAATAAATGAATAGGTCAATGAGACAAAAGTTTTTGATTTTAAATTATTAAATAAAAGGGGGGGATGTGCTACAATCGACCCACAGCCGAGGAAGCGGGCCCGGGGAGACCCCACGTATCTCTCCTGGGAAGTAGCGGAAAGGATGGGTTGTAGGAAAAGGGAAATGGGAATTAGGATAGGGTTATGGAAAGTTGGAGGGGAATGTGGGCAGCGTAGGATTTACTGTCAGACAATTCGAGTCGAGCTCCCATATGTGCCTCCGTAGAGGGCTAGCACTCGGTCTTAGCCGAATATGCGGCCCTCGGCCCTTGGATCATTCCTCCACCGCAATGCGTTTGCCGGGTCTCCGACTTCTGAGACAGGTTCCCTATTGAAGCCGCTTTTGAGGTTCCCCGTCCGCCCAGCTCAGTTCCCCCACCCCGACTCTAGTCGAAGTACTAGGAGACAGATTTTGCAAGTGGGAATCTCGTTAATCCATTTATGCGCGTCACTATTAGATGACGAGGCATTTGGCTTTTTTTTTCCAACTTTAGCTCCTGACAGCTGGAGCTACAAGCATGAGCACTGTATTGTTTTATGGGGCAGTGCTACCCCGAATGATAGTGCCACTTTCGTGGCGCGCAAGAGAAGGTTGGGGGCCCCCAACACCGCTTCACTCATTAATGAGGTCATCTTCTGATGAGCATTGAAACAATGCAGGCCCCCCTGCAGGCATCGAAGTGTCATGATGGTGAAGTCTGAGTTAGAGACGCCAAGGTCTCTCAGACTGTCCACGCTGGCTTTGGCCCAGCATCCTCTGAAGTTTATAGTTGCCGTCGCAACGACTACCGGTCCCGCGGATATCTGTCTCAGTAGATCTTCACGCAAGTACTTGGCTCTCTTGGCATGGTGGGCGTCGGACAATGCAACAGACTGACTAACCACCTGAACGTCGAGGACGACGACCTGGCCCTCCCTTTTAAGGACCAGGTCTGGCTTCTGCGGTCCAATCTCAGTCTAGAATACCGGCTCCACTCGAACGCTCAAGTCCAAGGCCTGTAGTCGTTTCGCCAAGTAGTTCACAATCACGTCGTGGCGGCGGAGTCGGGCACTGTTGGTTCTTGGACATATTTGTAGTATGTGGCCGAGGTACTCCGGGGAGTTGCACCCCGCCCTGCATCCTTTTTCCTCGTCACAGCCTCGTTTTGTTCGCACTCGGCACGGGAGTGCATTTAGTCGGAGCTTCATGAGGTTTACGAATGCCTTCCCAGTCAGTAGAGATGTACCCTCAGCCGACCATTTCATGGCCGCCGGCATATTGCGTGTCTCTCGAAGGCCAAATCCATCAGCGCTCCTGTGTAGCTCTCGTGCCCAGAAGCGTTTCTCCACTTTTGGTGATGTTAAGTCTTGGTTTTTGAAAACTGTTAACTCCCTGGCGTTCCTCAGGCGTGCTTGAATTAGTTGCATCTGGAAGCTCAACCTGCAGGCCGGTAACAATGAATCTTCCAGTTTTTGTAGTCTTCTCACTTGGAGGCCTGGTATTGCTGTTCTTAGGCATGTTATGCCCAGGCCACGCTCAGCCACCCGGGCATGAAAGCACCCCAGCGCCACGTCGTGAGGTAGGTGCAGCCACTTCCTTACCGCCGTCCGGATCAGAATGTCCATTCTTGACAAGAGTCTGGCTGTCACCGGACTCAGCACCAAAGCATGGTAAAGTCTTGGTATTAGGTAGTACCTCAAGATTACCAAGTGCTGTTGCGGCCGTAAAGGCGCAGTTGATACCCTGTCCAGCAATGTGCTTAGCATGGATGTTAGGGCTGGCCTCTTCTGACCGAACGGGGCGTAGCACACGCCCAGATACTTCCATTCGGTTCCCATCTCGGCCGGTGTAATCACATCTTCACCGATCTTGAACTGCATTTCTGAGACCAACTTTACCTTCTTGTCTCTTCCGGATGGCTGTAAGGCGACCGTCAGGCTCTTCTTCGCGTTGATCTGCAGGCCTCTTTCGACCAGGAACGATGAGAAGTCGTTAATCCACAGCTGAAGACCTTGGGGTGATGCAGCCAGGATCACGATGTCATCAGCGAAGGCCATGGCACCCAACGTTAGACCTCTACTATCGAAGAAGATGCCGTTGTTGGGCCTCTGAAGCCACTCGTCCAAGACAAGATTGAAGAGCAGCGGCGAGAGCGGGTCCCCCTGGCGGACTCCTCGAGAAGGATGGACCAACCTCTTCTGACCTTCAAATTCCAGCACAGTTGATGAAGTCTTGTAGAATTCGGAAAGGTAGTCCAGGACTCGTTGACTGCACCCTCGCACCGCCGCTCCTCTCAAGATGGCATCCACAGTGACACTGTCAAATGCCTTGGTGAAGTCAAGACTAGCCATGTACAGAGGTTTTCGGGCCGTCTTCGCCTCGTAGAGTGCCGTCGATAGCAGTAGCACATTTTCTGCGCAGCCATCCACCGGGAGGAACGCCCTCTGCCTGCAATCCAACTCCACCTCGGCAAGGAGCCGGTTGGCCAGAATCTTGTGAAACATCCGGACCAACACCGAGGTGATAGTGATTGGCCGAAATTTTGCTGGTGAGTCTGCCCCTGGTGTCTTGGGTATAAACACGGTTCTGGCGTTGCGAAGGCTTACTGGTAGATGGCGCATGAGCATCAGGATGTTCAATAACACTTGCAGAAGTGCCACCGGCATGGCTCGTACATCCTTCCCGGTCAGGCCATCTGGCCCCGGGGCTGTGCCCAATGGCGGCATGGCCGCTGTAATCTCCAGGGCGGACACTGGCCCGAAGGGGTCTATTCCTCTCCCCCTTGGCTCAGGCACCTCCACACATGAACGCACCGGCGCCTCCGTCACCTCCGTCCAGGCGTCCAACAGTAGAGATGCATCATTCATCTTGTGCGCCGTCATTCCGTCCAAGATCTCCCTAGCACACGCGGCCTGTCGCTTCTTGAACATATCTTGCGTCTTTGCAAACTCCTGCCTTCTCAGGCGACGACGGCTGATTCGCGGCTGAGCCGATGACCTTACCCTGGGTCCTCCTCTGGCTCTAGTTGTTCTGTGCAGATGGTCTTGCAGATAGGCGTTGAACCGTCTTGACACGTCTTCACCTCTAGCCAGACGTTTACCCAACTCCCAGAGTACTACCCCTCCATGAGAGATGGGCCACTGCTTCTGGCACAGTCTTGCCAACTTGTCGCGAAGGCTGTTGTCCACCTCCTGCCAGGAATCACCTCCAGGCTGACCAGCCACCGGCAACGACGCGTCTCCCTCGGGTCCTGGTGTCATGGTCTCTGAATCCTCAGGAATGCTGCCTAGTCTTGTTGCATCAACAGGCTGTCTTGGTCTTGTCTGCCGGGGCGGGCTAAGCTCCGGGCCCCCCAGGCCAACCTCCATGGCTGCCTCTTCTTCGGCCACGATCCTCGGTCCCGACCTTGTCTGCCGGGGCGGCCCGCTAGCCGCACGGTCCGCTGCATCACTCCCTGAACTTTTTCCTCGAGATCTTGTCTGTCTGGGCGAGAGCTGTGCCCTCGAATCCACGGGGCATGGGCTGTCGTCATTATTCTGGTTGAAATTTGAGGATGCCAGCTCCTCCCCCTCCCCGGGCTGAGACTGCAGCAGGCGGTTAACCAATGCCTGATAGGCTGCCTGCCGCCTGTGCGATTTCAAGGAGTCGAAAGAGCGGTGTGGCATCTCCGCTAACGCTCGTTCAAGTTATAAACACCCTCCTTACGGAGGGTCACCTCTCGTCTCGCCATTATTTCATTTTCCTCCCTGGACCATCTGGGCTTCACACGGGATACATCAATCTCAACATTGTAGGCCGCGGAGTGTTTGGCTCTCCTATGGAGCCCCAGGCCAATTTTCGATGAGTAAGCCCTTTGGCATTCCGGACACACAAAGTGTGACTGGACACGAGAGGTGGAGGGGGGCACACCTGACTGTGGCCTCACCCCTCTTGACTCCAACTCCAGCACCGGGTCAGGAGAGGAGTCTGACTCACTCTCCAGAATGGTTTGTCCACTTCTTTCCTCCTCATTCTCGCTCTCTGACAGCAAGAGGTCATTAAGCAGTTCCCGCACTTTCTTGGAACTGTTCTTTGGGCCACCCACACGTCCCGTTTTAGTCTTAACGGGGGGTGCCCGATCAACTATTGCCTCAAAGATCACCCTTTTCGTGATAGCGCCGGACTCTGGGCCCGGAGCAGTGGCACCAGCTCCACAAGAAGTGACCCCTCCGTCACTTAAAGAAACCTCCTTCCCCAAGGGGGGCAACACCGCCCGGTCCAGGGGCAGACAACCCTGGACCGGACGACCCTCGGACTCAGCCATGGATACTCTACACGAAAAGAGTGCAAAAGTCCGAAGTGAGCCGAGGGTCGAGGTTCCGCCAGGATCCACTTCATCACCAGGAGGGTCCGAGAGGTCCACTGGAACAACCAGGTCCCGGCGGACAGGGACAACGGTCTTCCTCCCGCCCGGGACTTGGACCGCAGGCACCCGCAGCTCCAGGCCATGATCCGCACCTGCGACTGCTCCAGGATCTGGAAAACTGTGGTCGGCAGGGACCTCCTTCTCCAGGACCGGCTCCGGAACTGCAGGCACCCAATCCCACCGGCTTTTACTGGAACTCTTCACCGCTCCCTTCTCGTCTCCCGAACTTCGTCGCTCCCTGTGTCGGCTACTCTGTCTCCTGGTCTCCACTGGCTTCTCCTTGGTGTCCTTCCGCTTCTTGGTCTTCACGGACTTCTTGTGGAACTTCTCACTGGAACCACTGGACTGGATCGCCATCTCCACGCAGGCCTCCAGGGTCTTCTCCCCCTCCGCCTTCGCTGCTCTCTGGTCGTTGTTCTCCACCAGTGTAGGCACCGGAACTTCTCCCAAGGGTGTCTTCAGCATCTTCTTCACCGTCTTCTCCTTCTCCTTCTCCTCCGCCGTGTCCGCCACCATCGGCGCCTCTCTTCTCCTCCTGGACCTCGTCTTTGTAGCCGAACCACCCAGGTCACCCAATGACAGGACACCATCCGGAACATCCACACCTTCCGCTAGAGGACCCGCACCATTTCCAGGTTCATCCCGTGGTGACGGACCATCCGCACCCTCCTCTTGCTGACTTGGACTGACTGTCCGTGGACAGCCAGTAGTGTTTTTCCTTCCTTGTTTCTTCGTGCCAAGCGATGACGGACCAATGGGTTGGCAGCCCCAGAGGTCCCGAGGTTGATCAGCTCTCCGCCAGGCAATGGCAGTACCGCCCCTACCCACGGAGGAGTTGCCTCCCCCGCGGGCAGAGAGGGCACTGCCACTGCCTGCACAGGACTCACCACGGGTAGGTGGCTGATCGTCGAGTCCCAAAAAGAGTTTAGCTCGCCAAACAGTATCCCCCAGGCTTACATGGGATCGCCCAGGCCGAGCCCCTTCCCGAGAGCTAAGTCCCGCAAAATGGCGGACACCCACGCCGGGGACCGCCCTTGTCCCAGTTTACATCCGGTCATCGTCGAGCTGAAAACGAATCCTGCAGCTCTCCCAGCGCGCGTGGCGGACTTGTCAACTACTGCCACCGCGTTGGTCGTATTGTGGGTCGCACCCACGTGCTCAGGCAGGTGGGATCGCAACACCCGTGGTACACTCCCATGACGTACATCCCTGCCAGACGCCTTCGCACCCCCGACTTCGGTAACTCTCTTCGTGCTGCGCTCCACGCGAGAGCCCGATTCTACCAAATTTTGTTAAGCGTCTTGGATTGGACACTGGCCCCATTGCAAAACTCTTTGGGACCTACCGCCTACGTACCGGAAGCGTGAGTGGAGGCTTCATCCTCTACCCCTCTGGTCTCACAGCGGTACTACTGACAGACTCAGAGGGTGGTAGCACCAGTTCTGCTTTCGCTTCGCCTTCACTCTCTTAGCCTGCTGAGAAGCCCGAAGGCGGGTGTTTCCCAGGACGGCCCTGGCACGCCGGAGGAGGAGTGAAGACAGTCTCTAACAGCGCCCCCATGCCTCATCGCGGGCTGGGTTACACGGGGTTGCCCCTACCCCTGATGACATTAGTCAGCGGGGATTCCCCCGCGGCGTCCATACATAGAGACTTAGCCGGCACAGCCCATCCCTGGACTGCACCGGCGGGTGAACAGACTCTTATTTCCCGCTACGAGGAGTGGTCACCTCCAACTCCAGCGGCTTCCACCATGGATTACAGGGAGTTGGGAGCTCCCCAGCCTTATCCCTAGTCCCGTTTATCAATAGGGTACATCATAGGTAAAGGCTGTCATATTCGATGGGCCCCAGCGTAGCAGTTCCTAAGCCCGAGAATCTACCCCGCTTTAGCGGGGTAGACTTCCTCAGAGTGCACAAGGCTCCGAGGTTCCAGTTGGCCGTCTGAGCATTCACCGGCGTGGCCTCTCTAGATTACAGGAGCGCGCCATTGCTCCCAGCCTTTACCCTCAGTGCTTCATCGCCAATGGTTGCACCCCTCTCGGTTACAGGAGGACGCAGCCCCTGAGCCTGAGCCAAGGGGGAGAATGATTGATCCCTTCGGACCAGTGTCCACACTGGAGATAAAAGCGGCCATGCCGCCATTGGGCACAGCCCCGGGGCCAGATGGCCTGACCGGGAAGGACGTGCGAGCCATGCCGGTGGCACTTCTGCAAGTGTTATTGAACATCCTGATGCTCATTCGCCATCTACCAGTAAGCCTACGCAATGCCAGAACCGTGTTTCTGCCCAAGACACCAGGGGCAGACTCACCAGCAAAATTTCATCCAATGACTATCTCCTCGGTGTTAGTGAGGATGTTCCACAAGATTCTGGCTAACAGGCTCCTTGCAGAGGTGGAGTTGGACTGTAGGCAGAGGGCGTTCCTCCCGGTGGATGGCTGCGCAGAAAATGTGCCACTGCTATCGACGGCACTCTACGAGACGAAGACGGCCCGAAAACCTCTGTACATGGCTAGTCTTGACTTGACCAAGGCCTTTGATAGTGTCACTGTGGATGCCATCTTGAGAGGAGCGGCGGTACGAGGATGCAGTCAACGAGTCCTGGACTACCTTTCCGAATTCTGCAAGACTTCGTCAACTGTGCTGGAATTCGAAGGTCAGAAGAGGTTGGTCCATCCTTCTCGAGGAGTCCGCCAGGGGGACCCGCTCTCGCCGCTGCTCTTCAATCTTGTCTATAGTGAACTAGAATACTTTCTAGTGGCGCGACCGGAGGCGGCTGGGCCCCGCTCGCGTGAAGCGAGTTGACACTGACGGCCGGCAGGGGCGCTGCTGCGCCTTCTCCTAGCCTCCGGCGCGCGCGTTGGCAGCACATGGCCATGCGGTGTGTGAGTTAGCTCGCTTTGCGCGCGCGCTTTCAAGCAATTAATTTCACTTTAGCGTTTGTATCTTGTTGTTAAGTGGTGACAGCAATGAGAGGAGACTATGTAGCCCCTGTGAAAGGAATTTAACGAAGCTATGGCGAAAAGAAGAACTGATTCCCACTGTTTTGCGCCAGGCTGCCGCACCGGCTACCCGGGAGCGCCAAAAGCATCTTTGTTTGCCGCACCAAGAGACGACGAGCTGCGAGGAAAGTGGGAGCGGAACATGCGAAGGGATGACAAGAGGCTCACGGAACTATCAGCAGTGTGTGAGCATCATTTCGAAGCCCATCTCATATTGCGCGATTACGTTCATGTAATCGACGGCGTTGAAGTGCGTATACCCAGAGGAAAGCCATCGTTAGCTCCCGGCGCTATACCGACGTTGCTGCCGGGGTGTCCAGCGTACCTCTCCGTTAAAACTCCTAAACAGAGGACCGAGAGGAAAAGAGCTGCTTTCGAAACGATTCCACCACGATGCAAGAAGCCATGTCAGAACGTGGGCAATGCTGACAGTGAACATCAAGAGCCAGGAGAGCTGGCTGCTGCAGAATCCTCGCCTTTCTCCTTTCATGCGCTCCGTGTACTCGCGCCTTCGCCGAGCTGGTGCAGCTTCGAGGACGAACGTTTTGGCTTAGTTTTTGCAACGTCGTCTTTGAAAATGGAAGCAAGGCTTGTGATAGGACATGAACGGGCTGTGGTTTTTAAGCCTGTCGGAGGCAAAGTTTCTGCTGCCATTTATTACCAAGGAGTGATGCGCACCGAAACAGTTGCCTCTGTTGTTGACGCGACAGTTGTACTGCAGGATGCCGAAGCAGCTTTTGTTTGCAAGGGAGCAATGACGGATGATGAATATAGGCAAATGTTGCCGAACTTGACGGGGAAACTGCAGGAAACAACGAGCAGCAACGGACTCTGCGTCTTCAGCATAAAGTGCTGCGGAAACGTCCCGTCCGATGGTAAGTAATTTCAAGAGATTTTCCCGTACAAGACTCATATGTATGTATTCCTTATTCCAGCACATAAACAGTTGCGTTTTTTTTTTCATCGACAGGACTTATCTGCTCTGAGTGCAAGGCGCATCGAAAGTTATTGCTGACCCGAAAGTCCAGCTTAAAAGCCCGTGTGCCCAGGAAAGGAGCTCTTGCTCAGCGTCTAAAGCTTCAGAGGCAGAAGACAAAACGCTTGAAGGTTAGCGCTACTGCATTAAAGGGCCAACTGAAAGCAATGGCAGCTAAAAACAAAGCCATCACTGAGAAAGAATTTGCCTCTAGAATAGACAATCTCCCTCCAAAACAGCGTGAAGCAACACTTCATATGTTTAAATCTGCATCAAGAAAAAACACAAAAGGCATGCAGTATTCTAACGAATGGGTACTGGAGTGTCTCATAATGAAAATGAAGAGTGCCAGGCTTTATGAGCACCTGAGGAAGGAAAAGATACTGTCACTCCCGAGTAAAACCACTCTGCGCAAATATTTGAAATCCTACAGAACAGGGTTTGGCTTCTGTCCAAAGATCTTCAATGTCATCAGTGAGAAGACGGCCACAATGGATGAATATGCATGCCACGGTGGAATTATTGTCGATGAAATGAAGCTCTCTCAGCATCTTTCTGTGACAACGGCCGGCCACATAGATGGTTTTGTGGATCTCGGCAAGTTTACATCCACCGAGGACAAACACACACCATGCGACCACGGAATGGTACTGATTTTCGTGCCGTTCGTTGGAAAATGGACCCAAATTCTAGCAGCATTTGCAACAAGAGGAAACATTAGCGGCAGTACATTAACCAAGATCATGATTGAAGCCATAATTTTGACAGAAAAAGCAGGCCTTAAGGTCGACTTCGTAACATCAGACGGCGCAAATTGGAACCGACGGATGTGGACAATAATGGGCATCAAGGCGTCTTTGGATCACATCAAGTGCAGTGCACCACACCCTGTAGACGAGCACCGTCAACTTTTCTTCATATCAGACTTCCCTCATCTCGCGAAGTGCCTTCGAAACCGGCTATTGTGCTTGGATTTTCAAACACCAAAGGGCCAAGTAAGCATTTGCCAAAGCGGCATCTTTAATAGTTTTCTGTAATTTTTGTTCCAGTCATTCTAACTGGCAGTAAATATTTACTGATTTCCCTTACTTGCAGGTGTCAATGCGAACTATTCGCAAAGCTTTGGAGCTGGACGGAAGCAATGTTACACTGCAGGCCATGCATGGCATCACATCCAGCCATACGAACCCTAACAATTTCGAAAAAATGAGTCTCCTTGGCGTTCCAGCTCTTCAGTGAAAAAGTAATTCATGGGCTTCAGATGCACAAAGCCAAGTTGGAGCCTCTGTGCGGTAGCATAACAGCGACAGTGCACTTTTTTGAGTAAGTATTGCATATTATAGAGTGATAACTCTACTCCAGTTACAAGAAAATGCCTCGTTTTGTCAACCCGACCTTAAAGATCAGCCAAGATCAACAGGGACTAGCCTGCCTAGCAACAAGTCTCGATTACTAAGTGTGCTATAGTGAACTGGTGCATGACCGCATGATAAACTGAATGGTTAATTATTTACTTGCATAACGCTAATTACAGGTTTAATTTAAATATCTTTAATAGGTAAATTACTGTAAAATATTGAACTTTATGTACACTTATGTACTTTATTGTACATGCATCTCATTAACGTTGCTCTTGCAGGACCATCCATGGTGTTATAAAAGTGATGACCTCACGCTATCCAGCTGAAGCTCTGCGTCCCAACTCTGCATCAGCCGACAAGCTGAATTCTTTTCTGTCGTTTCTGTCAGAGTGGGAACGCCACACAAATGGGCAACGGGGCTTTCTTAGTCAGTCCACAGTAACTGGACTGCGTGTAACATTATGCAGTACATTATCGCTGCTGAACTATTTGACAGAGCATATAGGCTTCAAATATGTAATGACTAGCAGAGTGAGCCAAGACCCAGTGGAACATCTTTTCGGAATCGTCCGGCAGTCATCGGGATGCAATACTCACCCAACACCTCAGCAATTCATTGCTACGGTGAACTGTCTCAGCTTTAGCAACCTTGCGCACTCTGTGTCAAGAGGAAACTGCGAGCCTGCTGTTCTAAGCTCACTATTGAATGCAGATGCTGGTGAGCAGGACACTTCCACTGGGAGGGAGAAACTGATTGACAGATTTCTCGATGCGGGAAACTTGGACGCAGCCGAGGCCCTGCTCACAAAAGCTGTACCTGACCACTCTTCCGTTGTTGTGGCATCAAGCGACTGCAGGCTAACCTTTTACATTGCTGGATATGTAGCGCGAAAGTGCGTTCTAAAAACTGGCTGTGAAAGCTGTCTTAACCTTCTTTTGCTCACCAAGGAGGCAGCGGATAATTTGAACATGGCTGAGCTTGTCCGTTTAAAGGACAATGGTGGGTTACTTTACCCTTCAAGCAAGCTGTTTAAATTTGTGGCTGACCTCGAAGAGTCATTCACAACATGCTTTAGCCTTTCAGAGCTGCACTCTGAAAGCGTGCTTGATGTTCTGGACCTTGTTAAGCAAAAGCAGCAAACCGAGCTTGGATGCCCAGAGCACGCTCATACCATAGCTGCAGAAATAACTGCATTTTACCTAACAACTCGTCTGCATTTCTTCACGAAGAGCATTAATAGAGCCAGCCAAAGCAGGCGACAGGCCTCAAAGCACCTTAAATTGAGTAGGTGCTGAATAAGTTAATGGCAGGGAAATCGTGGATTTTCGCAAACCATATTTCTTTATTGTAATAATTTCTGCACTGAAGTTATTTGTAAGCATTTTTTGTTTCTTGTCATTTCTTCACCGAAGGTAGTTGTAAATAAAACCTTCATATGGTGTTCATGCGTGCATAGCTTTGACATCATATAATTATTACTGTATAAAAAACAACACCAAAATGCACATCATAGCTGTATATAAATCATAAATACAACCACATTGACTTCAATAACCTATATATGAGCTCAAAGTACAACATAAAATTTAGTTAAATGGTTTATATACTTGCTTGGATCCTATGACGCGGATTTTGGACAAGCGTTTTAATCCTTAACAAGCCTAGTCATCGTAACTGACAGACGAAAAACAGCAAGAAGGAATAAATGTGGGATTCTGATTAGTAAATGAAATGAAAAACGCAAGATTACAGATGAAATTTTCAAAATTCTACGAATTCCTGTGCCTATGAAAAGTTGCGGTGGCGCCATCTTGTGGCGTCAGTTAGAAAATGGCTTGCCTTCGCCTCGCCGCTCGCGCCACTAGAAAGTATTCTAGTACACTATAATCTTGTCTTAGACGAGTGTCTTCAGAGGCCCAACGGCATCTTCTTCGATAGTAGAGGCCTAACGTTGGACGCCATGGCCTTCGCTGATGACGTGATCCTGGCTGCATCACCCCAAGGTCTTCAGCTGCGGATTAACGACTTTTCATCGTTGCTGGTCGAAAGAGGCCTGGGTATCAACGCCAGGAAGAGCCTGACGGTTGCCCTACAGCCATCCGGAAGAGACAAGAAGGTAAAGTTGATCTCAGATCTACAGTTCAAGATAGGTGAAGATGTTATTACACCAGCCGAGGTGGGAACCGAATGGAAGTATCTGGGCGTGTGCTATGCCCCGTTCGGTAAGAAGAGGCCAGCCCTAACATCCATGCTAAGCACATTGCTGGAAAGGGTATCGACTGCGCCTTTACGGCCGCAACAGCGCTTGGTAATCTTGCGTTACTACTTATTACCAAGACTTTACCATGCTTTGGTGCTGAGTCCATTGACAGCCGGACTCTTGTCAAAAATGGACATTCTGATCCGGACGGCGGTGAGAAAGTGGCTGCACCTACCTCACGACATGGTGCTGGGGTGCTTTCATGCCCAGGTGGCTGAGGGCGGCCTGGGCATAACATGCCTAAGAACAGCAATACCAGGCCTCCAAGTGAGAAGGCTTCAAAAACTGGAAGAATCATCGTTACCGGCCTGCAGGTTGAGCTTCCAGATGCAACTAATTCAAGCACGCCTGAGGAAGGCCAGGGAGTTGACCGTATTCAAGGACCAAGAATTGACAACAACAAAAGTGGAGAAACGCTTCTGGCCACGAGAGCTGCATAGGAGTGCAGATGGCTTTGGCCTTCGGGAGACACGCAATATGCCGGCAGCCATGAAATGGTCAGCTGAGGGGACATCTCTGCTGACTGGGAGAGAATTTGTGAACCTCATTAAGCTCCGACTAAATGCACTCCCGTGCCGAGTGCGAACAAAAAGAGGCCGTGACCAGGAAAAAGGATGCTGGGCGGGGTGCAACTCCCCCGAGTATCTCGGCCACATATTACAAATATGTCCAAGAACCAACAGTGCCCGACTCCGCCGCCAGGACGTGATTGTGAACTACTTGGCGAAAAGAGATCCAAGAGAGCCAAGTAATTGCGTGAAGATCTACTGAGACAGATATCCGTGTGACCGGTAGTCGTTGCGACGGCAACTATAAACTTCAGAGGATGCTGGGCTAAGGCCAGCGTGGACGATCTGAGAGACCTGGGAGTCTCTAACTCAGACTTCACCATCATGACACTACGCTGCCTGCAGGGGGGCCTGCACTGTTTCAACGTTCATCAGAAGATGCCCTCTTTAATGAGTGAAGTGGTGTTGGGGGGCCCCCAACCTTCTCTTGCGCGCCACGGAAGTGGCATTATCATTCGGGGTAGCACTGCCCCATAAAACAATACAGTGCTATGCTTGTAGCTCCAGCTGTCAGGAGCTAAAGTTGGAAAAAAAATAGCCAAATGCCTCGTCATCTAATTAGTGACGCGCATGAATGGATTAACGAGATTCCCACTGTCCCTATCTACTATCTAGCGAAACCACAGCCAAGGGAACGGGCTTGGCAAAATCAGCAGGGAAAGAAGACCCTGTTTAGCTTGACTCTAGTCTGACTCTGTGAAGAGACATGATAGGTGTAGCATGAGTGGGAGGTCGCGGGATACGGCCTCGTTTCGGCGGGGTCCTCGTGGCCGTCAGTGAAATACCACTACTCTCATGGTTTCTTTACTTACTCGGTGGAGCGGAAAGCAGACGAATGTGTTGTCCACGCTTCTAGCGCCAAGTGCGGGTTCCCGTGATCGCTTCGGGGCGTTGCGTAAGGCCTGCACGATCTGTTCCGAGGACAGTGTCAGGCGGGGAGTTGTAAAGCCTGGACGGCTCCGCGTTGTCTTGTAAAGCCGAATTGGTTCGATTGGAGTAATTTGCGTCGCGATAGGAAGTGGTATAATCTGGCGTATAATAAACACTCTAACACTTTGCAAAAAGTCGAATTCATGACTATTGGCCTGTATGAAGTGGGCATCTCCGGAGGCCGACCTTGCTTGGGCAAGAATATGATGCGCCCCTTCCGCCAGGCCACTGGGAAGTGACCCAGTTTCAAGGACGCATTGAAAATAAAGAGGTAAAAATTAGGATGACGCCCCCAGAGTTCGCATACTATGCGAGGCGTCATTCCGTCCAGACCCGACGCCGTCCCCAACTTGACGCGGGACACCGCCATGTCCACCTCGTCAGCGGTGAACGGCACATCGTCGGGCCCTCCTAGAGACGGGGACGCCGCAAGTTGCCGCATCGTCCTGTGGGCATCCGTATCGATTTCGTTTGTGTCGGACCCGACCTATCTAAAAGCGTCTGTGCTGTTTCCAGCACAGAGGACGTCATTGTTCCACCCGGCCGCTCCACTGATGTTAACAAAACTGGTGCAGAAAGCTTTTGGAACGCTATTTTGTATGGACGCCCGAAGACACCTGATCTGATTTATTGTCTTGCCAATTCTCTTAAATATGAGTCGCGGGCTTCCGAAACTTTAGAACGATATGTAGCCAATGCGGTGTAGTAAATATCACCGTAGTATTTTCTAATTAAAATTTCAGTAGCTCTTTGATAGCGCCTACGCATGGCGCGCACCCTGGAGCGCTCGATAGTCAGCTCGGTCGTCCACCATTGGTTCGAATTATTGAATTGTAGTCGAGAAGTCGGATGGGTTCTTGTTTGATTTCGTTTCCTAAAGTGATCGAATAGGTGTTGAAATTTTTGAAGCATTAAATCCAATGCTGCCGGTGAAGTCAAGTGAGCTTTAGCAACGGCATCCATGTAACCTGATGAGGAGAGTGAATTTAGTAAACGTGTAGTGCCCCTGTATGTAAGTCTGCGGACGTTTGTTTGCGTAGGTGGCCCAAACCGTATTTCTATGTGTTTGTGTTCAGAAAATGTTATGTTATCTGTCACTGTCCATGTGTAACCTGCCCTAGCGAGTGATGGTGTAGCTAATGAGATATCTATCCAACTGTTTGTGTAACTTGTTGTGTAGGTTGGAGGGGATGACGGATCGTTGAGGATTACAAGACCAGAACCCATAGCGAAGCCGAGGAACTCCCCTCCCCGCGCATCGCAGAGTTCCGGTCCCCAAGCAGTGTGTTTGGCGTTGAAATCACCAACAAGGACTGCTGGTGTGTCCTCCGTGTGTATGAGTGTTTGGCGTATATCGTCGAGTGTAGGTGTCAAGGGGTAGTGTGGTGGTGCGTATGCTGAAATAAGTGTGAACGATGCCGTTGCTAATGAGCAAGAAATGGAAGTGACGCGTGATGAAGTGAACAATGGAAATATGTCAAATCGAGTGGTGCAAATGATTATCGCAGTGCGAGGATTGGACGGCGCCTTGAAAACTGTCCAGTTGTGCGGAATATTCGGTATTTCGTTCGCTCTCGTATAAGGGTCTGAAATTAAAGCGAAATCAAAATTTGCTTCTTTAATTCTATCTACTAATGCTGTAGTGGCATTTTTGCAGTGGTCCAAGTTGGCCTGGATGATTGAGAAAGCTAATTGAGATGTCATTTTAAAAAGTTAGAAGCCGATTGAAAATTTGGAATAAAATGGGGAATAAATCTGCAAGAATGCCAATGTAATACGAGAGGGAACGAAACATCGATAGTGGCGACGCGTAGGAAAAAAAAACCTACGCTCCACGTCTTAACTGCCTTGTTATTTGTTAGTGCTTCTGAATTGACAGTATTTTCAAAGCGCCGTCCGCGTGCGTGGTTGATCAGGGCTGTGGGCGAGAGGGACGACCGAGCAATGGGAGAAACAATCGGGAGAGCTAATTGTTGCAATATGAGAAATTGTTGGAAATTAATAAAGCATAACAATTTTAACAGAAAGGATGAGTTACTGTGAATTAGGGTATGTAAGCTCTTTAAGCGGGTTATTGAAAGAAGTAAAGCAGAAGTATTCTGTCGTGATGACGTAAAATGTACGTCAGTTAAAAAACCAGTATGCTCGGTCTCCCTCTCGCCCAGTCCCAGACCACTGCAACTACGGCGGGCCATAATCGGTTCGGTGGCGCATCCGAACCACTCTTTCGAGTAGTACCGGGCAACTCTTATCCCCGGCCCTGTGCGGCGGTCCCTGCCGTCCTGCACGCCTGCAAACTGCGCATGCGACCGGCGCGTCAGCCACCGTCTGCGTGCAGGAAGCCGCAGTGTGGTCACCCGCACAGCGCGTGCATACAGCGCGAGTAGCATCCGATGCCGCCCGGCAGTTTCGTCTAGACTGGCCATACTGTGCACATCGGGACGTGCAGGTCCTCGGCCACCTGCGCCGAGGACCAGCCGATGTTCAAACGCCCCTTTGCCATGATTTTTCTGAAATCGCCGGGCGACACCGAGACCACGTGAGTTTTGGTCCCGTCGCGCGCCTTAAATGTGTATCGCCGAGTCGCAGTGGTCTGGTCTAGTTCTAAGTCGGGGTTTTTGCTAGCTATATTTACTATGAGTGAGTCGTCTGCTACGTCTGGGTCGACGCCCCATATGCGAATATGAGGTCGTCGCCTCTCCGCTATCCGGACGCTAAACGCGTTTGATGTTACGGCGTTTGCTCTAACCGCCGCCTGAAGGTTCTCAATACTTGTTCTATCCTGTGCCACAATGGTTACCCCGTTTGAATTTGTCCGAATTTGTACAGGGCCAATGCCCGCGTCTTCTGGGTTTATGTTCGCCTTTAAAGTTTGGACAACTTGCGCGGGTGTGACTGCGTCGGGGTTGGTGGGTGTAAGAAAGGCCAAGTGGCCCTGCACTTGCCGAACCGCAGGCGGAAGTGGCTTATTGAGTTCCGCTGGGAGCCCGGAGGAGGAGGCGACGACCTGTGCGAACGTCGCTGGTTGGTGATGAGCCGGCGGAGACGTAAGGCTCGTCTGTAGCCGGACCTCCGCAGACGTAGCCCTGGCTCGCGCATCGACCGCGTCTTTTCTTTCGGTGCTCCACATTTCGCGGAGCACTTCCGCGCGAGCCCTCGCGTCCGACGCCAGGGAGTGGTATTCCGCGCAGCGGAGGATGATGACGTTTATCATCTGCGCAAGCGCCTGGCGGGCGTTGACGCCGATCTTTAATCGGGCGCCGCCAAGAACGCAGTGATCTTCTCTTGTTGTTTAGTTACGTCCGCAAATTGCGGCATCGCCGCAAAGCTAAGCTCGACTCGAGCCCGGTCCCGCTCCGGGCCAGCACACGGCGGGACATCCCCATCGGGCGTGCGGAGGGGCCCAGGCATCACAGGAGCGGACCCCGTAGCCTGAGGGGTCGTCGCAAGATCAGTCGCCGGCCCTGCGACTGGATGATCGGGTTGTCGCCCCGTAGGGGCGGCAGAAACCGCAGAAGTGGTCCCCTCAGTTGATGGGGACCTCGAATGGGTCAGATCCGAGTCCGGCACAGCCGCCACGGTCGCGTCGCCCCCATCCGAGAACGGAGACCGCGGCGTTTGGCCGCCACCGGGAGCGGGCGCAGAGCGGCCAGAGCCGGAGTCGGGAGACAGCGGGTGTGCCTCGGCAGCGCCGGTGCCAGAGGCAATCACCTGGCGGGCATACGGCGAGCTCGATGTTGACGCCGCCTGCTGTTGAGGCGACCCGGTGGGCGACGCCGACCTCGAGGACCTCGTGGTTGGCATGAGAGCGGTCGCGGGGGACCGCCTACCCGGCCACAAGGGCAGGACTGGACCGAGACCGAGAAAGCGGGCGGGGGGACCGTGCCGATCCGCGCAGGTCGCGGACGAGGTCCGAGAACCCGCGTAGCGCGATGGAAGCAGCGGTCTTACCCTGTGGCCGAAGCGCTGTCAGGCGGTCGCAGGATGTTGGCAGCCGAAGCAGGGCCGCTGCCGGAACCAAGTCGCAGATATTTGGAGCCTCAAAATGCGGCTGAAAATACCACCCGCGGGTCCGCAAGCGGGAGTCGCGGCGGCGACCGCGACCACAACCGAAGGTCCGAGCAGCGCCGCAGGCAGGTAAAAGGCAGGGGCGCCTGGAAAAAAGATAGGCCTCGGGGGCAGATCGAACAGGGGCGCGAGATCCGGGAGCTCCGCGAAAGCACGTCTGTTCGCTTCGAGCAGCTCGAAGCGAACAAAAATGTCAAACTCCCCGCCTGACACTGTCCTCGGAACAGATCGTGCAGGCCTTCCGCAACGCCCCGAAGGGATCACGGGAACCCGCACTTGGCGCTAGAAGCGTGGACAACACATTCGTCCGCTTTCCGCTCCACCGAGTAAGTAAAGAAACGATGAGAGTAGTATTTAACTGATGGCCACGAGGACCCCGCCGAAACGAGGCCGTATCCTGCGACCTCCCACTTATGCTACACCTCTCATGTCTCTTCACAGAGTCAGACTAGAGTAAAGCTCAACAGGGTCTTCTTTCCCCACTGATTTTGCCAAGCCCATTTCCTTGGCTGTGGTTTCGCTAGATAGTAGATAGGGACAGTGGGAATCTTGTTAATCCATTCATGCACGTCACTAATTAGATGACGAGGCATTTGGCTATTTTTTTTTATTATTTCTCAGAACCTAGGTTACAAGAAATCTGAACACTCGTTTTTGGGGGAGTGTTACCCCTTACAGTCTGCTTTTGCAGTGTGGGCGTTGTCACTCTTGGATGCACGGTGCTGCCACTTCATACTTTCACAGTCATCTTTGATGGAGGCGGAAGGCGCGGAGTCCCCCTTGAAGGCACCGTAGTGTCAGTAGCTTGAGGCCTTGTCCCGTCAGGCCCAGGTTTCGCAGGCTCTGGATAGATGACTTGGCCCAGCAGCCACGGTAGGAGACTGTTGCGCTGGTGACCTCGACAGGGCCGTCGGATATCTGGTCGAGTAGGTCTTGGTTAGAATACTTGCCTGCCTTTTTCTTGTGGGCTTCGGCCAGTGAGATCCGGAGCCCCACAACTTGAGCATCCAGGATCACCGCCCGGTCCTCCCTTTTGAGGACCAGGCCGGGGATTTGTTTTCCCTTCGACGTCTTGAAGTGGGGCTCTTCACGCACTGACCAGCCCTTGGCACGAAGTCTGTTGGCAATGTGCCGTACTATTACATCGTGTCGTCTTATTCTGGCGTGGTGGGAGCGGGGGCATATCTGGATAATGTGGCCCAGTGATTCCTGCGATCGGCATCCAGCCCGGCAACTGGTTGGGAGGTCGCGCCCCCTCTCGGTTCTTGTCAGATTGGGGAGAGCATTCACGCGGAGTTTCAGGATGTTGATGAACTCTTTGCCATTCAGCAGCGTGGTGCCCTCCCCAATCCAACGGGTTGAGTCAGGGCAGTTTGCCGAATCTCGGAGTCCTCGTCCGTCGGCACTTTGGTGTAGCATCGTGCGCCAGTGTTGTTTAGCCTGGGCTAGGGTCATAATTGGGCTTGACTTGAAGGTGCATAGTTCTGTGGCGTTGTGGAGGCACATTCGTAGAAGGGGGAGTGTGGCGGCGGCACGACAAGCAGGGTGGTCGCTGTCTTCCATTTTCTTTATTCTCTGGCACCGCATGTGCGGAATAGCCGTTCTGAGGCATGGGAGGCCTAGGCCTCCCTCCTTGATTGGGGCGTAAAACAAGCCAAGAGAGACGCCGTGGGGCAGGTGGAGCCACTCTCTTGTGGATCTTCTAATGGCTCGATCTATTCGTAGTAGTAGTTTAGCCGTTATAGGGCTGAGTACCAGGCTGTGGTAGAGTTTGGGCAGGAGGTACAGCCGGAGCATGATGAGTCTGCTGCGGCTTCAGTGGAGCCGCCGCTATTCTTTCCGGGTATGTATTGACCTCCTTCAGATGTTCCAGCACCTTCTGCCCGAATGGGCCGTAGTGTACTCCCAGGTATCTTAGGACAGTTGCTGTCATTGCCACTGGTATGGTATCAGCAAGGATTTGGAAGGTCTGGTCGGTTAGCAGCTTGGTTTTCTTTATCTTGCCCGCGGCTTGTAGGCTGATCGTGATGCTTTTAGCCGCATTGATTGTGAGCCCTCGCTCCTCGAGGAACTCAGCAAGATGGTCTATGCGCTGTTGTAGGCCCGCCGGTGTTGTAGCGGCCACGATGAGGTCATCAGCATAAGCCATGGCGTCCAGTCTCCATCCTCCGCTGTCAAACTGGATCCCTTGGCAGTCTTGATCCAGCCATTCATCGATTACAAGGTTGAAGAGGAGAGGGGAGAGGGGGTCGCCCTGGCGCACTCCACTGGTGGGCTTGACGAGTGCTGTTGCTCCTTCAAACTCCAAGATGGTGGAGCAGTTTGAGTAAAAGTCTCTGACATAGTCAAGGACTGTTTGACTTGCCCCAGGGCGTGAAAATTATCGCGGCCAGAGCAATGGGCAAGTCCAAGTCGGCCCTCATTGTCTTTGAGGGGCCAATCGTACCGAAGTGGGTGTACTACTATGGGGGAGAGATCCCATGCGATCCGTACAAGCCAACGAAGCAATTTTGCTACACCTGCCGAAAGCCAGGACACCGAACAGACGTATGCCCGAACCCGTCTATCAGGGCATGCAGAAGATGCAACAAGCAAGATCCGGAGGAAAGTCACGAGTGCGAACCCCAATGCGCTCTCTGTGGAGGAGCACATGAGACTGGAGCCACCGGCTGCCTAAGTAAGCTCAAGGAGATCACAAAGAAGACAAAGGGAGAACCAAAGTCACGTCAGAGCCGCCCAGAAACGAGTGGCATCATGAAGAAGCATCAGAGGTGGTTCAGTTCGGACGGGGAGGAGGAAACATCGTGTGAGCGGTCCAGGTCCCAATCCAGGTCGGAGGCCAACGCGGAACCCAAGAAGCCAGCGAAGAAAAGCAAGCCAGGCGCCTGGGAGAAGAAGAAAGAAGAGAAGAAAAAAGACCTTGATCAGGTGAGCTGGCCAGCATTGCCCTCCCAGAAACAGCTAGATGAGGAAAGAACAGAAATTCTAGCCGAGCTAAAAGGAATAAGAAAGGAGAACGCAATGATTAAGCAACGATTAGATCAGATGCAGAACCAAATTAACATTACACAAAACAAGTTCGAAAAATCCACACCATCGGTAAATCAGACACCCCCTTTGACAGCCGAAGACGTAGGAAGAATAGTAGAGGAAAAGCTAGCACAGCTGCTCCCACACATCATTGAGCAAATCACAAAGGTATGGAACAAGTCACAGGCTATATAGAGCAAAAGTTTCAGGCGATGCAAATCGAGATGACCAAACTGATTAGGAAGCAAACAACAGCCACCACAGTAAGAGAAAGGGCTGAGAAGCCATATCACAGGCCCGGACTGACCAGCTTGCAATCTGAGACCGATCATGACTAGACACCAGAAGGCGAAGCAAGACCGCCTAGAGATTTGGCAGTGGAATTGTAGAAGCATCAGACGCAAGAAAGGGATGCTGTCACAGCTGCTGGCCTCACAAGCGGAACCACCGGCTGTGATAGCCCTACAGGAGGTTGGCAGTTCCCCTTCAATTAGTGGGTACGAGGTCTTTGCTGCCGATGACGAGCTGGAAGATGGCGACAATGGTGGAGAAGACCATTACAACAATTCGGCATGACCAATTTAAAGGGATTGAAACACCCCAGATCCTTGTGGAGGTGGTCCAAAGTGACAAAAAACAGGGCACTTTTATCCTAAATGTATACAGCCCACCCTCCCAACGAAAGATCGACTTCGACAGGCTTCTCGGAGAAACATTAAACTTGGTAAGAGGAAATCAGCTAATTATATTAGGCGACTTTAATGCAAAAGACCTGGCCTGGGGATACACGCGACAGGACAAGAGAGGTCGCATTATTAGAAAGCTAATAGACAGACATGAATTAACACTGGTAATGGACCCGGGAGTGCCCACGAGAACGGGCAACAGTGTGAGCAAGGACACTACCCCGGACCTTACGATGGTCAAGAACTGTGGCGATGTTGAGTGGATAAACACGCTTAACGATCTGGGCAGTGATCACTATATAGTGAGCACGACCATCCACACCTACAAGGTCAGGCGTCAGGTTGGCGCAGCCAGGATTACCAACTGGCACAAGTTCAGAGAAGCGCCGGAGGAGGACCAAGGCGAGATTGAGGATCTTGATAGCTGGTGCGGGACGCTGCGGAAAAACAAGCAGAGATTTACGCAAGAACCGACACGCACAAATGAGACACCAGAAATAGACGCCCATCTGCTCCACCTGTGGGAAGCGAGGAGGGGACTGTTAAGAAGATGGAAGAAACAGAGGCACAATCGAAAGCTTAGGATGAAAATCGTGGAGATCACAAAGAAGGCGGCGGAGTACGCTGAACAACTGACGAGAGCCAACTGGGGCAAATTCTGCGACTCTCTGCAGGAGACACTCAGCACTTCCAAGACATGGCGAATTCTAAAAGCCATCATGGACCCTACCAAAACCAAGCGAGAGGGGCAGAAGTCGCTGGAGCGGTTGCTACACACATTCCCAGGCACGAAGGAAGATGTGATCAAGGCCGTCCACGACAAATGCTACGGAGTAGACCTAGAGGATCCATATCCATACGCAGAAGATTACAAAGGAGACCCAAATCCGAAATTGGACGAGCCGATCACGGAGGAAGAAGTCCGGACGGCAATAGCAAGTGCCACTCGAAACACAGCGGCTGGTGACGACAAGATCACTAATGGCATAATTCGGAACATGAGCAACAGCAATATCAAGGCACTGGCGCATTTCATGAACAAGCATTGGGAAGCAGGAACGGTGCCAGCGCAGTGGAAACTCGGTGGTCATCATGATCCAGAAACCCGGGAAAAAATTGGCAATAGAGAATTTGCGGCCCATTTCTTTAACTTCGTGCCTGGGAAAGATTTTCGAGAGGGTTGTCAATAATAGACTGAAAAATTACTTAGAGGATAGCGCTCAGATGCCGGACACCATGTTTGGCTTCAGAGAAAAGCTATCAGCCCAGGACGTTCTGCTGCAGATCAAAGAAGAGGTCTTGACAGGTATCCCACGCTCGGCAGAACACGTAGTTTTGGCAGTGGACATTAAAGGTGCATTTGATAATGTTAGTCACAAGGCGATCTTAGATGGTCTGGCAGACACGAATTGTGGAACCAGTCTACGAGTACGTTATGAGCTTTCTGAGTAACCGGACGGCCGAAATCAAGATCGGCAATATAGAAACAGAGACCTTCTCCCCGCCCAACAAAGGGACACCTCAAGGAGCAGTCATTTCGCCCACGCTGTTCAACGTGGCAATGATTGGCCTGGCCAGGCGCCTCGAGAAGGTGGAGGGCATACAGCACGCTATGTATGCTGATGACGTCGCCATCTGGATGACCACAGGATCACTCGGGGAGAAGGAAGCGAAATTGCAAGAAGCAGCATCTGTCATCGAAGAATATCTAAAGCAAAGGGGCTTGGAGTGCTCATCAAGAAAATCAGAACTGATCAGATTCTGGCGAGGGAAGGGCAACCGCTCTGCTCCCACAGATCAAGGCCACAAGCTCCAGATCCGGCTGCAAGGGGAGACAGTATCCGAAAAGACAACCGTGAGGATCCTGGGGATGTGGCTCCAATCGAATCAAAGGTGTCAACACACACTTAATCTTCTCAAGACCTCGACCCAGCAGGTGGCCCGAATGATAGCACGGGTGACCAGCAAAAAGATGGGGATGAAGGAGCCCGACACACTCAAACTGGTCCGGAGCCTCGTTTTTAGCAGAGTAGCGTATGCTCTACCCTACTTCAATATGACCAAAGGAGAGGAAGACAGAGCGGACGCCATCATCAAAATGGCTATCAAGACCGCACTCAAGCTCCCCAAGAACACATCGAACCACAAACTAGCAGCTCTGGGTCTGCACAATACAATACAATTAGCAGAAGCCCAAATCAAGTCACAGCTAAACAGACTTCTACAAACGAGGACGGGAAGACGGGTGTTGGAAAGACTGGGGTATAGCACACACCTACAGGCTTATAACAAGACAAGAGAGGTATCGCGGGAAGTCGGTATGGGCCGAACTCGGTACCAATTTCTAAGAAACATGGACCCCCGCCTACACCCGGGAAGAAGGCAGGCAAGGGCAGAGTATTATGAAAAAACATTCGGCCAACAAGACACGTCAAGGTTCACCGACGCAGCCTTATACGAAACCAACGCAAAGAGGGCGATAGCCACGGTCACAGACTGCGAAGGCCGGGAGGTAGTTAGCGCCTCGATCCAAAACTGTACAGTCACGGAGGCAGAGGAAGTGGCTATCGCACTGGCCATTAGCAAGGAAGAGAAACGGGAGAGTCTGACGATACTGTCAGACTCTCAATCCGCATGCAGAAATTTTCAACGGGGTAAATTATCTAAGGTGGCGCACCAAATCCTTTCTTCCACAAGCGAGCCAACAAAACAATACACTCAAACACTAGTGTGGATTCCGGGGCATGCAGGGATCACGGGGAATTTGTACGCAGACAGGGTAGCACGAGGACATGCAACCTACCATGCGCCCAACAGTCTCGGGACAGAGGACCTGATTCCGCTTGACCCTGACTACACCACAATACTACAACACTACAGAGGCTTGCGGAAAGTATATCCGGAGCCGCATAAAAAGCTCAGCAACGAGGAGGCCATAGATCTGAGGCGGCTACAGACGGGCACCTTCATTAATTTACACATATTACACATGATACACCCCACGACATTCAGAGACGATTGCCCGTGGTGCGGGAAGACCCCTACCCTGTACCACATAACATGGGAATGCAGCTCACATCAACTGCAAAAAATTGAAAACCCAAATGAAAGACAGTGGGAGGCTTTGCTGGCCAGCTCTGACCCGGAGGCTCAGCTCTATCTGGTCACAAGAGCTCGCAAACTGGCGAAAGCCAGTGGTGCCCTGGACTGGGGGCGCCAACCGCTCGTCAGCCTCGGTTGAAGAGGCGAAGAAAAAGATCTCCGAGCAATTATTAAAGTTCACTCACTCACTCACTTGACTTGCCCCTTTCCTGCTTAGACCCCGCAGGATGGCGTTGATGTTAATGCTATCAAATGCCTTCGCGAGGTCGAGGGAAGCCAGGTAGAGGGAACGGTGTTTGGTCTTTGCTTCATGCAGTGTTGTGGCTAGGAGATGGACGTTTTCAGCACAGCCATCTACTGGCAGGAAGGCTCGCTGCCGGTGGTTGAGCGGTATGGCCGCCAGGAGGCAGGCTGCAAGGATCTTGTGCAGCAGCCTGATAATCACAGATGACACGGTGATTGGGCGGAATTGCTTCGCACAGTTGGCTCCTTCGACTTTAGGAATGAAGATAGTTCTCGCATTCTGCAGGCAGGGTGGTATGCATCTGACGAGAATCAAGATGTTCAAAAGGACTTGAAGGATGGGTAGAGGGATCTGTCTGAGGTCTCGTCCAGTCAGCCCATCGGGTCCTGCAGCTGTGTTCATAGGCAGCATTGCAGCTACCAATTCTCGACTTGTTATCATGTAGAAGGGATCAACCTGTGGCAACTGGCTCTTGATTAGCTGCACTTTACCTCGTGCAGGCCGCTCCGTGATGGCCGTCCATTCTTTCAGGAAGTCAGCCGGGTCTGCCACGTGGTTCTCCTTCTTCCCCTCCAATATCATTTTTGTGCAGTGAGAACGTGACTTTTTAAAGAGGTCTTGTGTTTCTGCGTACTCACGGCGCCTCCTTTTTCGGCGTCCTTCTGGCTTTTGTGGGCGCGGTTGTTTGCGCCTCCCGGTCTTGTGTTTTGTCACGTGCGTTCTTGCAGGTAGTTGTTCATTGCCTTTAGTACATTTCCACCTCTCAGCAGGTGCTTGGTTAGCTCCTATAGTTGGGGACCGCCATGGGTGTGGGGACATTGTTTTTGAGTCAACCGGGACAGCTCGGCGCGGGTGGTATCGTCCGCTTCCTCCCGGGATGGGAACTGGTGTGGTGTAGTTACCAGGTTCACGTTTGCCGCCTGGTCATCTGGCATGTCCACCGCTTCATCTCCTGGCAAAGGGGTGGTCCCTGCAGCTTGGGCTGTATTACACTCTGTAGGCAGCAGCCGTAGCTCGGCGACGAGGTTCTTATAAGCTGCAGCCTTCCGGTGGGATTTGATGGCATCTAAGGGTCTTAGCGGCATTAGCTGGTGTAGCCGCTCGTTGATGTTGGTTACTCCCTGTCTCTCCAGAGCAACTTCTTTATGGGCCATCATGGCGTTCTCTTCTTTGGTCCATCGGGGCTTCCGATTCTGCAACGGGATGGCGGCGTTGTACTCCGCCAGGTGGGCTCGGCGGCGGTGCTGTCGAAGGCCCGCCTTCGTGGAGAATGATCGTCCACATTCTGGGCAGTTGTGGTGGTCCACGAGTGTGGACGGGAGCGTGGGCGCCTGTGAGGGCCCGCACGCGTTAGAGCCAGGGGGGGACCGCATTGCCCCCTCGTCCTCTGAGCAAGACAAGAGGGCCGCAATCCCCCCCAGCCTCCCCACATGGCGGGCCCCCGCATCGCCCCTCTCCTGGGGTCGGCATGCCCAAGATGTCGTAGGTGGGGCTCGTCTGGGGGGCTCTGGTGTTGCAACGGGGAGCCATGGATTGTGCCGCAGGCTGCTACCAGTGGGGGGATCTCGGGCATCAGCGTCTTCTCTCCGGTGTCCACACCAGGTGGCCAGCAGGCAGGGGCAGCCGGTAGGGGCTCGGACTCTCGCACGGGGTCCGGGGCAAGGGTGAGCTGACATCTGGGGATAGCTGCGGTGTCCTGGTCAGCAGCCACCAGGGGGGTGGTCTCGTCCGGGGTCTGGCATTCAGGGGAGGCCAGGGTCACGGGAACTGCAGGATGGCCTGGGGCAGCAGTCTCATGGTTGTGGGGCTTACACTCAGGTGGCCAGCATGCCGGGATGTAGTCGGCTGGTAGGCATCCAGTCGGCGCCCCAGGTCTCGAGGGTGAGTCGAGGCCCGGGGCGTCGTCAGGTGCCTCGGCCATTAAGTTGTACAGCTCTTGTAGGAGGTTGTCTGTCACATCAGGGGAGTCCCTGCGCTCTGGGACATCTCTCAGGAGGGGGATGGCAGAGGGGGGACAGCATCCAGGAGCAGCTGATAGGTTCTCCACGAGCTCGGGATCCGGGGCTGGAGCCGGTGGTAGCGGCCAGCAAACCGGAATGTAGTCTGCTGGTAGGTCGATAGCCGGCGCCCACGGTCCCGCTGGTGTTGCGGGGCCCGGGGCGTCAACCGGTGCCTCAGCAATGAGGTCAAGGAGGTCTAGTAGAAGGTCGTCGTGTACTCCTGGGTCGTCCTCGTACTCAGGAAGATCTCTGAAACCGGAACGCGAGAGACTGTCCAAAAGAGTCATAGTTACTCCCGCCGTTTACCCGCGCTTTTTTGAATTTCTTCACGTTGACATTCAGAGCACTGGGCAGAAATCACATTGCGTCAAGCACCGATCAACGGCCATCGCAATGCTTTGTTTTAATTAGACAGTCGGATTCCCTCGGTCCGTGCCAGTTCTGAGTTGGCTGTTTTCTGCCGGCCGAAGCAAGAACCTCGGGCACGAAGCCCCCGGAACAAGCACAGCTGTGGCTTTCCACAGGAAGGTCCCGACGCTGGTCCGGGCTCGGCCGCACCGCTTTTCACGGCGGCGAGCCTCGCCCAGTCCCGGTGCAGTGTCATTCCTGCTTCTGGACCCCAGCCCGACCGGCTCAGCCCTCAGAGCCAATCCTTTTCCCAAGGTTACGGATCCGTTTTGCGACTTCCATTACCTCCATTGGTCTAGAGACTAGAGGCTGTTCACCTTGGAGACCTGCTGCGGATATGGGTACGGTCCGGCACGAAAATCACACTCCCTCACTCGGATTTTCAAGGGCTGGCAGGAGCGCACCGGACAGCGCAAGAGCCGCACTGCTCTACGGAGCCACCGTCCCTATCTCGGGGTGAACCCATTCCAGGGACTCGATCTCCTTACAGAGAAAAGAAAACTCTTCCCGGGGCTCCCATCGGCGTCTCCGAGCTGGTTTGCGTTGCCGCACTGGGCCCCGAAGGACCGATCTCCGTAGCCGGGTTCGGGACTGTTAACCCGATTCCCTTTCGGTTGCAGCGGGGCGTCTCCGATTTGACAGACAGAGCTGCACAAACGCGCCCGCTTCTGAAAGGATTTCTCCTTTCCCTAAGAACCGACTGACCTATGTTCAACTGCTGTTCACATGGAACCCTTCTCCACTTCAGTCCTCAAGGTTCTCACGTGAGTATTTGATACTACCACCAAGATCTGCACCAGCGGCGGCTCCAGGCGGGCTCACACCCGACACCTTCAACGCACACCGCTGCGGCCCTCCTACTCGTCGCGGCTTAGCACCCCCTCTGCTGCGGCTACTTTTTATTGCGTAAGAGTCCGTAGCGCAGGCTCAGGGGAAGGCCTGCGCGCCGCCAAGGGAACGGCAGTGCTGCTGCGAAGTAAGAGAGGAAACGCTGCTCGCTGGCTCTTTTGCAAAGAGTTGAAAAAAACGCGTCAGAGTCGGTAGCGCGGGCCGAGTCAGTGGCCTGCGCGCCGCCAAGGGAACGGCGGCGCTGCGGCGAAGTACGAGAGGAAACGCTGCTCGCTAACTCTTTGCGTTCGAGTCGGTAGCGCTGGCCGAGGGAAAGGCCTGCGCGCTGCCAAGGGAACGGCGGCGCTGCTGCGAAGTACGAGCGGAAACGCTGCTCGCTGGCTCTTTTGCAAAAGAAGTAAAAGAACGACTCAGTCTGTAGCGCGGGCCGAGGGAAAGGCCTGCCCGCTGCCAAGGGAACGGCGGCGCTGCTGCGAAGTACGAGAGGAACCGAGGTACCCTCCGGGCAATCACCGAGTTGCTCAGCTCTTTGAGCGAAGTGGCACCGCCGGCCTGACTGGCCACGAGGGCGAAAGACTCAAGTATCAAAACGTTTTTTGGGGCTCTGGCTAACTCAGCCAAGGAGTCCCTCCGCCCTCGCCAATGTGAGTCGGACTCTTTCTTGCTTTATTTTGTTAGCGGTTTTCCGCAAGTGGTGGCTGGCGGGTTCCCATTCGGTTGAGCCTGCTCCCACTGCGAATCACACCTGTCCTTGGGTTGAGCCGTGCTCCCCAGGACTTGAGACTGCGGGTTTCCCGCTTGATGCTTCGGCATCCGCTGAATTGCGACACTAATCTGTGCTTTGCACTTGTCTTGACTCTTTAGTGGTGGGCGAGACCCCCACTTGCTCTGAAGTTCGTTGGTTGAGGTGCTACCCCTGGGGCAGGCCGCAGGGAAGGAGTTGGCACCTAGTAACCCTCGTGGTGGAAACAAACTAGAACTGGTTTTAAAATATTCTGGTCTTTGGGTGAGGAAATCCCACCTAGAGTCAGCGTGGGCAGCTGCGTCCCGCGGGGCAACAAGCAGCACTGAAACTTGGATTTGATGGTATATAGCCTTGGGTACGTTGCGACCCTTCCAACGGATGCGGCGCCCTCAGCTTGCTGAGGAGAGGACTCTGGACTCCTGTGACTTAAGAATTTAAACATCCTTGGATACGTCGCAACCCTTCTTATTGACGCGGCGCCCTCAGCTTGCTGAGGCAGGGGAGGACTTTGGACTCCTGTACTGGTACGCCCTTGGGTACGTCGCGACCCTTCCAACAGACGCGGCACCCTCAGCTTGCTGAGGCAGGGGAGGACATTGGACTCCTGTATTGGTACGCCCTTGGGTAAGTCGCGACCCTTCCAACAGACGCGGCGCCCTCAGCTTGCTGAGGCAGGGAAGGACCTTGGACTCCCGTGACTGAGAATTGGTACGCCCTTGGGTTCGTCACGACCCGTCCAACTGACGCGGCGCCCTCAGCTTGCTGAGGCAGGGGAGGACTTTGGACTCCTGTGACTGGGAATCTGAACGCCCTTGGGTACGTCGCGACCCTTCGAACTGACGCGGCGCCCTCAGCTTGCTGTGGCAGGGGAGGACTTTGGACTCCTGTGACTGGGAATCGGTACACCCTTGGGTACGTCGCGACCCTTCCAACTGACGCGGCGCCCTCAGCTTGCTGAGGCAGGGGAGGACTTTGGACTCCTGTGACTGGAAATTGGAACGCCCTTGGGTACGTCGCGACCCTTCCGACAGATGCGGCGCCCTCAGCTTCCTGAGGCAGGGGAGGACTCTGGACTCCTGTGACTGAGAATTGATAGCTGTCCCGTTAGGTATTACTCCAGTTCCACATTGATGTAGTTTCATTTGACTCTATACGGATATCACACTTTAGCCTATCTTTTTTTTCCTCACCTCGCTGGTGCAGGTGTGGTTGTTACTCATCTTCATTCTACTCAAGGTTTTTATCGATTTTATTAACCTAGTACTTTAGTTTTACTTCTTATTCTTCATCCTCGTGAATCTTACGTCCCTATTTGTGTTTGTCTCTCCGATCGATGTTCTACTCAAATTCGTTCATCGGTCTTTGACATTGGTTTTAGTTGTGTTCCATCTTTTTTGTGCCGATCTGTGTTCTACTCGAATTCGTTCATCAGGCTTTGGCATTGGTTTTTGTGTTCCATCCAGTTTTTAGCCACGTTTTGGCTTCGTTTTGATCTGCTCTCAGCCAGGTCTGCCTCCTGTTTGTCTAGCTCTTTTAGCCAATTTTGGCATGTTTCTCCTGCCGGCTGTTATTGTTGGTGCTTCTCTCTTCGTATCTATTTTTGTAATTTTTTTTTTGCCGCCCGGCAGACGGGAATTGTCTGGCTGCTGCATTAGCCAATTTCGGCATTTTTCTCTTACCGGCTTGTTGGTCGTTGGAGCTTTTCTCCCCGTACTTAGTTGGTAACAATTTTTTTTTCCCCGCCCCGGCAGACGGGATTTGTCTTGCTGCTGCATTATAATGGCTGAAATTACAGTTGAGTTTTCCCCAGATGCGCCTGTTTGTACACGCTGTACAATTAGGGTGTCTTCTAAGGTGAAGATTGAGCAACACTATAAAACACTCCATAAAATGCGCTTTGTTTGGTTGTGTCCTTATTGCAAAGTTTAAACCCACTTCTCATCTCAAACACTATCCAGCCATGTGTCGCGTTGTAAAAAGGTTCACAATAAATCTCAGGCAACTGATGGCCTTCAAGATTCCTCTAGTGTCCTTCCAGAGTCAGCCTTGCAGTGCTCAGGCAGCTAGCGATCCTCATGGCATTACATCAGAATCCTTTCCTTCCACTCTCGAATCTAATCATTCCATTGGTATCTGTAACCGTTGCACCTCCTGTGCAATCCTCCGTTAGAATCCCATCCAAATGGACTCCTAATGAACTTGAATCTTTGGCACGTGTAGAAATCTCCATTGGTAGTACCAGATCGAAAGTTGACTCTATCGCGGCAAAATTTCCGACTCGCTCCAAGGAGGCAATAGAAAAGGCGCGACGCTTTCCTGCATATAAGGCGATATTACAAGCCATTAGACTCAAGTCCTATTGTTGCAGCCACACAAGAGGCTGCTCTTGACTTTGTCACACCTCCTTCTGTCTGCCCTAATCCAGTTTCTACTTCCATCGATGCGGCGCCTGAGTACTCGCATTGTCGGTGGACTGAGTCCGACTTGGTGGCACTTGCCACAGCTGAACTTAAATTGGGTCCGATGGTAGATATTAATAACGCTCTCCATAACGTACTTTCTTCAAGATCTATCTCCTCCATCTCTCAGGTTAGGCGTCGAAACCAGTACCAGGAAATTATAAGTTCTTTAAAGCAGATTAGCTCTGAACCTCCACCCACTTCATCCTTGAAATCTCAGCCTTCTCTTTCTCGGGCCGAGACCTTCAGGTCGTTTTCTACTCTTCATACTGTTTTCTACTCTTTCTATTGAAAATGTCCGTGAGGCTCTGAATGAATCTGGAATAGAAAATGAAAGCATTGCATCTGCTCTTACCGCAGGACCCCTGTCCTATTCTGACCTCAAAACCATCTATAAAGTATTTGGAGTAAAAGCAAAACCACCCAAGCAGAGAAATGAATCTCCTATAAATTCTTCCGAAACCACTAATAAAAGCAGCCGGCGTAGGGCCCGCTACAGGGATCATCAGCGGCTCTACTCATTAGGTCCAAAGGCCCTTGGCAACCATTTGTTGCTTGAGGGGGCGGTTGGTGGTTGTGACATGGCAGAACTCCATTCGCTCTATGACATCATATTCGGCACTCCTTCATTACCTATCCGCACTCCTTTTCCTTCCCAAAAGAAATTGGACGTTGACGACAACCTCTTCACTGAGCAAAATCCATTTCTAAAAGCTCTGCTCCAGGCCCTGATGGCATCTCTTTTTCAGAAATTTCTAAAATCCCCATCCCAATCTTAACTGCAATCCTCAATAACTGGTTCTCCTTTGGAGTTCTCCCGTTGGAACTTAAGGAGAGTCGTACTGTCTTCATCCCTAAATGCCCTCGACCCCGTGGTGCTTCAGACTTCCGCCCTATTTCTATCTCCCCAGCATTCTATCGAATTTTTTCTACTTCTGGCACGTCTTGAATCAAATAACACATTCAACTCCTTTCAATCAGGTTTTTCGGATGACCGCTCTAGTTCAACCAACCTCCTGCTCCTTCAGGCACTTATGAAACACCTCAAAAAGTCAAAACGGCCGTTTTTTGCAGTAAGCCTAGATCTCCGCAAGGCTTTTGATTCCGTTTCCCATGACGCCATCTCCTTTAAGTCTACTTTAAAATCCAACTGCTTCTACTTGAAATGTACACAAACTGTACGACTAAGTTCTGGTGTTCAGGCCGCACAGACAATATTAAAGTTCCTTTAAAGAGAGGCATCAAGCAAGGGGACCCTCTTTCTCCTTTTCTATTTAACCTTGTTATTGACCCTCTACTTCAACAATTAAATGCCATTCCAGCCGGAGTGCACCTGGACGACACTTCTCTGTCAGCCATAGCATTCGCCAATGACCTACTTTTGATCTCCGACAGCCTAGAAGGCCTCAAGGCACTTATCAGCCATACCTCCAAATACCTCTCCAACGTCAACTTAGAAATTAACCCAGCAAAAACACAATACTTTGGTTGGCGAGTGGACCACCAAAAGAAATGGTTTAATTATAAACTGCCAGATATCTCCATCAACGACTACATAATCCATAGCAAAGAACCAAATCAACCAATTAAGTATTTGGGCTTATCTCTGTTTATTAATAAATGTCCATTAGTTGAATCAGAGAAGGCCCGTGCTTTGCTGGATCTTGTCTCCAAAGCCTTCCTGAAACCCTTCCAGAAGCTTAACTGCTGGAGGCAACTGGTTTTACCTGCATTTCTATATGGCTCTACAAACACACTACTAGTGAAACAGGAAGCTTGTCGCCTGGAGAAGCTTATTCGCCTGAAGGTCAAACACACTCTGCACCTTCCTCTCGGCTTTCCCAACTCCCATATTTGGTTACCTACCAAATGTGGGGGTTTAGGTTTCATCTCTCTTGAAAAAACAGCACAGTCTATTCAACTTAAATCCCTAAATAGAATGCTCCGCCTGAATGAACCCTTTATTTTCAAACTCTTCGATCACGAGCTGGAGTCCCATTATCGCCGTCTTAACGAATTATTTGATATTCCAGATGGCACCACTAGTGCTAAATCTGTTGAAGTTGCCCTGAAGCGGGGTTGCGATAAGTGGTGGAATAATTATATTGCTCGTTACGAAAATAAAGATCTGTTTGCCCACCAGCACCAAGCCCAGGCAAACACCTGGCTTGGGTACAACTCTAAACTCTTGCGCGATGGTGATAAAATAAGAGCTCTTCGTCTCCGAAGTAATCTTTTATCCAACCCGGTCTTTAACTAATAAACAGAGTTCCGACCACACTGCTCAACTCTGCCGTCGGTGCGGTCTTCGCAAGGAAACAGCCTTTCATATCCTGCAAGAGTGCGAATCAATTGACCTGCCCCGAAAAGAACGTCACAACTACATTGCCAAGCAAACTGCTCGACTAACCAAGGAGAAGCTACCAAATTCAACACTCCGGGAAGAGCCAGTCTTTACCACCAGCTCAGGCACCCACCTTAAACCGGATCTAGTTATTGAAACACCTCACAAAACCCTCATTGTCGATGTTGCTGTGGCTTGGGATGCCAATGAGGGTGTGATTACCAGCAAATGCCGTGACAAAATTAGGAAATATTCGACTCTCCGCTCCAAATTTACAATGACCAAGAAATTCCAGGTATTTGGGATGGCGTTTGGCGCCCTGGGACTAACCAAATCCAACTTGACCTGGCTGTCCTCCCGTGTTCATCTGGGAAGCCTCATCAAAACAATTTGCAGCGCGCGCGACTGCAAAGGCATGGGAGGGGCTCTCTGAACCTTTTTTTTTTTTTCTTGTTCCGGCTCGCGTTGCGTTCTTTTTCTCTTTATTGCTTAGTATATTAGTTGGCCGATACTTTTCCATCTTTGGTTGTAGCACTTATTTATATTTTTTATTTTTTTTCGCTCCATTAGGTAGCTAAACGCACCTCATGGAGCCGAAGCAGCTCACCTGCCAAACGTGGTGGGGCTGCGGCCCCGCTGCTTCGGTCTCGGTGATGCGGAGCCCTGTAGCGGCCACTACCCACTTGTTAGCTTCGCACTGGCAGGGGAAATTAATGTTTTTAGCCAAATGCCTCGTCATCTAATTAGTGACGCGCATGAATGGATTAACGAGATTCCCACTTCCCACCCTGACCATCGAACGGGAGAACACACTCTACAGCATTCTACACAACAACAAGCCATACCAACATGAAGATCTCCTCATCACCTCTGACAACATAGCCCACAAAGCAGACATCTGGCTCACACATCCTGCAAAATTAACCACAATCAACTACACCACACAAATTCCAACTTCCGCCGATCTTTACATATACACCGACGGCTCACAGTCTGAAAACGGAACCGGATCAGCAATAGCAATTCTAAATTCTAAACACCAACTAATAGAAACGAAACAATTCAAGCTACCAAATTACTCTTCTAACTTTGAAGCCGAAGCCAACGCCATCATACAAGCAATACACTATGCAAACAACACCCATTACATAACAATAGCCATCCTCACAGACAGCTTATCAACACTCAAAGGCCTTAAAAATCCAACCAACACCAACCCACTCATCCACAACATCAAATCAACACTCCAGCAATCATCTCAAAAACACAATATCACATTACACTACGTCAAAGCACACACCGGAATAATTGGCAACGAAATAGCAGATGAAGCAGCAAAAGAGGCAACCAAACAAGGCACACAACTCCACATCCCAATCACAAAGCAATATGTTAAAACAATCCTCCGTACACAAATGCACAAAAAATGGGCAACTCACTGGCACACAACAGGCAGACACACAAGCACATACAACTGGATCAAAAATCCAAAACACATCCCACCACACTTCCCCACCAACTACTACACCACCCAAGCACTAACAGAACACGGACGCTTACCACATTACCTACAACGATTCAAAATCACCAACGACAACAACTGTAAATGTGGGGCACCTGCAAACAGCATAGACCACTACCTCCTAGACTGCCCCATCACAGCAACAGAAAGACAACCAATCATACATAAATACCCAAACCCACTTCAACACAAACCAGAAATTCTAGAACACAAAGAAACTTACATAGCATTGGAACAAATAATGGAAAAAATTAATCAAGAAATTCCACAGACATAAACTCACCACACGAGGACGAAACCAATTAGCAAGTTCACTACCCAAAGTCAAACCGAATCATCCCAATCCTGACCAATTAGCGCCGAATGGGGCCCAGAAGCCAGTAATGCCAGATCTACTCAAGAACCATCTCATCTCCATCCTTTCCCCTTTCTATTTATATACATCTATCTATATAGATATTCTTTTTTTTTTTTTTGACCCTTCTCTGTCCTCCCCCATACTCATTTTTTCTTCCTCTTGCTTTACTCTTCCTTTTCTGCCTTCCTTGGTATAGGGAGGGATGGAAAAGAACTCGTTTTTTTTTTTTTTTTTGTTCCTATATATACAGTTTTGTGTATATATTTATATATATCACTTTTTTCTCCGTATTACAATTATTCTCTCTCCCCGGCCCCCTCCATCTAACCAATCAAACAAATTCACTCAACCCCCCCCCCAAAAAAAAAAGGGGAAAGGGAAAAAATGGAAGCGGAAAAGGGAAAAGGAAGGGGAAAAAAGGGAAAACAACTCACCCAATTCCTCCTCCCCCTTCTCCTGAAGGGTAAACGAAGAAGAGGGGAAGGGAGGGAAAAAGAAAAGGGAACCTCCCGTAGTTGGGAGAGAAGAATCATCCCCAGGCCCAACAAAACCATAAGGCACGACAAGGCTAAGGCCAAAGTCATGCACTCAATGAGGCTCCGGCCCAACATAATCAGGCATTATGCCTCATCCAACACCCAACCACCAGAGCGGGTTACCCTTGATGGGCCCCGCAAGTGGCACAGAGTCACTGACATCTGTGCTGCGCACTCACTTAGCGCCTACAATCAGCGCGAGTGGCAGGGGCTAACCCATTCTGCTGCGCAGTGCTGCTATCTGCCGGCCTTTAATACATCAGGCTCGGCAAGGGCAATGGCCATTTCACTGTACTCTGTACACTGGCTATCCCACTACAGGATAGCAGACGGGTGAGCTCGCACAAGCAACATCCGGTAAGACGAGGCTGGTCAGTCGCTCACTGAAGCGGCTCCCGGGCGGAGGCTCGTAACCACGCCCGGGACCTACGAGAACTTCAAACCAACCAGAACATCAAGGCTGGGGGTCCATCAAACCACTCACCTGCAAAATGGAAATATAATAGGGGGAGGGGGAAGCACAATTGGCAACAATATCAACGGGTCATTGAGGTGGAGGTCAGCTTCCACACTTGACTCACTTCACTTGACAAAATATCCTCCCAACTAATTCAAAGGAAGGATGGGGGAGGGGGGGAGAGAGAGAGGGGAAAACAAACGAAAACAGAAGGGGGGGACGGGAGTGGAGGATGGCATTGACTTTCACAACCTTGGGGGACTATTAATGTAACTGACTACCTAAACTGTAAATGCCATACTCACATAAAAAAAAAGGGAAAGGGAAGGGGGGAGGGAGAAAGGGAAAAAATTCCAAATCAACCGCCCCTTTCAAAAACAACATAGCAATTATAAATGTCTCTAGGTACGTGTATGTACATATATGTAAATCTATGTACATGTATATATGTGTATGTATATATGTATATATCTTTTTTTTTTATTTTTTTTAGTATTTTCAAACACACTTTCAATTATACTATTTTCCCTTCTTTTTTTTTTATTTTTATTTATTTATTTATTTTTCTCCCTCTCTCTCTTTCCTTCCCCTCCTCCTTCCCTCATATCGCCCCCCAACTCTATTCCCCACCTCCCCACACTTTCATCATATCCAACAGGAAACCCAACCAAGGGGCCTTCCCTCATCCCCCCTCGCCATAATTACTGCAACAAAAGTTTCCTCCATATTACAAAATGGGTGGGGGTCTTTTGACGAGGGCGGGGGAGGGGAAAACATCTAGGAACAATATTAAGGGTGGGGGGCCTCTGATCTAATCTTTTTTAAGATTTTACAGTGTCCCACCCATCCTCCAAACATCATCGTAAGAAACATCCAGGCAACGCAAGCCTGGCCCCACCTGACCCCTCCACATAACGAAACCTTGGCTCCACGACGATCCGGAGAAGACCTCGAAGACTACAGTAAATATCAATTGTTAGCAGCAAGAAACATGTAAATAGCGATACAATTTCATTGAAGCATCTAATCTAGTGATTACAAATGTTACCAGCAAGAATCATGTAAAACCCATGTAACTGCACTGAAACATTTAAGCAAATAAATCCGCTATGACTTGCCCGTTTCCGTGGCGGCGGCTGGGCTGGATAGTAGATAATTTTTTTTTCTTTTTTTTTTAAATTTTTTTTTTTTTGGAGCAATCCCTATTCATTTTTCTTACTATTGGTTTAAGCCCGTTATACCTAGTGGCACGGGCAGAGGCAAAATATTTTGTTTTTTTTTTTGGGAAGCCTCACCATAGTATATGTCCCTATCTACTAGGTGGCGCCATCGTCTTTCCGGCCTCGGACGCACGGGAGCGGAGCTCCGTGTTTTTTCATCTTTCAAGCATCAAAACGAGTGAGTGGCCAAATTTCCTTTCATACTCCAGGTCTATAAACATTACGCGCATCTTTTGACGCAAACCGCTTCAAAATCGGACCATTATTGGCGGAGAAAACTCCTTTATTTACATTCTGCACTCACATGGGAGGTTTAAGCCTATTTCAATTCGGCATTGACCCATATTTCAAGAATTAGGCCACCGAAGGACCAAAGAATATTACAAGAGGATTACTAAAACATTAGCGAAGCCCAAACAACAAAAAGAAATCATCGGAACAACCCAGTTGCAAAATTACAAGCCTGTGAACACCTTGGGCGGCAACGGCTTCCCCGACCTGGGCGCGGCCATCTTGCTGTAAGGAAATTCTGGCAAAAACATCAATAACTTGGAGTCTATTCATCCGATTTTCAAATTTAACCACTCGTTTTGAAGGGAAAAATATGAAGAATACTGCTGCATAGTTATTGTGATCATAGGATGTTTTGTGGCTGAGAAACAAAGCCAGTGACGCAACACCCAAGGTTTTCTATATACGCGGTTGCCAGACCAGCAGTGGATTCCACTGAAATTGGTAAATTTTGAAAAACATTTTTAAAACAAGAAAAAAATTATTCTTTGAAAAAGAAGAATAAGGAGGACATTTTAATACATTTCAAGACATAAAAACGAGAAAAGGACGAACCGGGAGTGAAATTAAAAATTGTGCAAAAAGTGGAAAATCACATAACTTCAGAACTATTTGTCCCACAAACAACTATAGCCCCTCAAATTCTTCAGGATTGCTAGGGTAACAAGTTGGAACAAATTTGGAAACTCTAATGCGAAGGTATTACGAGCTATAGAAGCAATGACGTAATACCCAGTGTTTTCCAAGTACGGTGTTGCCAGACCGGCAAGAAATCCAGTCAAATCTTGGAATTTTGAGAAATAACGCTCGGAAGGGCCAGAAAATCGTTGGATTGGAAAAAGGAAGACCAAAGGAGAATAACTGCATCAATTCAACAGTCGATCAAGAAGTATACAGAACCGAAGAATTTAAAATTCTTCAAAAAGTGGAAAATTGCATAACTTTAGAACGGCTTGGTACACAGGCCACTGCAGCTACTTGTTTTCATCGGGTGACCGAGACCTACATGTTGACACACTTTTGAATTGTCCAACACGTTTGGGAGTCGAAATCGAACCTAAGACCCCAGTGTCAGACAAGAACAGGTGCCAGACAAGAACAAGTAACCGGATTTGACTGAATTCGGGAAAGAAAAGGAAGGAAAGAAGAAAAAAAAGGGAAAAAGGGAAAAGAAAGAATTTTGTCCCAGAGCTGGAAAACGGGCTCTTTGAAGCAGTCTTGAGGATACTGAGGACAAGCCAATCAGAAGAACAGAAACTTGAAAGAAGACACGACATCGTGGGAGCACCGCTCAAAAATACGCAATGAGTAGGAGAGAAGAGTTTCTCTACTCAAGCACCGACAGCCTGACAGATACGATGGAACCGCAAAACTCAAAACGAGAACGTAAAAAGAAGACCAAGAAAACTACCAAACAAAGAAGGGACACCTCTTCATATCAAGAGGAAAAGGATCACGAAAGGACAACATCAAGTATTGAACAACGGAAAAAAGGAAAAAAAGAGAGCCAACAACTCGCAAAAAACTCAAACGAAGAAGACAACGAGCCAAACGAAGAGGATAATGAGGAACAGAACGACCAACAATGGAGGTCTGGAGAAGACGAGCAGCCACTGAATCAAGAAAAGCTACATGAGCCTCCCAACAACTCACCAATTCGAGCCGAAACTCCTGGGAGAAGTAATGCAAGCGGCGCAAGCGACAAAGAAGATCCATCAATTACCCCATGGAGAGAAGACATAAAGTCCATTACAAAAAAATGGCAAAAAGTGATCAATCCATCATGAGAGCCCTCTGTAGGATTTCGGTCATATCAGAGGGAGATGAGACAGCAGCAAGCCTACTCGATGTTGTCTTGACAGAAGTATCAAAACTGAAGTCTATGTTGCTTGAAGCAACACATGAAAACCAATTTCTAAAAGGACAGATTGCAGGGCTTCAACGAAAAACTTCCCCTCAGAGTTATGCAGAGGCCATACAAAAACCCGTGGAAAAGCCAGAAATGAAAAGGCAAGAAACAACGGCAGTAATCGTCACGTCGAAAACCTTGACGAAGGAAAAAATCATGGACGTTCTAAAGAAGGAAATCGATCCAACGGAGCTAAAGATAAAGGACACCACATTGCGGCCAGGCAAAGAAGGAGTGATCATCACATCAACAGATGCCGATTCCATTGATCGGTTGAAAAGCTACATCGAAGAAAAAGAAAAGTTAAAGAATTTGGACATAAAGAAGCCCAAGGGTCGCCGACTTGAGCTTAAGCTCGTTGGCATCGACAAAGACATACCACAGGAAGACGTCGTAGACAAACTCATCTTTCAGAATGACCTCAAGTGCAACCCTGAAGACATCGAACTGAAAGAGCAGTACCAGGGTCGCAACGGCACTACGGTCATTCTAGCGGTAAACAAGAATGGATACGAAGAACTCCTAGACAGGCGCACATTGAATCTTGGCTGGGTTAGAACACCTGTTTTTGACAACATCATCGTTAACAGGTGTCTTAAATGTGCAACGTACAATCATGGATCATTTGGATGTCAAGAAGACCCAAGATGCAACAACTGTGGGCAACACGGGCATCAGAGCCGAGAATGTGAACTCCAGGCATTTTGTCCAGTGTGTCACAAGGCAGGAGTGCCGGCAGAAAAGGTCCACCACTCTATGCTTTCATACGCATGTCCGATATACCTGAAGAAAAAGGAAGAAGAGAAAGCAAGAATAATTCAAAGACTTGCATAAAACTCTCGTCAACAACATGGCACAGAATACATCGGTAGCAGGCTACTCTAATACTAAAAACACATCACAACAAACTCAACTATCAAATAAAACAGTGCAAGTAACAAATGACAGCAATATGCTAAAAATTATACAGGTTAATCTAGCACGTGCATTCAAGGCAAATCAAGCACTTAAAGATTTTAATGATGAAAATCAGCACAATATTTCAGTAATTCAAGAGCCATATCATTACAATAACCAAATAATACCATTCCCCATCAAACACAAAATTATAGCATCCACAGATAATCCGAAAACTGCAATAATTATTCATGATGAGAATGTACAAATTTTTCCAATCAAAATCACCAGTAACATAATTATAGCTAGAATCACAAAAGGGAATATATCAATTATAATATTCAATTGCTATTGCCCACCGAATGACGACATAATTCCAGTTATTAATACTTTGGAGACAGAAATAGTGAAATTCCAGCAAAACATAATCATCATGGGCGATTTTAATGCAAAAAATACAGTATGGGGTAGCAGAGAAAATGATAATAAAGGCGAAGAAATATTGGAATTCATTATCAGGAACAGCCTCGTCATATTAAATGAAAGAGATTCACCACCAACTTTCAAAACATCGAGAGCAAAAGGTTGGATTGATATAACAATAGTTAACGAACAGTTTCAAACAGAAGTAAGTAAATGGGAAGTATTGAAAGAGATAAATTATAGTGATCACCATTATATACAAACAACAATTTCGAATGTTAATCAACCTGAAAAATATCACTTAACCTTAAAAGCAAATCAAAAAATTCTTGAACACTTAAGCAAAGATAAATGGTTTAACAAAACATTTGAACTCGAAACCCCAGAAGAAATTGATAATAACGTCGAAGAATTATACGAAAAAATTGAAACACTACAAAATAAATATAAAATGAAACTAAAAGACAGTAAGCATAAACTAAATTCATGGTGGTCAGTTGACCTCGAAGTAGAAAGGAAAAGAATAAGAGCCATGAGGAGAAGATATCAGAGAACAAAAGGTGAACTGAGGCAAATTTTAAAAAAAGAATACTATAGAGAACACACAGTGTATAATAATATGTTACAAGATGCGAAAGATAAAAGTTGGGACAGACTTTGTCAAAAAATTGAGAAAAACCCGTTTACACTCCCGTATAAAATAGCGAGAAAACAATTGAAAATTCCACTTCAGATTCAAAGTCTAGTAAAACCAGATGGACAACAAACAAACACTTTTACGGAAACAATTGAATACATTTTGGATGCTTTATTTGAAACAGGAAGAAACGAAAAGAACCAGACAGAAGATCACGCAGATGGAACGGATGACTTAGACTGCAACAATTTGATAGATGACAAAGAGTTCACTGCAACAGAGATAGAAGGTGTAATAAAAAACCTAAGAACTAACGCGACTCCAGGTCCTGATAAAATCAACACTACCTTCGTACAAACATTATATAAAACACAAAGCAAATACTTTAATAACCTAGTTAATTCCTGCTTAAAGCTAGGATACTTTCCTAAGAAATGGAGAACGTCCAAAATTGTATTAATACCAAAAGGAGATTTCCAAAAAAGAATAGGAATAGAGAAATATCGCGCTATAGCAATAAATTCAATTCTAGGCAAAGTATTCGAAAAGCTGATTAAAGACAGAATTTATCATTACCTTCATAAAAATCATCTATTTCAAAAATACCAATACGGATTTAAACATAGAACATCAACCACAACAGCATTAAAGGAAATCAAAAAGAAAATAACTGAAGCAAAACTCGATCACCTCGGCATAGCAATAGTTTCTTTAGACATTAAAAACGCATTTAACTCTATCAGACCAACAATTGTAACAGGAAAGCTTAAATTACTGAAATGCTATAACAATTTAATAAAAGTAACTGACAGTATGTTAAGACAACGAAAAATCATATACGAAACTGAAACTGGAAACATAGAAAGAGATTTAGATACAGGATCACCTCAGGGTTCTCCATTAAGTCCCCTTTATTGGAATTTAACTCTTAATGGTATATTCCATATACAAAAACCACCGGAAACACATCTGCAAGCTTTTGCAGATGACATTATCGTTACAATCAAATACAAATCAAGAAGAGACTTAGAAAAGAAAGCAAATGATATCTTAGAGAGAATACATGAGTATGGAACTACGCATTACTTGAAATTTAATCCGGAAAAATCAAAGGTACTCACAATAGGTAAAGATTATGGCACGCATCCACCAAATATAAAAATGGATGCTGCAAAACTCAAAGTAGTAACGGAACTCAAAATATTGGGGGTAATATTTGACAGGAAAATGTCATTTTTACCACACTTAAAATATATACAAGATAAAGTTCAAACCTTAACAAAAAATTTAAGTAGGTTCACAGCAGTGAGAAAAGGAATTAAAAAAGAGATATTACGGAAAATTTATTTACAAGCAATTGAGCGACAAATAGTATATGCATCCCCAGTTTGGTATGATGGAAGAGTTTATAACAAAAGGAAACTAGGCGTCATTCAAAGAATTCCATTAATTCTAATAACAAAGGCCTATCGAACAACTCCAAATGTAGCTCTTAATATACTAGCAGGAATTCCTCCCGTTACCTTAAATATAGAACAAGAAAACGAACTATATTCAATCATGCAGAAGGAGAAACTGTTCAAATGGGAAACCATGGAAATAGCAAGTGAAGAAATAGGAGATAAGCATGATATATGGGAATATCACCCATCAGAAAGACCGAAATTTGAATTCCAAGAAGAAATTACTGAAACAGATATCAACATTTTTACAGATGGATCTCAAATTCAAAACAAAGATGCAGAAGGAAACGTAATGCAAGTCAAAAATGGTGCAGCATTCGTAGTATTTGATAAATCAGGGATAATGTTAGAGTACAAACAATTTAAACTCCCCAGTTATAGTAACAACTTTGTAGCAGAGACAGTTGCAATCAAAGAGGCAGTACAGTATATCAACAATAAAAAGGACGGAAAAACTTACCAAATAATAACCGATAGCCTCAGTACTCTAAAATCACTCAATAATCCAAATAGTAACAATCCTTTTGTTCAAGAAATAAAGCAACAATTACTAAAAAACAAAACATCAAAGATATTTTTGACATACATAAGAGGACATAGTGGAAATGAAGGTAACGACAAAGCAGACGAACTAGCAAAAGGAGCTTGGGATAAGGGGGATGAAATAGTTGTCCCCATCACAAAGCAATTCATCAAAAAACAACTTAAAAAAGAAATACTAGAAAAATGGAATATCATATGGAACAAAGATGGTAAAGATACATATACTTATGATTGGATCAAAAATGTTAAACATATTCCGGGACATTTTCCAACTGATCACTACCAATCCCAAGCATTAACAGGACATGGTAGATTTCCATTTTATTTAGCCAGATTTAATATAAGCGATAACACCAGATGTTCATGTGGCAAAATACCTATAAATTTTGATCATTATTTAGAAGATTGTTCACTGACAGAGGAACAAAGGAAAAAATTAGAGAAACTTGTAGGGAAAAATCCAGTGAAACGAAAACCAGAAATATTAAAAACAGAAAACAACATGAATGTTATCAACGAAATGGTAGAGATAATATTGGAAAAATCATATGATTAGGCACAGTTTTGGCACCAGAAGTTACCCCTGCGGCCTTTGGCGAGGGGCGAGCATGCTTCGGAGGTGGCAAAACCTATACAAACAACACAAACAACAGAACAACTATAGAACAATAAACAAACAACAAAAGAAGTTACCGAAAGAAGTCAAAGATGACAAAGTTTGAAAACACAACGTAGAAGAGGAATGTTGTAATGAACAACTGAACAGAAGCAAAGAGGAAAAGCACAATATCAAGAAGAAAGAAAACAAGACAGGAAGACGTGAAGATTGGGAAAAAGGCCGTCTTCGAAAGGGAAATACAAGATCAGAAGAAACAAGACAATGAAGAAAGAAGAAAAACTTTTTTTTTTTTTCTTCTATTATTTGAATAAATGCCCGCTGATCCCTGTTCGTTCCCTTGGCCGTGGACGTTGGATGGTGCCACCTCACATTTCCTCCTCACAATCCCAATCTTTCTTACATTTATTTTAATTTATTTCCTTTTGACAATCTGTCATTTATTTATTTTTGTATCCTATTTTTCTCATCTTTCTCTCTACCCGCGATACATTAGTGGTGCGGGGAGTCTACTCCAATTAGACTCAACTACACTCTGTCCCTATCTACTGAGGTGGCGCCATCGTCTTTCCGGCCTCGGACGCACGGGAGCGGAGCTCCGTCGTTTTTTCATCTTTCAATCATCAAAACGAGTGAGTGGCCAAATTTCCTTTCGTACTCCAGGTCTATAAACACTACGCGCATCTTTTGACGCAAACCGCATCAAAATCGGACCATTATTGGCGGAGAAAACTCCTTTATTTACATTCTGCACTCACATGGGAGGTTTAAGCCTATTCCAATTCGACATTGACCCATATTTCAAGAATTAGGCCACCGAACGACCAAAGCATATTACCAGAGGATTCCTAAAACATTAGCGAAGCCCAAACAACAAACAGAAATCATCGGAACAACCCAGTTGAAAAATTACAAGCCTTTGAACACCTTGGGCGGCAACGGCTTCCCCGACTAGGGCGCGGCCATCTTGCTGTAAGCAAATTCTGGCAAAAACGACAATAGCTTTGAATCTATTCATCCGATTTTCAAGTTCAACCACTCGTTTTGAAGGGAAAAATATGAAGAATACTGCTGCATGGTTTTTGTGTGCATAGGATGTTTTGTGGCTGAGAAACAAAGCCAGTGACGCAAAACCCAAGGTTTTCCATATACGGGGTTGCCAGACCAGCAGTGGATTCCACTAAAATTGGTGAATTTTGAAAAACAATTTTTAAAACAGGAAAAAAAATTATTTTTGCAAAAAGAAGAATAAGGAGGACATTTTAATCCATTTCAAGACACAAAAACAAGAAAAGGACGAGCCGGGAGTGAAATTAAAAATTGTGCAAAAAGTTGAAAATCACATAACTTCAGAACTATTTGTCCCACAAACAACTATAGCCCCTCAAATTCTTCAGGATTGCGAGGGTAACAAGTTGGAACAAATTTGGAAACTCTAATGTGAAGGCATTACGAGCTATAGAAGCAATGACGTAACACCCAGTGTTTTCCAAGTACGGTGTTGCCAGACCGGCAAGAAATCCAGCCAAATCTTGGAATTTCGAGAAATAACGCTCGGAAGGCCAAAAAAAACGTTAGATTTGAAATAGGATCAAAGGAATTACTGCATCAAATCAACAGTAGATGCAAGAAGTATAAAAAACCGAAGGAATTTAAAAATCTTCAAAAAGTGGAAAATTGCATAACTTCAGAACGGCTTGTCACACAGGCCACTGCAGCTACTTGTTTTCATCGGGTGGCCGAGACATACATGTTGACACACTTTTGAATTGCCCAACACGTTTGGGAGTCGAAATCGAACCTAAGACCCCAGGGTGGACCTATACACAGGTGCCAGATAAGAACAAGTAACCGGATTTGACTGAATTCGGGAAAGAAAAGGGAAGGAATTTTGTCCCAGAGCTGGAAAACGGGCTCTTGGTAATACTGAGGAAAAGCCAATCAGAAGAACAGAAACGTGGAAGAAGACACGACATCGTGGGAGCACCGTTCAAAAATACGCAATGAGTAGGAGAGAAGAGTTTCTCTACTCAAGCACCGACAGCCTGACAGATACGACGGAACCGCAAAACTCAAAACGAGACCGTAAAAAGAAGAAGACCAAGAAAACTACCAAACAAAGAAGAAGGGACACCTCTTCATATCAAGAGGAAAAGGATCAAGAAAGGACAACGTCAAGTATTGAACAACGAAAAAAGGAAAAAAGAGAACCAACAACTCGCAAAAAACTCAAACGAAGAGGACAATGAGCCAAACGAAGAGGATAATGAGGAACAGAACGACCAACAATGGAGGTCTGGAGAAGACGAGCAGCCACTGAATCAAGAAAAGCTACATGAGCCTCCCAACAAATCACCAATTCGAGCCGAAACTCCTGGGAGAAGTAATGCAAGCGTCGCAAGCGGCGCAAGCGACAAAGAAGATCCATCAATTACCCCATGGAGAGAAGACATAAAGTCCATTACAAAAAAAATGGCAAAAAGTGATCAATCCATCATGAGAGCCCTCTGTAGGATTTCAGTCATATCAGAGGGAGATGAGACAGCGGCAAGCCTACTCGATGTTGTCTTGACAGAAGTATCAAAACTGAAGTCTATGTTGCTTGAAGCAACACATGAAAACCAATTTCTAAAAGGACAGATTGCAGGGCTTCAACGACCAACTTCCCCTCAGAGTTATGCAGAGGCCATACAAAAACCCGTGGAAAAGCCAGAAATGAAAAGGCAAGAAACTACGGCAGTAATCGTCACATCGAAAACCTTGACGAAGGAAAAAATCATGGACGTTCTAAAGAAGGAAATCGATCCAACGGAGCTAAAGATAAAGGACACCACATTGCGGCCAGGCAAAGAAGGAGTGATCATCACATCAACAGATGCCGATTCCATCGATCGGTTGAAAAGCTACATCGAAGAAAAAGAAAAGTTAAAGAATTTGGACATAAAGAAGCCCAAGGGTCGACGACTTGAGCTTAAGCTCGTTGGCATCGACAAAGACATACCACAAGAAGAAGTCGTAGACAAACTCATCTTTCAGAATGACCTCAAGTGCAACCCTGAAGACATCGAACTGAAAGAGCAGTACCAGGGTCGCAATGGCACTACGGTCATTCTAGCGGTAAACAAGAATGGATACGAAGAACTCCGAGACAGGCGCACATTGAATCTTGGCTGGGTTAGAACACCTGTTTTTGACAACATCATCGTTAACAGGTGTCTTAAATGTGCAACATACAATCATGGATCATTTGGATGTCAAGAAGACCCAAGATGCAACAATTGTGGGCAACACGGGCATCAGAGCCGAGAATGTGAACTCCAGGCATTTTGTCCAGTGTGTCACAAGGCAGGAGTGCCGGCAGAAAAGGTCCACCACTCTATGCTTTCATACGCATGTCCGGTATACCTGAAGAAAAAGGAAGAAGAGAAAGCAAGAATAATTCAAAGACTTGCATAAAACTCTCGTCAACAACATGGCACAGAATACATCGGTAGCAGGCTACTCTAATACTAAAAACACATCACAACAAACTCAACTATCAAATAAAACCGTGCAAGTAACAAATGACAGCAATATGCTAAAAATTATACAGGTTAATCTAGCACGTGCATTCAAGGCAAATCAAGCACTTAAAGATTTTAATGATGAAAATCAGCACAATATTTCAGTAATTCAAGAGCCATATCATTACAATAATCAAATAATACCATTCCCCATCAAACACAAAATTATAGCATCCACAGATAATCCGAAAACTGCAATAATTATTCATGATGAGAATGTACAGATTTTTCCAATCAAAACCACCAGTAACATAATAATAGCTAGAATCACAAAAGGGAATAAATCAATTATAATATTCAATTGCTATTGCCCACCGAATGACGACATAATTCCAGTTATTAATACTTTGGAGACAGAAATAGTGAAATTCCAGCAAGAAAACATAATCATAATGGCCGATTTTAATGCAAAAAATACAGTATGGAGTAGCAGAGAAAATGATAATAAAGGCGAAGAAATACTGGAATTCATTATCAGGAACAGCCTCGTCATATTAAATGAAAGAGATTCACCACCAACTTTCAAAACATCGAGAGCAAAAGGTTGGATTGATATAACAATAGTTAACGAACAGTTTCAAACAGAAGTAAGTAAATGGGAAGTATTGAAAGAGATAAATTATAGTGATCACCGTTATATACAAACAACAATCTCGAATGTTAATCAACCTGAAAAATATCACTTAACCTTAAAAGCAAATCAAAAAATTCTTGAACACTTAAGCAAAGATAAATGGTTTAACAAAACATTTGAACTCGAAACCCCAGAAGAAATTGATAATAACGTCGAAGAATTATACGAAAAAATTAAAACACTACAAAATAAATATAAAACGAAACTAAAAGACAGTAAGCATAAACTAAATTCATGGTGGTCAGTTGACCTCGAAGTAGAAAGGAAAAGAATAAGAGCCATGAGGAGAAGATATCAGAGAACAAAAGGTGAACTGAGGCAAATTTTAAAAAAAGAATACTATAGAGAACACACAGTGTATAATAATATTGCCACCTGACGGTTCGAGGTAGCGCTAAAACGACAAAGAAGTTGGAGACTCTCGCGCGCTTCGGCTAGTTAACCCTTGTGGACTCTTGAGCTTGTGTCTTCGTGCTACCGTTTCTCGGGAACCTCTCTCTCGACTGTGTGTATCTGCCCCTGTTGCCGATACCCCTAAATCCCTGTCTTCGTGACAGTTTTGGTGGAGCCGCTGGGTAATTGTCCTCCCAATGTCGCACACCCCTCCGCGAACCAACGACACCGAGCTTTTGCCTGTGGACACGCCAGTTCATCGCGTCAGCCGGAGGAACCTGGGCCTTCCTCCCGAACACGGGCCCTTGGAGTCCACTTCAACAACGAGCCTCCGGCCAGCCACGCAAAGCACTACGACAGTCATGCAAGGTACTCCTGTTTACGTTCAAAACCCCCGAGTGCCGAAATCGTTCCATGGCACTGCGCATGAAGACGTTGAGGATTGGCTAACTCAGTTCGAACGAGTCGCATCCTTTAATCAGTGGGACGACAGCTTAAAGCTACGGAACGCCATTTTCTGCCTGGAAGACCATGCTTTGACATGGTATGAGAACCGAGAAGGCACGATAACATCATGGCCTCAGTTCCGCCGTCTTATCGAAGAGGCGTATATCAGCCTTGATAAGCGCGAACGAGCAGAACGTGCTCTACAATCTCGAAAACAGATGCCAAACGAGTCCGTCATGATGTATGTTGAGGACATGAGGAAACTATTTCGACGTGCGGATCCCAACATGTCTGAAGAGAGAAAGCTGCGCCACCTCATGCATGGGGTTAAAGAACAGCTTTTTGCTGGTCTTGTACGTAGCCCACCAACTACAGTTGCCTCATTTTTAACAGAGGCGGTCACCATGGAAAAGATCCTACACCAGCGCCGCTCGGCGGTCTACGACAGCCCAATCCTCGCTACGACTGCTGCCGAGCCTCTTACAGCTGCTGTAAGAAATACTGAACAGCTCCGAGATCTTATTCGTGCGATTGTACGCGAGGAACTGCAGAAGGTTTGTGGCACGTTCCAACCCAGGGGTGATTCTCTCGCACATATGATCCGTGAAGAGATTCAGCAAGTCACGCAGCCATCTCTGCATGTTGCTGAAGCTCAAAGTACCCCTGTTCCTGATTATTCTCGTCCGACTTACGCTGACGTTCTCCGACGCCCAGTTCCCGTCCAAGCTCCGTTGTCTACGTTACCACCAACCCAGTGCATGCCCGTCCAGGAGCCAATGCAATACATTCCTGTACAGCAGCCTACGCGGTACGTGCGGCCACCGCGATCAAACTTTCGACGAACGGACGTCTGGCAGGCACCTCGGAGCCGCCGCCTTTGCTACCACTGTGGGGAACCTGGTCACATTTTCCGGTGGTGCCCTTATCGGGAACTCAGACAGGAGGGCTTTTACACCAACGCACCTAGACGCACGTTCGGACAACTACCTCGTGACATTGGAGACAACCTCGCACAAGAGAGCCTCCGGATGGCGCGCCGACAATCCAGGTCTCCATCCCCACGTCGGCAAACCGCTTCAACAACTGGCAACTTCCCGCGAGCACCGCCTGGTCGCTCGCCAAGCCCCCACCGGGAAAACTGAGTAGAGCGACCTCCGGGGGCGGGGCCGCTAAATGTCAGCACAAAGAAGTCCCCCCAATGAAAACAGATATGGATTTTGGAGCAGAAACGACAGCATTTGGTTCACGAGACCGGCTATCGCTGGACATCCCTGTGTGCATCGATGGTCATAATGTCAGCGCTTTAGTGGATACCGGAGCAGACATTTCGATTTTGAGTGGGAAACTGGCAGCGACCCTTAGGAAGGTTATGACACCATGGTGTAGCACACAAATACGCACGGCTGGGGGGCATGTAATTACTCCTATTGGACAGTGCACGGCTAGAATCCAGATTCGTACTTCAACGTTCGTTGTCAGCTGCGTCGTTCTCCGGGAATGTTCTCGTGATTTGATTCTCGGTGTGGATTTCCTGCGGGAATATGGCACCATCATCGATCTCCGACAGCGAACGGTCTCGTTCTCAACGGAGAAAGCGGCTGCCAGCCCCACCGATGGCCAACGTACGTGCGCCCTACGGGTTTCAGCCGAGTGTGTTTCAGTGCCTCCCCGCTCCAGCGTGTTTGTGAGTGTTGTGTGCGACGGGCTTCGTGACGGGCCGATAATAGCTGAAAGCAACCGTTCTCTTTTATTTTCTCATGGCATCTGTGCAGCTCGAAGCTTAATTATTCTCAGCAATGGTCACTCTGAGCTTCTCGTCACGAACTTCACGAATGAATCTCGCCACCTCTATCGTTCTACTGCCATCGCTTTCGGCGAACTGTTAAATGAAGTTTCTGAATGTTTTGCGTTTGACGTTATCGATACTCCCAGTGTTCTAGACCGCATCGATGTTAGCAGTGACCTTCCTTTCTGTCAACAACGCGCCCTGCGTGCCTTACTACTGGAGTACGCCCCGTGCTTTGCCTCATCATCGAAAGTCCGGCAAACTTCTATCGCCAAGCATCGCATCATAACGTCTGACGATGCCCGACCTATTCGACAGCAGCCGTACCGTATTTCGGCCAAAGAACGTGAGGCAATTCGGACACAAGTCCAGGAAATGCTTAATGATGATGTTATTCAGCCGTCTAAAAGTCCGTGGTCGTCGCCCGTCGTGTTGGTTAAGAAAAAGGATTGCACGCTGCGTTTTTGCGTTGATTACAGGAAACTGAATGACATCACAAAAAAAGATGTATATCCGTTGCCCCGTATCGACGATTCACTCGATCGACTTCGCAACGCCAAGTTCTTTTCCTCAATTGATTTAAAAAGTGGTTATTGGCAGATAGAAGTGGATGAGCGCGACCGGGAAAAGACTGCCTTTGTGACACCCGATGGCTTATATGAATTTAAAGTATTGCCTTTCGGTCTGTGTTCAGCGCCAGCGACGTTCCAGAGAATGATGGACACCGTACTTGCTGGTCTTAAATGGCAAACCTGTTTGGTTTATTTGGACGACGTCATCGTGTTTTCAGAAACGTTTGACCAACATCTTAAGCGGCTGCGAACGGTATTGGACGCTCTTCGCTCGGCCGATTTGACACTCAAACCGGAAAAATGTCACTTTGGATATCAGCAGCTAAAATTTCTCGGTCATGTGGTTAGCGCTGACGGTGTCCGGCCTGACCCTGATAAAACAGCCGCTGTAGCCAATTTTCCCATCCCTACCACGAAGAAAGCAGTCCGACGTTTCTTGGGCCTGTGTGCGTACTATCGCCGTTTCATTGCCGATTTTGCCAAGATTGCAGAACCTTTGACGCGCCTGACACGTGATGACGTCCCGTATGTCTGGTCTTCCGAGCAGCAGGAGGCATTCACCGAGCTGCGCCAACGGCTGCACAACCCTCCCGTTCTTGCACACTTCGATGAGGACGCTGCCACCGAAATTCACACCGACGCCAGCAATGTCGGTCTGGGTGCTGTTCTGGTCCAGCACCAGCAAGGCGAGGAAAAAGTGATCGCTTATGCCAGCCGCACCCTTTCTCGGGCAGAATCAAACTATTCAACTTCTGAAAAGGAGTGTCTCGCCGTCGTTTGGGCCACAATGAAATTCCGACCTTACCTCTACGGCCGTAAATTTAAAGTTGTGACAGACCATCATGCTTTGTGTTGGCTAGCTAGTCTTCGAGATCCATCAGGACGTCTTGCACGGTGGAGCCTTCGTATGCAGGAGTTTGATTACTCTATCGTTTATAAATCCGGACGCAAACATGAAGATGCTGACACGCTGTCTCGATCACCCGTGGAGTTGGCCCATGACAGTACGGATGAAGACGCCCATTTTCTTGGCATTATCAGTTCCTCTGATTTAAAGGCCCGGCAACGGGCTGACCCAGACCTCAAAACTGTGATCGATCATCTGGAGGGTTTCGATTCTACACTATCTCGACTGTTTGCTAAGAACTTGTCATCCTTCTGTACGCGCGACGGAATCCTCTACAAGAAAAACGCCGGCAACAGTGACCGAGCCTATCTTCTAGTCATCCGTGAAGATCTCCGCGATGAAATCCTTCATGCTTGCCATGATGAACCCACCGCTGGACACTTGGGCTTTGCAAGCACTCTAACGAGAGTGCGCCAGGCCTACTACTGGCCCAAACTTACCGCCACCGTTCATCGATATGTTAGAGGTTGCCGCGAGTGCCAGCGACGCAAGACACCGCCATTGAAGCCAGCGGGTTTCCTGCAGCCTATTCCCCCACCGCTAGTACCATTCGACCAAATTGGTATGGACTTTCTTGGCCCTTTTCCTCTATCGTCAGCCGGCAATAAGTGGATTATCGTGGCTACAGACTATCTGACACGTTACGCGGAAACTATGGCAGTGCCACGTGCAACATCCTCCGAAGTGGCACAATTTTTCATGACGCAGATTGTCCTCCGCCATGGCGCCCCTTCATACGTCATTACTGATCGTGGCAAGGCATTTACAGCGCGTCTTCTTGAAAAAGTTTTCCAACTAAGCCAGACACATCACCGAAAGACTACTGCTTACCATCCTCAGTCTAATGGCCTTACTGAGCGACTAAACAAAACAATAGCGGACATGCTCGCCATGTATGTCGATGTCCGGCATAAAACATGGGACGAGATATTGCCTTATGTCACATTTGCATATAACACGGCCGTCCAAGAAACAACTCGATTCACTCCGTTTCGCCTAGTATACGGACGCGATGTACAGACCATGCTCGACGCTATGCTGCCATGTGCAGCTGACGACCAGCTGCTTACCGCTGACGCAGAAGAATTCACCACCTACGCTGAGGAAGCTCGCCAACTCGCCCGTAATCACATTACAAAACAGCAAGCAACAGATGCACGCCGATATAACGACCGCCATCGCTATGTCGTGTTCCAGCCTGGTGACAAAGTCTGGGTGTGGACACCTGTCCGGCGCCCAGGCTTGTCAGAAAAACTCCTCAATCGTTACTTCGGACCTTACAGAGTGTTGCGTCGCCTCTCAGAAGTCACGTACGAGGTTATTCCAGACGGAACTGTACCGAGTTCTAGTCGTCAGTGCTCGTCTGACCTGGTGCATGTGCTTCGCATGAAGCCGTATTTTACCCGCTGAAAGTCATATTTGCCATCCGGAGCAGTTTTTTTTTCTGTGAACTTGCGGTTTTTTTTTCGAGGGGGGGAATAATGCCACCTGACGGTTCGAGGTAGCGCTAAAACGACAAAGAAGTTGGAGACTCTCGCGCGCTTCGGCTAGTTAACCCTTGTGGACTCTTGAGCTTGTGTCTTCGTGCTACCGTTTCTCGGGAACCTCTCTCTCGACTGTGTGTATCTGCCCCTGTTGCCGATACCCCTAAATCCCTGTCTTCGTGACAATATGTTACAAGATGCGAAAGATAAAAGTTGGGACAGACTTTGTCAAAAAATTGAGAAAAACCCGTTTACACTCCCGTATAAAATAGCGAGAAAACAATTGAAAATTCCACTTCAGATTCAGTCTAGTAAAACCAGATGGACAACAAACAAACACTTTTACGGAAACAATTGAATACATTTTGGATGCTTTATTTGAAACAGGAAGAAACGAAAAGAACCAGACAGAAGATCACGCAGATGGAACGAATGACTTAGACTGCAACAATTTGATAGATGACAAAGAGTTCACTGCAACAGAGATAGAAGGTGTAATAAAAAACCTAAGAACTAATGTGACTCCAGGTCCTGACAAAATCAACACTACCTTCGTACAAACATTATATAAAACACAAAGCAAATACTTTAATAACCTATTTAATTCCTGCTTAAAGCTAGGATACTTTCCTAAGAAATGGAGAACGTCCAAAATTGTATTAATACCAAAAGGAGAGTTCCAAAACAGAATAGGAATAGAGAAATATCGCGCTATAGCAATAAATTCAATTTTAGGCAAAGTATTCGAAAAGCTGATTAAAGACAGAATTTATCATTACCTTCATAAAAATCACCTATTCGAAAAATACCAATACGGATTTAAACATAGAACATCAACCACAACAGCATTAAAGGAAATCAAAAAGAAAATAACTGAAGCAAAACTCGATCACCTCGGCATAGCAATAGTTTCTTTAGACATTAAAAACGCATTTAACTCTATCAGACCAACAATTGTAACAGGAAAGCTAAAATTACTGAAATGCTATAACAATTTGATAAAAGTAACTGATAGTATGTTAAGACAACGGAAAATTATATACGAAACCGAAACTGGAAACATAGAAAGAGATTTGGATACAGGATCACCTCAGGGTTCTCCATTAAGTCCCCTTTATTGGAATTTAACTCTTAATGGTATATTCCATATACAAAAACCACCGGAAACACATCTGCAAGCTTTTGCAGATGACATTATTGTTACAATCAAATACAAATCAAGAAGAGACTTAGAAAAGAAAGCAAATGATATCTTAGAGAGAATACATGAGTATGGAACTACGCATTACTTGAAATTTAATCCGGAAAAATCAAAGGTACTCACAATAGGTAAAGATTATGGCACACATCCACCAAATATAAAAATGGATGCTGCAAAACTCAAAGTAGTAACGGAACTCAAAATATTGGGGGTAATATTTGACAGGAAAATGTCATTTTTACCACACTTAAAATATATACAAGATAAAGTTCAAACCTTAACAAAAAATTTAAGTAGGTTCACAGGAGTGAGAAAAGGAATCAAAAAAGAGATATTACGGAAAATTTATTCACAAGCAATTGAGCGACAAATAGTATATGCATCCCCAGTTTGGTATGATGGGAGAGTTTATAACAAAAGGAAACTAGGCGTCATTCAAAGAATTCCATTAATTCTAACAAAGGCCTATCGAACAACTCCAAATGTAGCTCTTAATATACTAGCAGGAATTCCTCCCGTTACCTTAAATATAGAACAAGAAAACGAACTATATTCAATCATGCAGAAGGAGAAACTGTTCAAATGGGCAACCATGGAAATAGCAAGTGAAGAAATTGGAGATAAGCATGATATATGGGAATATCACCCATCAGAAAGACCGAAATTTGAATTCCAAGAAGAAATTACTGAAACAGATATCAACATTTTTACAGATGGATCTCAAACTCAAAACAAAGATGCAGAAGGAAACGTAATGGAGGTAAAAAATGGTGCAGCATTCGTAGTATTTGATAAATCAGGGATAATGTTAGAGTACAAACAATTTAAACTCCCTAGTTATAGTAACAACTTTGTAGCAGAGACAGTTGCAATCAACGAGGCAGTACAGTATATCAACAATAAAAAGGACGGAAAAACTTACCAAATAATAACAGATAGCCTCAGTACTCTAAAATCACTCAATAATCCAAATAGTAACAATCCGTTTGTTCAAGAAATAAAGCAACAATTACTAAAAAACAAAACATCAAAGTTATTTTTGACATATCCCCTTCAGCGGCGGTGTGCACATTTGTGCACGCTAACTTCTAACAGCGGTCGCCGCAAGTAAAAAGACTTTTCTGGAATTCAGGCGCTGTGTGCACATTTGTGTACGCCTCGCGCATGGACTACTAGCGCCATCTCGTTTTGAGAGTGCGAAGCTCAACCACAAACAAACAGTCAAGATGGACGCTTCCGTGTTCTACGGGTTGACACGTGAGTACCTCCGAAAAATCTCCTCATTTTGCCATCGTGCCTGTTCAATAGTAACTGCATTTTGTGGTGAGTTGTTATATAAGATATCAGGTTTCTGCTAATAATATTTGTTTTTGCATCTGTGGAGCGAGGCTGGCGTGACGACGAGAAAGTTATATGCGTGCACAAAAGTGCACACCGCGCCTGAATACCCACAATCTCGTTAAACACACACCGCTTGCTTACGCGCCTTACGTATGCTACAGTGGATTGAAGGGCGTGTTTTGTGTGTTATAGGTCTCCAAGATCACTCGCGGGCAAGATTAAAGGCCACCACATCATCAGCGGAGCAATTGTTGCTAAAAATTGCCTATGGAAATGCCTCGGATGGCGACTTCTCCGACGATGAGCTGGATGAGACCGCAGAAGTAACAGTAAGTGTCTATTTATCTAACATTTCTGCAAATAACATTCATCATCTAATTCTTGTTTACTTTAACAGACTCTCTCACAGCCTGAAGAGAGTGAAAATACAGCAACAGGTACATTTGGTGAGGATAGCGAGGACGAAGAGCCCCTGCTGCCCCAACCGCCCCAACCAAAACGAAAAAAGAAAGTGGAAGTAAAGTGGATATCTAAGGAGTTTACTCCTACAAATACTGACTGCACATTCAGTCAGCAGCCTATAACTTCATTGCTGGAGCCTCTTCAGTACTTTCTCAAGTATTTTACGCAGGACATATTTAGTGAGCTGGCCAAGTTCACAAACATTTACGCATTACAGGAAGATGGAATAGAGCTGCAGACTACAGCGGATGAAATTAAGGTATTCTTCGGAATAATGATGCGGATGGCAGTCCTAAAGTTTCCCAGGATACGCATGTATTGGCAAGAGGGTACAAGGATTCCTGGAATTGCTGACATGATGTCATCCAAGCGGTTTTTCAAACTCAGGGCCATGCTGCATATCACTGATGTCAACAGCCCAAGGGACCCTACAACAGACAAGTTTTGGAAAGTGAGGCCAATAATCAAAGCAGTACAAACCCGGTGTCTTGACCTTCACCCGTTGCCCGTTCAAAGCATCGACGAGCAGATAATGCCATTCACCGGAAGGGTTGCCGCGAAGCAATTTATCAAAGGGAAGCCAAACCCGGAGGGAGTCAAAATCTTCGTTCGTTGCAGTGCTGATGGCTTGGCGCACGACTTGGAGCTTTACCAGGGGAAGGGCACAGGCATAAGTGAGAACCATTCCCATCTTGGTCTTGGGGGTTCTGTAGTCATGCGGCTTGTACAGCATCTTCCACATGGGCACAACATGAAAGTGTACATGGACAACTATTTTTCATCTGTGCCTCTCTTCCGGGAACTAAAAGAGGTTGGAATTTTAGCCACTGGAACCATCCGATCGAACCGACTCCTCGGATGCCCTTTAAAAAGTGATAAGGATCTGAAGCGAATTGGGCGAGGCAGCTACGACCGAAAAATAAGCGAAGAAGAGGACATTGTCATTGTCAGGTGGCACGATAATGGGCCGGTGAACATGGTGTCGACTACTGTCGGCATTGGGATGATGTCAAAGGTGAAAAGGTGGAGCGACTCACAGAAGCAGCACATTGAAATTGATTGCCCTGAAGTCATTGCTCAATATAACAGCTTCATGGGGGGCATGGACAAATTAGATTTTTTAATGTCCTTGTATCCCCTGAAAGCCAAGACAAGGAAGTGGCCCGTCCGTGCTATCTCACATTTTGTGACATTTGCTATTTGCAATGGATGGATAGAGTATGTTCGGGATGCCAATGAAGAAGGAATCCCCAAGAAGGACATAAAAGACATCATGGCCTTTCAGACGGATGTAGCCCGCAGTCTCATCGAGGCGAACAAAAGCGAGCGGCCAAAGAGGGGCCGGCCGAGCAACGCTGCGCCTCGAAGTACTTCTCGGAAGGCACATAACTGTAGCCCAATGCCCACAAACTCCACCAGGTATGATGGCATCAACCACTGGCCAAGGCACATGTCTACTCACTTTGCACAACGCTGCAGGAATGATGGATGCAGCTCGAGATCCCGAATCTGCTGCCGCAAGTGCGATGTTTTTCTTTGTTTGTCTTCAGCAAAAGACTGCTTTTATGAATTTCATAATAGAATGTGAAATTCTGTAATGTAGGCCTCAAACCTATTACAAAATGTGCCTTGTAACCGCAAATTTGCCAAGAAGATCCATTTTTCACTGTTAAACATTGACCAAAACCAAAACCTGGAAAACTGCCATTGGGGCGCTCTGTGCACAATTGTGCACGCGAACTAATTTTTTCCGAGTTGCAATAAAATCTATTTTGTCGATTGCAATGTGTTGCAGTGACTTATAGAAACATGCTGAAATGAAATTAAATTTTTTTTTCTACTTAATTCTTAATTCGCGCCTGAAGGGGATATATAAGAGGACATAGTGGAAATGAAGGTAACGACAAAGCAGACGAACTAGCAAAAGGAGCTTGGGATAAGGGGGATGAAATAGCTGTCCCCATCACAAAACAATTCATCAAAAAACAACTTAAAAAAGAAATACTAGAAAAATGGAATATCATATGGAACAAAGATGGTAAAGATACATATACTTATGATTGGATCAAAAATGTTAAACATATTCCGGGACATTTTCCAACTGATCACTACCAATCTCAAGCATTAACAGGACATGGTAGATTTCCATTTTATTTAGCCAGATTTAATATAAGCGATAACACCAGATGTTCATGTGGCAAAATACCTACAAATTTTGATCATTATGTAGAAGACTGTTCACTGACAGAGGAGCAAAGGAAAAAATTAGAGAAACTCGTAGGGAAAAATCCAGTGAAACGAAAACCAGAAATATTAAAAACAGAAAACAACATGAATGTTATCAACGAAATGGTAGAGATAATATTGGAAAAATCATATGATTAGGCACAGTTTTGGCACCAGAAATTACCCCTGCGGCCTTTGGTGAGGGGCGAGCATGCTTCGGAGGTGGCAAAACCTATACAAACAACACAAACAACAGAACAACTATAGAACAATAAACAGACAACAAAAGAAGTTATCGAAAGAAGTCAAAGATGACAAAGTCCGAAAACACAACGTAGAAGAGGAATGTTGTAATGAGAACAACTGAACAGAAGCAAAGAGGAAAAGCACAAGATCAAGAAGAAAGAAAACAAGACAGGAAGACGTGAAGATTAGGAAAAAGGCCGTCTTCGAAAGGGAAATACAAGATCAGAAGAAACAAGACAATGAAGGAAGAAAAAAAGAAAATTTTTTTTTTTTTTCTTCTATTTGAATAAATGCCCGCTGATCCCTGTTCGTTCCCTTGGCCGTGGACGTTAGATGGTGCCACCTCACATTTCCTCCTCACAATCCCAATCTTTCCTACATTTATTTTAATTTATTTCCTTTTGACAATCTGTCATTTATTTATTTTTGTATCCTATTTTTCTCATCTTTCTCTCTACCCGCGATACATTAGTGGTGCGGGGAGTCTACTCCAATTAGACTCAACTACACTCTGTCCCTATCTACTGACTCTCCTTCCGGCCGCCGCCACGGACGGACGCCCGCTCCCGAGCTCCGCCAGCTAACCGCCAGCCAGAGTGAGTCTTGGTTTACGACCACACATTTTCCTCCATATCTTTTTGAATATTTGTAGTAGCTTTGTCAAAGTTACACCACTGTGTAGATATTTGTTTCCCGCAAAGTGTCATACAATTTTTAATTTCATCCGACCATTAATAATTAATTTACAGCCTAAAAACTGAAAATCCCGCCAAATTTTTTTTAAAGTTTTCCAACTTATTCTTAGCCTCCCGCTCCTTACACCTAACACATAGAGCTCAAGTAAACACACCTACATAACCGCTAAGGTCCCTCCTCCAACTCTTCCACGAGTCCAAACCAGACAAACAAGCCTAACATACTTAAATACCTCTTTAATTGAAACACCTAATTAGAAAATCAAATTAGAATACTCACCTTGCAATTAAACCTGTTAAATAATAACGTCAATAGATTCCCCTCCTCACCCTCATTCCAACCACACCCCCATTAACCTTCTCACCTTAAGATTTAACAAGATATTAATTAAAACCTCAAATTCCTGTCTTTTCCCCCATGTGCATATCTAACTTTTAAACTAACAAATATACAGCGTCCATAATCCATAATCACAAATCCTGAAAGCCCAACTTATTCTGAACAAAACAACATTAAACTCGCACAATTCCGCCCACACAATCCAAATTCAAATTATTTTTTCCAAAATTTCCAAATTCGGACTTTGTCACACATCACCACATGTTTCGCTAACTTCCAAACCAACAGTCACACAACTTCAATAATTGCATATTCTTAAAGCTTACCCTCTTCCCAACAAAACAACACCTAATTCGCACAATTCCACCCACCCAATCCTAAGTTACACTATTTTTTCCAAAATTTCCAAATTCGGACTTTGTCACACATCACCACATGTTTCGCTAACTTCCAAACCAACAGTCACACAACTTCAATAATTGCATATTCTTAAAGCTTACCCTCTTCCCAACAAAACAACACCTAATTCGCACTATTCCACCCACCCAATCCTAAGTTACACTATTTTTTCCAAAATTTCCAAATTCGGACTTAGACATAAAAACAGCATTCAATCTTAATCTAACACGAGGTTAGTAAAATCATCCTCAACCCTTCAAAACCTCAAGAACTAGTTTTATCTCTACGCGACGATCTAAATGACACCCACAAACAACATATTCCGTTCACTTTAACAGTATTTCGAACAATTTACCCAAAAATTGCAACTTCGACTTAGCCAAAATTACATTTTTTTTTTCACTCTTCCATAGCCTTCAACTTAATGTCCCAAGTTTACTTCACCACTTTTAGGCAATCTTTTACATCGCATCTCAATTCTCACAAGTTTTTTTTTTTTTTTCTTTCTTCATAACCAGTACTTTCCCTTTTGTTCCCACTGTTGGGGATTGCTCATTTCCCTTAAATTCACCATTAGTCGGCCATTACTCAGGGTTAAGATAATCATCAACAATGCCTCCACCACCAACTCCAAATTATACTGTACTAACAAAGAAAGGAGACAGGACAAAGAAGCCCCTACTGGAAACACCAGGGGACAAGAACGACACATCAGATTTTCCAAGATTACAGGAAACCCAGCCTTCTCAATCATCATCACACAACGCCCATAAGAAAACACTGAAACCATCGCACACAACACTTCAGAACCACGAAAGCTCAGACGAATCTGATGAGGAATACAACACAGTAACACTACAAACAGACACAAATTCTCCCAATCAAAATGAACAGGCAAAAGAGAGAACTGCCTCCCTAACCTCACACGAGGAAATCACAGAACTCATCATTGAAAATGATGTAGAATTCTCTAAGGCACTGGCATCTAGCAGAGCCCACGGGCTAGAAAAGAAACACTCCTCTAAGCTCCTGCAGGCCTTCAATAACATCAAGGCGGCATTATTAACCGCATCCCTCAAGAATGCACAGCTAGCAGGGGAACTAAAGGCCCACATTGAACTAAAATCTCCTATCACCCCCCCTCAGAACAGTTGTAGAACTAACAATCAGGCAGGGCCTTCTTCCACTCCCACACAAGCCCTAATTATCAAATCCAAAACTCCCTCAGGCACCAACGCAAACTCTATTGCCACATTCATTCAAAGAACTTTTGATCCGGCAGAATTTGGACTGAGTGAGGTAGCGATGAAGATCACATCTGACAAGGTGGTGGTTCAGTCCAACAGTTCTCAGGGTCTCTCCAAGCTGCAAAAGGCTATAGAGGAGAACCCGAGAGCGCATGAACTGACCACCATCACCCCAAACCCCAAAAAGCCCATTTTCAAGGTGGTGGGACTTCCCCTTATAAAACAACACAATCAAAACATCAACCCCGATGCTGAGATCGCCATCTCAGGTGACTATGTCAACCCTTCCAATAGAAGGGTTGTAACAATAACAACTGACATCGAAACCTATCACACCCTCAAGGAAAAAAAGTCAGTAAGGATGGGTTGGATGGCTTATCCAGCCTACCTTTATATAAATGTTCCTCATTTCAAGCACTGCGCCACATATGGACATGTGGCAAAACACTGCCAAACCAAGACACGTAAGTGCACGATCTGCACAGAGTCACACCATCCAGATGAATGCAGGGCTGACACACCCAAATGCAATGTCTGCCATCTGGCAGGGAATCACACAGTCGACCACCCTGTGGGATCCAGACTCTGTCCCTCACTTCAACAGCTTCAGCGCCAACAGGAGGCACGCTGGCAAAATACGAACCCTTCTAACTAAACGGCCAACCAACAGAGAGCTACAGAGAGAACAGGAGCCACACCAGCAGTAAGGGAGCCAATCTAATTTAGGAAAATGTCAAATCAACAACCGACTGCACAGGGCACACCCTCTGACAACACTCGCCCATCACACACATCGCACTCACACTCTAAACAACACACAAAACACTTAGATCACAACACAACACACACTCTCAAAATATTACAAGCTAATCTGGCACACTCATCTCATGCAAACGAACTTCTTCATGTTTTTCAGAAACAACACTTTCAGGACATATCAATCATCCAAGAACCATACTACCACAACAACAAAATTACATCATTCACATTAAAAGACAAAATTTTAGCATCTGATCAGGCCCCTAAAACAGCAATCATAATACACAACAAAAACATCCAAATTTTTCCACTTAAGGTCACACAAACACTTATAGCAGCACGCATTACTTCGAACCAACAACAACTTCTAATTATAAATGTATATGCACCCCCAAAAGAACACATCAAAACTCACACATCTGAATTAGAATTAATACTCCAACAACACAAAGAACATACTTTAATAGCAGGAGACTTCAATGCAAAAAACCCTATATGGGGGGGAACAATAGCAGACCAAAGAGGGGACACAATAATTGAAATTCTAAATGCATATAATCTGGCCATCCTTAATTCACCTAATTCTCCTCCAACATTCGAAACAACAAACGGACGCAGCTGGATAGACCTCACAGCAACAACACTCGATACACTCCAACACATACAGAACTGGGAAGTCCTTGACCAGGAAAATGCTAGCGACCATAAATACATTCTAATCGAGGTATTCAAAAGCACAAACTCACAACAAAAAAGACTAACACAGAACGGCACACACAAACTTTTACAACAACTTAAACAAGACCGCTGGATCAAAGAAACATCAGATACACCCATCACTACTGCAACCCGATTAGAACACGTAATAAATCACTTATACAAAAAAATCGAAAATCTCAGCAAAAAATTCAGTAAAAATGTAAACAATGACCATTCTCCAAACCCGTGGTGGACTACGGACCTTGAAATGGAGAGGAAAAAAACTGTAGCAGCTAGAAGACGGTACCAGAAAGCCCCAGCACCATTAAGAGAACAACACAAAAAAACATACATACAATTACTAAAAAAATACCAACAGAACATCTCAAGCACAAGAAACAAATCATGGAAAGAGTATTGCAGCCGTATCTCAAACAATCCATTCACACTACCTTATAAAATAGCCTGTAGCAAAATAAAAACTCACCTTAACATACCAGCTGTTCCCAAACCAAATGGTGAGCTGACAACAACACTAGAAGAATCAGTCGATGTCATCCTAAAAACTCTGTTCATGTCTCCATCCACCCCCAACCCAGTAACTAGTCAATCAGATCACAATCCTTTCGAAAATGAACTTATCAGCCAAAGCTCCTCTGAATTTAATAAAGACATCCCCTTCACAGAACAAGAAATCGACACTGTTGTACATACACTTAAAAAACACACTGCACCAGGTCCAGACAACTTAAGTACATCATTTATCCAAACACTATATTACCAACACAAACAACTATTCATAAACATATTCAATTCATGTCTCTCATTATCACATTTTCCCTCCCTATGGAAACAATCGAAGATAATCTTAATTAAAAAAAAAGAATTCTCCCTTAACCAACCCTCACCTAATCAATTCCGTCCCATAGCCCTTAACTCCATATTCGGCAAAATCCTCGAAACACTTCTTAAAAATCGTATATATTTCTTTCTATATACACACAACCTCTTTCCACCTAACCAATTCGGATTCACTCATAATAAGTCAGCCACTATTGCACTACACTCACTCATCAAACAAATTAAAGAAAACAAACTAAACAATGAAACAACCCTTATTATCTCACTTGACATCAAAAATGCATTTAACTTAATCCAACGAGATTATGTAACTAAATTTCTCACCCAACACAACTGCCCTCAAAACCTCACTCAATTAACAGCAGACATTTTAACAAACAGAACCATCTCTTACAACACAGGAAAAACAACAATCACTCATAATCTTCCACAAGGATCACCACAAGGATCACCACTAAGCCCTCTGCTCTGGAACATCACAATCACTGATCTCCTCAACACTACTCTCCCAGAACACACACAAATCCAAGCATTTGCTGACGACATAACAATCATTGTACATGGACACTCACGTAATCTACTTGAAGAACGCTCCGCCTCCATATTAAACACCATTCAGCAATGGGCCTTATCAAAACAAATAGAATTCAGTCCCCATAAAAGCAAATTTCTTATCATTGGCAACAAATATTTATCAAGGCCCCCTAAAATTAAATTCTCAAATCAAAACCTAAGCCACAAAACTACCTTAAAGATACTAGGCATAACCTTCGACTCAAAACTCTCATTTCTCCCACATTTAAAAGACATACAAGAAAAAGTTTCCACAATCACAACAAACATATCAAGATTCACAGGACACTCATGGGCATGACACCTAAACACTTACGAGACATCTATATAAGGGCAACAGAAAGACTAATACTCTACTCCTCCCCAATTTGGTATACACCTGGCTCTGTAATGCTAAGAAAACTTCAATCTATCCAAAGAATCCCTCTCCTTAAAATAACAAAGGCCTTTAGAACATCTCCTAACATCGCTCTCCCAATACTAGCCAACATTCCACCATTGCACCTAACTATTGAAAGGGAGAATACACTATTCAATATACTACACAACAAAGCATCATACAACACAAATGAATACACCTTCAACTCAGATAACATCACCACTAAAGCCGACCTAAGACAAATACACCCAGCTAAATTAACTTCCATAAACTACAGCAAAGAAATTCCAACTGATGCTGCCCTATACATATATACCGACGGCTCGGAGTCTGAAACTGGCACAGGTGCAGCAACAATCATTCTAAACTCACATCACAAATTAATCGATGAAAAAAAATTTAAATTACCAAAATATTCATCAAACTTCGAAGCCGAAGCCACCGCCATAATACAAGCACTCCACTACGGCACAAACTCTCAACACAGCAAAATCGCTATAATGACAGACAGCCTATCCACTCTAAAAGGACTAAAAAATCCCTGCAACATAAATCCTCTCGTAAACAACATTAAAACACTATATAATCAAGCATCAGAAAATCACACCATAACACTTCACTTTGTAAAAGCTCACATTGGTATAATAGGTAATGAATTGGCAGATGAGGCAGCAAAAGAAGCAACAAAACACGGCACTACACTACATATACCTGCAACAAAACAATACATCAAAACATCCCTTCGCAAAGACATGTACAAAAAATGGGCACAACATTTGCATAAAGAGGGAAAAAATTCAAACACATATAAATGGATCAAAAATCCATCATAAATTCCATCATACTTTCCTTCAAATTATTATACCACTCAGGCAATCACAGAGCATGGACGCCTTCCACATTATCTTAAAAGATTTAACCTTACAAGAAACAACACATGTAAATGTGGAGCTCAGACAGATAACATCGACCACTACCTTACAGTCTGCCCACTCACAACAGAAAGACAACCCATCACAAGTAAATTTCCAAGAAACACTACAGAACATAAACCTGAAATCATCAAAAACGAAAAAACATACAAGGCGCTCGAAGCAATCATTAAAAAAGTAAACGACGAACTAGATCAAACATGACCACTCCACAGGCATTCTTATCCATTTGTGTACGTTTGATTTCAAACCCACTTGGTGTGGAATGACAACTTAATGCCACCGGACCCCGGCCCCTCTTTCCCCCTTTCTCGTCCCCTGTTTCTTCCTCTATTCTCAGTCATCACCAACTACAAGTACTACTCCTAAAACCATCTTTTTCTCTCTTTCACTTATTTTTTTTTTATTTCCTTCTCCTACCTCTTATCCAATTCTCTCACTCACTCAGATATAAAAAAAGGGAGAAAAGGGAGGAGAGAAAGAAAAGGGAAAGGAAAATAAATAATCCTCTCACCCCTACGCATCTTGCCATCTCACCAGAGACTAAAAGCAGCAGGCTCCCGCTCCTCTCTCCCTCAATATAAAGTATATAAACACCACAAAATAACCTCCTAGCTGTCCCTAAAAAGGACAGTTCACGGGAAATTAAGACAGGGAAGTTGGGGCAGAAGCAAAGAAGAACTGACCCCCAGGCCCAACGAAACTACAGCATCAAAATCTGGGCAATGCCAAATAGTGCTACTTGATCAGGTGCCTAACCCTGAAAAACCAGCCCAATGCCCTATGAGGCCTCAACTTTCACACCAACAGGGCGGGTTACTCTTGATGGGCCCCGCAAGTGGCACAGAGGTTTCCTACTCTTTCCTCACGTCTGTGCTGCGCACTCACTTAGCACATGGCATCAGTGCGAGTGGCAGGACCTAAACTAGTTAGGTTACACCTGCTGCGCAGTACTGCTATCCGCCGGCCCCCCAACTACAACTAGGCTCGGCAAGGGCAATGACCAATCATCGTACCATGTACACTGGTTACCCCACTACAGGATAGCAGACGGGTGAGCTCGCTCAATCAACGACCGGTAAGCCGAGGGTGGTCAGTCGCTCAATGAAGCGGCTCCCGGGCGGAGGCAGTAACCACGCCCGGGACCTACCAGAACTTCAATTCCGAACATCAAGGATGGGGGTCCCACCAATCAACCAAACATAGCCGAAAAGAATAAGCACTTTCTAAGGTGAGAGGATAAGGGACAAAAGACAAACTAAGTAACACACTCTCTCAAATAATTCCTAAGGAGATCTAGAAATCCGAATTAATATCCTCCCACTAATTTACTATATACTCATCATATAACCTAACTACATAGTATAAACTATATTCACAGTCAACGTTATTTACCTCCCTCACTCCTTTCACGTCTCCTTCACATCTATCCTTCCATAACCTTTCAAAAAAAAAGAAAGAGAAAACAGGGGGGAATGGGGGAGGGGCGGCCTTAGGATGGGGGAAGCCGGGGGGGAGGGGGGAGAGGGACGGGGAACAAGAGGAAGAAGGGAAGAGGAGGAAAAGAAAAAAAAAAAAACACCAATTCTCACTAAGTCATTTAACACCAAACAAACCTCGCCTCCAGGACGTCTCCTTCCAACAACCAGCCCTTCTCATTATACCCAAGGATCATTGCCGATAATCAGCCACTATACACATGGAACAAAACCTTAGGGGACACCTGGGGAGGGGATGTATCCAGGTGACATTTGTTAGGCAGAACTCAAACGCGGGGGGGGGGGGGGGGGGGGGGAATCTAATCCTCACTAAATCATTTCAGAACCCAATTGAGTGGCAATAGGTGACATCCAAGGAGGACCCATCCCCAACTCAAGCGCCACCAAACAACTACAAGCATGACATCTCCAAAACAAGTCTGGTCACCGGAAACCTCAAGCAAGCCCTATTCATCCAACTAAATCAATATGTTATCATCAAGAAGCATGTAAATATCGAAATCACAGTGTTAACTGCAATAATCATGTAAATAGTAATCCAAGAAATCAAGCAATCAAATAAATCCGCTATTTGCTGGCCCGTTCGCGTGGCGGCGGTTGGGCTGGACAGTAGATATTTTTTTTTTCCATTTCTTCAATGCAAAATTATTTATTGGATTAATCCCTATTCATTTTATTCTAATTGGATTAAGCCCGTTATACTAAGTGGCACGGGCCGAGGCTCTTTATTTTTCTTTCCTTTTCTGCCTCAACATAACATATGTCCCTATCTACTTCATCATCAGCGTCTCCCGGCCAGGGGGTTGCTGGTTTGCGTGCTCCGGCTTTTTTCGTGTTTTTCGTCCAGATCTTCAACAGAGTGAGCAATCACCTTTTGCACTCCTTATTCGGAATCCAATTTTACATCATCTGTCCAAATTTGAACATTCTAAGTTGTCTAGTTGTTGAATTATAAGTGTTTTTCTGCTGGCGCGGGTCGGCGGGTTTGTTGGGCGCCTCGTGCGACCATGTGAGCTGATGGACTTTTACTTTTTACAAGACATTGGCGCTAGACCGCATTATATCTTGTGTTGTCGAGAATTCACCATCTTTTGCTGAACTTCCCACAAGTTACGGCATCGCGCTACAGCGCCTACATCAGAAGTTATAGCAGGAAATCGATGTAAACAACCCCCCCCGCGGGCCTAGCCCTACTCATCGACCTCGGCTCGCTATCGCCACTCACCAAAGGTTCAAACTCGTCGGATACCTACAAAGGTGTATATTTTTGGAATCAGGAAGTAATAAGGAACAGATTGACATCAATTTCATTGCTCTGGGAGCAGTTTTCATCGAGCACCGAAGGGATCGACATTTGCGGGATCCTCCCCTACTCGTAGGGCCTCAACACCGGTGCAATGGGCGAGGAACGAAAACTTGAATAACTTTAAATGTTTTCATCCGACATCAAACTATGACCACTCGTTGCAAAGGAGAGAACAACAGGAATCTGAAAATCTAGTTTATTTTATAGTCAGATGAATAGAAAGCAATTTCAGCACAGGGTTGCCTGTATTTCGTGGAGCACAGGGTTGGCCATATTTGGTGCACTCAGGGTTGTAGAGACAGTTTGAAAAGCCGCCAAATTGAGCGGGAAAAGATTTGCAATTCAGAATTAAGAAGAAAGAGCTTGGAGAACCAAGAAAACAGAAACCAACGACAAAACATCAACGGTTGAAGGGAAAAGGACACACGGACTGCTAAAAAGAAAGAATGGACCCGAAGAGAAACACATTCTCACCCCTTGCAGACTTTTCTGACAGCCAGTCAGAATGGACTGAGGACACAGGAAGGAAAACAAAAGAGGATAAAAAGAAGATGGAGAAGAAGCCGAGCAAGGCAATTCCCAAAAAATATGTGCCTTCAACGAGTGCTGGAAAGATGGACTCAAAGAAGGCCCCTCGACAAGAGGGAAGGCAAGACCAAGACTCTGATTCAGACCAAGAACAGACAGATGACCTTAGACAAATCGAAAGAAAGAAGGCAACAAGCCAGAAAAAGAAGACCAACGACAAACGAGAAGTTGCAAACCAAGAACAGGCAACAGAGACAGAGACAGTGGACGGCTATGACACAGGAGTGGACAAGGAGAAGTCGAAAAAGCAAGAATTAGAAGATCAAACTGAAAACGGCAAGGGAAGAAAGATAAAACGAACCCTCTCCAGACTGACTGAAGCGGACAGGAACATCTTCTCAGCGTTGGTGAAGATATCTCGACTCACTGGAGGAGATGAAAAGGTTGAAAAACAGCTGGACATCGTTATCAACGAAGTATCAAAAATGAAAAACCTGACTTTGGAAACTTCACACGAGGTGGAGTACCTCAGAGGCAGCTTGGAGGAAAGTCGAAAAGGAACAAAAGAACCTTCGTATGCAGAAGTGACAAAAAACGACAAGAAACAAGACAAGGAGTACAAGGCAATTATCATCACATCAGAACATAAAAGGAAGGAGGCAATCCTGGAAGAACTAAAACGAAGAATTGACCCAGTGGAGCTCAAATTGCAGGATACTACCATGAGGACGGGAAGAGATGGGGTCGTTGTGATCTCACAACATCCCGAATCGCTGGAGGCAATCTCAAAGAAAGTTCAGGAAGACGACAAAATGAAGGATTTTGAAATAAAAAATCCTAAGGAAAAAAGACTCGACTTGAAAATAGTGGGAGTCGAAGAAGATGTTACAGATGAAGAACTCCCGGATAAAATCATCAAACAAAATAGTCTTCACTGTGAAGAAGAAGATGTGAGGATTAAAATGTCATGGAAAGGACGACGTGGATGAACAGTTATTATGGCGATAAACAAAAGAGCCTATCTTCAAGTGAAGGACAAGACCCATCTCAACGTTGGATGGCAGAGATGTCCGATATACGATGCGATCTGGGTGACCAAGTGTACCAAATGCCCTTGCTTCGAACATGACACCAAGTTCTGCAAGCAGCAAGACCGCTGTTTCAACTGCTCCCGTCTGGGACACACAGCGGACCATTGTCATGAGGAACCACGGTGTCTCATGTGCAAAAATGCAGGTTTCACAGTAGAAGAATGCGCACACTCTCTGCTGAGCAACCATTGCAAGTCGTATCAAATTAAAGTTAAAGAAGAAAAGGAAAAAATAATTCAACGACTAAACTAAACCAAGTTCTCATCATGGCGTCAACTGACATCTACGATCAGCAATCGGCAACAACTCAAAACAGCTCAGCAATTAATACAGATAAACTTAGCACGGGCATTTAGGGCGAACCAATCATTAAAGGAGTTTCAAGAGGAAACCAATCAGGATATATCTGTTGTGCAGGAACCTTACAATTTGAACGGAAAAATTATTCCTTTCCCTATTAAACATAAAATAATAGCCAGTAAAAATAATCCGAAAACAGCAATCATAGTACATAAAGAAAACATTCAAGTTTTTCCGATAAGGACTGAAGAAAAACTAACAGTAGTAAGAATAACAAAAGGAAACAAGAAAATAATTATAGTAAACGTATACTGCCCTCCAAATGATGACATAAGTCCAATCTTGCTACAGACAGAATTAGTGATAGCACCATTTCAATCAGAAGATATAATAATTATGGGGGACTTTAATGCTAAAAATACCATGTGGGGAAGCAAAGAAAATGATCAAAGAGGAGATGAAATGTGCGAGTTGGTAATACGAAATGATTTAGTAATCTTAAATGAAAGAAACTCGCCACCCACATTCAAAACAAGCAGAGCTAAAGGTTGGATCGACTTAACAATAGTAAATCAAACATTAAGTAATTCAGTTCAAAGTTGGGAAGTCTTAAAACATGCTAATGATAGTGACCATAGGTATATAAAAACAGTAATTGGAAAAGTAGAACAACCAATAATTTTCAAGTTAACACTTAAAGGCGAACTAAAGGTACTTAAAGAATTGAAAGAAGACAAATGGTTCGAGTTAGATCAGGATCTAAACTCAACAGAGAATATAGAGCAAGTGGTAGGAGAACTCTACAGTAAGATTAAATCTCTAAAAAAGAAATATCAAACCAAATTAAAGGAAAGTAAACACAAGTTAAATTCGTGGTGGAATATGGAATTAGAAATTGAGAGGAAAAAAGAGCAATGAGAACCCGGTACCAAAAAGCACAAGGAGATGCAAGACATTCAAACAACAATATTACAGAGAACATACAATCTACAATAACATGCTAAACGAAGCAAAAAATAAAAGTTGGGATAAAGTATGTACTAACACATCAAAAAACCCATTTACACTGCCATATAAAATCGCTAGAGGACAATTGAAAACTCACCAAATTTTAGGAAGCATTCTAAAAAAGAATGGACAATATACGAATTCTTTGGAGGAAACCGTAGAATACATTCTAGACTCTATGTACGAGAATAGAGATTTGGAGAATCAGAGAGAAATTGAAGATATAAATGAGTTGGATAAACCATTTACACAACAAGAAGTAGAAAATATAGTAAAGAACTTAAGGAAAGATGTGGCTGCAGGGCCCGACCAATTGAGAGCCTATATTATACAAGAAATATTTGGAGCACATAAGGAGTTTTTTATAAAGGTTTTCAACGCATGCTTAAGAATTGGATACTTTCCAAAAGATTGGAGACAATCCAGAATAATTTTAATCCCTAAAGTAGGAGCAGAAGATAAAGAGGGAATGGAAAAATTTAGACCTATAGCAATAAACTCGATATTAGGAAAAATTTTAGAGAAGTTATTAAAAGATAGAATATATTTTTTCTTAAACAAAAATAAATTATTCCCTAGACATCAATATGGTTTTCAACACAATACATCAACAGTAAATGCATTAATGAAAATAAAAAAGCGAGTTCAACAAGCAACATTAGACAAATTAGGTACAACATTGATTTCATTAGATATAAAGAATGCCTTTAACTCAATACAACCGAAGATAGTTATTAAGAGATTGAAAGAATTTCAGTGTCATTCTAATTTAGTAGACATAGTGAAATCAATATTAACGGAAAGAAAATTGATATATGAAACACAAGGAATCAGCATAACAAAAACCATAACATCGGGTTCTCCTCAGGGATCTCCACTAAGCCCTTTATTATGGAATTTGATAGTAGCGGATATATTCAAGTTAAAGTTCGAGGAAGGCATCCATATCCAGGCTTTTGCGGATGACATAATTCTTTTAATCAAGTTTAAATCCCGACAACAGGTTGAAAATCAAGCCAATAAAGCATTAGAAACCATTTCAGAATGGGGAAGGAAAGTACACCTAGAATTTAATCCAAACAAATCGAAATGTCTCCTTATTAAAAAAAGTTATGGCAATCGACCCCCGGTAATTAAAATTAATAACGAAAAACTAAAAATTGTAAACGAATTGAAGATACTAGGAGTAATCTTCGATAACAATATGTCCTTCTTACCACATTTAAAGTATGTAAAGGAAAAAGTTCAGATGTTGACTACCAACTTAAGCAAATTCTCAAAAGTAGGCAAAGGAATGAAAGGACAACACTTAAGAAAACTGTACACATTAGGAATAGAAAGAATGATAGTATATGGTGCTCCAATTTGGTATGAAGATAATGTAATAATACAAAGAAAATTAAAATCTATTCAGCGAATTCCATTAATATTAATAACTAAAGCCTATCGAACCACCTCAAATGTAACATTAAATGCGATAGCAAACATTCAACCTGTTCATTTAAAGATAAAGGCAGAGAAAGAAGTTTTTGAAATAATGCAAGGGTACAAAACATTTTATTTTAAAGGAAAACAATTTTCTGGTAAAGAAATAACGAACAAGTATGACATGTGGAACTACCATCCAGCAGAGAAATTAGCATATAAATATACAGAAGAAGTTAATATAACAGCAGATATAAAGATATATACTGATGGCTCGCAGATTAATGAAAATACGGGTGCAGCATTTGTAGTATTTAATGGTAGAGAAGAACAGTTATTTCACAAACAATATAAACTTCCACAATACGCAAACAATTTCGATGCAGAGGTAGTTGCTATTAAAAAGGCAATCGAATATGTCAGCGGCAATGAAAGTAACAAAATTCAAATATTGACAGATAGTCTATCGGCACTTCAAGCGATTAAAAATCCAAATAATCAGAATCCAGCAATACAAGAAATTAAAAAAGAATTAAATAAAAGGAAGAAAAGCAATATCATTTTAACATATATAAAAGGACATAGTGGAATTAAGGGGAACGAAATGGCGGATGCATTAGCCAAAGAAGCATTAGAGAAAGGAGAACTAACAAATATACCAATTTCAAAAATATTTGTTAAGAAACAGTTGCAAAAGAGAATATATGAAGAATGGAATGAGATTTGGAACAAAGAAGGTAAAGGAAGCAGTGCATTTGAATGGATCAGAAGTGTAAAGAACTTACCGTATCATTTTCCCACAAATCATTACACTTCACAGGCAACATCATCTCATGGAAGATTTCCTTTTTATCTGCACAGATTCAACATTTCAGCCTCTCGTAAATGTTCATGTGGAGAAAATATATGTAATTTCGATCATTATATTGAAAGATGTCGGGATACGAAGAAAGAAAGAACAGTTAATAAAAATATTAGGCCCTAATTTACAACTACGTAAACCGGAAATAATTAAAAACCTGGAAACATACAAAATTCTAGAAAGAATGGTACAAATATTAGAAAAATCGTATGAAAATAATTAGATCATATAGGATACATTTTGGGTAAAACAGGTGTGGAGCGGAGGGGCAGCTCACGCCAACCGAGGTGGGCACAAATGCCCGCCCCTTTAGCCGCACACCAAATTGGGACACAACAACACAAACAAAACACAGCAAGGAATGTCAAAGAAGAAAATTGTGAAGTACAAAGGCAAGATTCATAATACCAATTGCATTTACATAGCAGTCAACAACATAAGAGTCAATGACGTCACTGGATGTCAAGAGCAGAGCGAGGAAGGAAAAAGATGTGCAAGATCAACAGTGTTGAAGAGAAGACAGCAGTGAAGTGCAGTGTTGGTGTGTTCAAGAAGAAAAGTATTTTGTGCAGTGCAGTCTTGTGAGGTGCGGTGCTGGATATTTGAAACGTGTCTTCAGTACGGTGCAGTGTTGTGTGAGACGGCTTTGGATATTCGAAATGTGCATTCTGTGAAACAACTGACCAGAAGGAAGGCTATTCTATGTTGAAGCCCAGAAGCGTGGAATCAACTGAAGATAGCAAATACAAGGGTGCGTCAAGTATTGAAGTGTGTTTTTGGCAGAAGAGCAGAGACACGATGTTTATGAAGTTTATGTTTATCCATATGTTAAGTATAAATTTGTGTTTATATAACTATTATGGTGTATCTAAATGTATAATGTACAAGGTATATTGCTGGAGTAACTGGTAATATGTGTATAACAACATCAGTATTATATGCAATTTTATGTTATGTTCAAATTTGTGTTTATATAATTATTGGTGTATCTAAATGAATAACGTAGGATGTATATTGTTTGTATAATTGCTAATGTTTATTGTGTGCAACGTACATTATGTTACAACAGTGAATATTTTGCATAATCTAAACATGCAGTAAGAATAAATGCCGTTGAATGCGCTGGCCTGCTCCCTTGGCTGGGGGATGCGATGATGGTATACTTCTCTCTCTATCTTTCTCTTCCTCTTTTCAAACCTCTACTCTACCCTCCCCCCCTCTACTATATTTTTTTTATATATATAAAAACACTTTTGGTACTAGACCGTTTTATTTAAAGTTCGATAGGAATTTCCTCACCCGCGATACATTAGTGGTGCAGGAGAGATCCCACTTAGGATCTCAATCTACTCTGTCCCTATCTACTGGGGGGGTAAATCCGATCTGGCGACCTGCTCGTGGTCCCCCCTGCACGTTGAGTGGGCCAAGGTGGTTTCGGCTGCCTGGCTTTGCTCAATGACTGACAACCAGCGGTCGGTATGGGTTCAGCCGGGGCCCATACTGAGGGGTGGCAAATCCCCGGAGAGTTTCCAGCGTGCTCCCTTGGCATTGCAAGCGTGCCATGCACACGTTAGCCCGTTGCCGGAGCGGCGGCAGGTCCAGAGTGGGTCTGGGCGGGGCGCGTGTAATTCGGCAAAGAGTCCAGTCTTGGAGTTGGTTGGCAGACCAAGGGAACGCTCTGCCCGCTGCCAAGGGAACGGCGGCGTAGCTGCGGAAACGCGGCTAGCTGATTTCAAGCTGGACTCTTTCAGCATCCAATTTGGTCGGCAGGCCAAGGGAAAGCCCTGCCCGCTGCCAAGGAACGGCGGCGTAGCTGCGGAGTACGGTCAGGAAACGCAGTTAGCTATGTTTGGATGCTGAACAAAGACCAACATGCGGAACGGTCGGCGGGCCGAGGGAAAGTCCTGCCCGCTGCCTAGGGAACGGTGGCGTAGCTCTGGAGTACGGTTAGGAAACACAGCTAGCTGATTCTGTATGTTGGACCAAAAATTCCCCTCGTGCCTAAAGGTATTCCCAGCCGCAAACGCGTTGGTCTCCGTTCCGAAGGGAACGGGGCCTCGACGGAAGCCTGGCGGCTGGGGCGAACCTAGCTCGGGTTCTGGGGAACTCACCTTTGGCTTGAAAGAGTGGAAAGGAGATGGAGAGTAGCTATAAGCTAGTAATGCTGAAACTTGGGAAAAGACTGGTGGAACACAGGTGGAAGCACCTAGTACGGAAAGGCCTAAAGGCCGAGTACACACCCTGAAGGGTGCAGGAACGGTGTGAAAGCCGACCTCGGAAACGGTTAGTAGCCGGTGAACAATTCGCCAAGTGCTCACGCGGAAAGTATCCTCTGTAGGATACAAGGACCTCCAGCACTAGAGCGGACATAAGCATTGGATGGGAGTAAAGCGTTTCCTCTGCCTCAAGGACGCCGATGAAATGTACCTTCCAACATGCCCTGCCGAGCGAAAACCGTGAAAGAGTATTCATCAGTGTGCGCCAGATTAAAGTCTGGTCACTTGCAGAGTACCTTGAAGTAGGCATGAACATTGCAAAATCTGTCTCCTAGTACTTCGACTAGAGTCGGGGTGGGGGAATTGAGCTGGGGGTACGGGGAACCTCAAAAGCGGCTTCAATAGGGATCCTGTCTCAGAAGTCGGAGACCCGGCAAACGCATTGCGGTGGAGGAATGATCCAAGGGCCGAGGGCCGCATATTCGGCTAAGAGCGAGTGCTAGCCCTCTACGGAGGCCCATATGGGAGCTCGACTCGAATTGTCTGACAGTCAAATCCTACGCTGCCCACATTCCCGTGCCCAATTTCTCGCGTGCAGATGATGTGTCAATAATAGATATGCTATCTTTTGAGTTTGAGTCCTTTTTGAACAGCACCGATGATATTCATGTTTTGTGGGAAAGATTTAAGTGCCTCATAAACCATTGCATTGATCGTTTTGTTCCTCAAATTTTGAAAAAGAAAAGTCGGAACCCTTGGATTTCTCGTGGGACTTTGCAACTGAAAAGGCAACTTAAGCGTTTAAAGCATAAGAAAGGTACTGCTAAGGATCTACCTGCACTACTGAAGAAAATTTCTGAAATTTCTTTTCAGCTAAAGGCACAAGTAGCTTTTGACAAACATCAATACTATGGTGTAAAACTTCCCAATTTCATTTCATCGTCCCCCGAGAGATTCTGGAGGCTGATTACACCTACATGTAGAACGAATGAAGTGTTTGAAATTAATGGTGTTGAATGTGAAGATGGTTGTCAAATTGCAAGTGCTTTTAATTCCCATTTCAAGTCTGTTTTCACTAAAGACAATGGCATTCTATCAAACTTCTATAATTCATATCCACCAATACATGACATTAACATCACTGAACAAGGCATACTCAATCTACTTTTAAATCTAGAGGTTAAAAAATCACCCGGGCCAGATGGCATTCCCAATGAATTTCTGAAACGTTATGCTCCCTGGACTTCAAAGTATTTATGTGCTTTGTTCTCTAAGTCTTTGTGTGACAGTCAAGTTCCAAGAGACTGGAGAACAGCAAAAATAAAGCCTCTCCATAAGAGTGGTAAGAAAAATCAAATTACAAATTACCGCCCCATTTCATTAACTTCAACATCATGTAAGCTTCTTGAGCATATAATACACAAACATATTTCTGAATTTCTTGACAAGTACAACATTCTATCAAGCGCTCAACATGGTTTCAGAAGAGGTTTTTCCACGTCCACACAGTTAGCTATTACCGTACATGATTTCGCAGCTACAATAAATTCAGGTAAACAAATTGATGCAATCTTTATGGACTTTGCAAAAGCTTTTGACAAAGTTTCACATAAAAAGTTACTATTTAAGTTAGATAAAATATTAGCAAACCCACAGCTCATTAATTGGATCTCTTGCTATCTTTCGAACAGACAACAATATGTTTCTTTTAAGAATCAGAGTTCTTCTAAGGTTTCAGTTGACTCCGGCATGCCGCAAGGCTCTGTTATTGGACCTCTTTTATTCTTGATTTTTCTCAATGATATTACAAATAACATTGATGTTAAGATTAACCTGTACGCCGACGATTGCGTCATTTATTCTGAAATTAACAGCGCTAATGATCAGCTAAAGCTAAATGAATCATTTCAAAGAGCTGTTTCATGGTGTGAAGAATGGCAAATGGAGGTTAATTTTGAGAAAACAGTATTTATGAAAATAACCCATAAAAAGAACCCTCTTCATTTCAGGTATTCAGCCCGGAATATTTTTCTATCTGAAGTTGAGCAGTTTAAATACCTCGGTCTTTGGATTTCAAAAGATCTTAGCTGGACAAATCATATTAAATACGTAGAAAGTAATGCTAATCAAAAACTCCTTTTTCTAAGACGAGCATTAAAACTATCCACACCCGCTGTCCGGTTAATGGCTTATAAAACCATTGTCCTTCCAAGCATAGAATACGCCTCTATTATCTGGTATCCCTATACACAAAAACACACCAATATGATTGAAAATTTGCAGAAGAGGGCAGTCCGTTTTATTTACAATAGCTTTGGGCGCACCTCAATGACAACACTTTTAGCAAAGGCCAAACTTCCTTCTCTTACCGAAAGGAACAGAGCACTGCGCCTAAAATTTCTATTTCAGTTGATAAAGGGCGATTACAAAGTTGACGTGTCACATATAATTTCTTTCTCTACAGGATATGCCACAAGACAAAGACACGCCCTAACAATAGCTCCTTATTCCACTCGCAATAACTGCTTCAAATATTCTTTCTTTCCCAGGACTATCACCGAATGGAATAAATTAGACAATGACACTGTTTCACAGCCATCTGTAAACTTATTTTGTTCACGCCTTAATCTGTCCGGTTTTGTGTAATCATTACAACCATCTGTTTTGCCATGACTTACTTTGTTTGTTGTTTCCGCCTCTTATTGAACTTTGTATTCTTGTTGTTGTTGCCTATGTTATTGTCTATAAGGATGTATCCCACCCTGCTAAAATCCCGCATGGGATTGCAGTACTCATAAATAAAATTCCCCTCCAACTTCCCATAACCCTATCCTAATTCCCATTTCCCTTTTCCTACAACCCATACCTTCCGCTACTTTCCAGGGGAGATACGTGGGGTCTCCTTGGGCCCGCTTCCTCGGCTGTGGGTCGCTTAGTAGCACATCCCCCCTTTTATTTAATAACTTCAAATCAAAAACTTTTGTCTCATTGACCTTTTCATTTATTTTTCGAATTGCGGAACTTTCTCTACCCGCGATACATTAGTGGTGCGGGCGGAGTCTGACTTTGGACTCCATCTTACCTTGTCCCTATCTACTCTCTCCTTCCGGCCGCCGCCACGGACGGACGCACGCTCCGGAGCTCCGCCAGCCTGAGTGAGTCTTGGTCTCACGGCCACACAATTTCCTCTATATCTTTTGAAGTTTTTGCCTTAGCTCGGTTAAGTTAAACGACAAAAAGGAAGGAAAGAATTCTCGAAGACATAAAACGCAACATCAACCCTGTGGAGCTGGCCATCAAGGAAACCTCCCTGAGGACTAGCAGGGAAGGAGTACTGGTGGTTTCATCACATCAGGAGTCTCTTGAGACAATCGCTAAGATGGTAAAAGAAAATGAAGCAACGAAAGATCTGCAAGTGAAAGAACCCAAGGGACGACTATTGGAAATCAAGATCGTGGGAATAGAAGGCGACATCGACGATCAAGACCTTGTGGAAACCATCGTCAAGCAAAACAACATCAAGTGCGAAAAAGAAGATATGCAAGTGAAAACAATTAGGGATAGACGAAGAGGAAGAACAGCCATAATCGCTGTCAACAAACGTGCATACGAAGCACTAGAAGGTCGCACGCATGTAAACATCGGATGGGAAAGGTGACAGCATATTTGTCTCAAAATGTTCAAAATGCCCATGTCTGGAACACACAGACAGGTTCTGCAAGGCACCAGCTAGGTGCATAAACTGTTCAAAACCAGGACACATTGCAAACGAGTGCGAACGTGAGTCTTTTTGCTTAGCCTGCCGGCAAGCGGGATATGATGCCGAGGATTGCAATCACCCGTTGTTGGCTTATTCATGCCCATGCTACCAGAAGAAGGTAGAAAAAGAAAAACAAAGGATTTTGGCAAGGCTGAACTAGGAAGACAAACCACTGCAACCACCATGGCAGACAACACTCTGGAACAAGATCTTGAAAATCATCATCATCATCATCATCATCAGCCTGATTATACCCACTGCAGGGCGAAGGCCTCTCCCATATTTCTCCACTTAACCCGGTTCTGTGCTTGAAAATCAAAGAGGGCAATTGCAATTAACGCAAAAAGGAAACAAAGAAACAATAACAATAATACAAATCAACTTGGCACGATGATTTAAAGCGAATCAATCATTGAAAGATTTTAACAATGAACATTCTCACGATATCTCAGTAATTCAGGAACCGTACATTTTGAACGACAAAATAATTCCATTTCTGATAAAACATAAAATAGTAGCAAACAGTAAAAAGCCAAAGGCAACAATTGTACACCAAGATAATATACAAGTTTTCCCAATTAAGGTAGAAGAAAAAGTAGTAATAGCTCGAATAATTAAGGGGAGAAAGAAAATTATTGTAGCAAGTGTATACTGTCCCCCAAATGAAGATATCATACCAATTTTACTCAAAATTGAATTAGATATAGCGCCATTCAAAACAGATCTTAGTAATGGGAGAATTCAACGCAAAAAACGTCATATGGGGAAGCAAAGTAAATGGTCAGAGAGGAAATGAAACTTGTGAATTTGTAATACGTAATGACCTTAAATTTTAAACGAAAGGCATTCACCACCCACATTTAAAACAAGTAGAGCCAAAGGATGGATAGATTTAACCCTAGTGAATCAACCATTAAGCAGTTCAATTAAAAGTTCAAAAGTTCTAAAACATGCCAATGATAGTGACCATAGATACATTCAAATAGTAATAGAAAAAGTAGAATAACCAGTAACATTTCACTTAACTATGAAGGGAGAACAAGAGTACTCAAGGAATTAAAGGAAGATAAATGGTTTGAGCAACATCATGAACTAAATTCTGTTGAAGATATAGAAAATGTAGTAAGCGAATTCTACAGAAAGATCAGGTCACTTCAAAGGGAATATCAAACTAAATTGCTGTGTTGCCTTCTAAGTGTAATTTCGACATGTGCATGTATGTGTCCCTGGGCACATTTATTGAATTATCATCCCAACGAAAATTAATAAACCAGCTCTGCGAGGATTGCCCACCCTCTGTGCCAGCTGAACGCTTCGGACACAGATGCGTTATCGTGCCCACTGTTTATTTTTTCAATTGGCTATTTTCCACCAAATTAAAATTCTTGGCCGACTGGGCCCAATTCATTTTATTTTGACTGGCTTAAGCCCGCAGGTGCAGGCATTTTCTCACTCCGCTTTATTTTTGCATTTATTCTCCAACAGTGTCAGGAGTGAGACTTTGGATTGGGGCGGTCTTACACTCACTTCGAGCTCACGTCCTATCGCTTCGAGCTGCTCGAAGTGATAGGACATGTTGGCGCAGCGCTCCCCGTGCCTGGCTGTGCTTCATCCTCTTTTGCAGGCAATCTATTCTGCCCCTAGGCCTACCGGTCGTCTTCTACAACTCCTGGGCCGCTCCACGGCCTGCGGAATACACCTCCACGTGCGCCAGCGGCCTCCGCGGGCGGACCGCTCAGTCCGCTAGCGGTTTTCTGGCCTCTTTTGCGGATTGGGACCAGCGCCCAACGCTGCGAACAACATATGCGCCGGCCCTTCAAGGGGCTCTCGGACGGACTGAACAACCTCGAAAACAAAACCAGGTGGGTTCTGCGCCTTCCTATCCACGGACGCACCTGGTTCTCGGGGGTGACCTCCACGGGTCACTCCCGATTAAACAACAGCAGCCGACGCAAGTGCCACCTGTGCGGTAAGTGAATCACATAGCGTATTTAACATCCGCGGCACCCGACTCTGTGATGCCAGCTCAGTTAATTCAGACACTAAAATCAAACATAGTTCCCGAGGATGCTGGCATCGGGCCAGTAACGCTGCGACAAACCGCTGCTGGCGTCACAGTTTTAGCACGCGACCGTCAGACGGTAGATAATCTGCGAGTGGCCGTTGAATCCAACGAGGTCACTAAAAACGCTTCAAACATTCCCGTAGTAGACCGGCGAAGGCCTCATGTGAGAGTCTGGGGTGTTGACCCCGATGTCGCTGACGACGACGTCATTGCCAATATAAATGCCAAAATTCGCGGCATCAACCTCGACCCGGAAACGACCACTCGCAGATACACGTTCCGATCGCGCGACGGAACAAAAACCCATGTTTTGTCCATAACACCAGACGCTTTCACTAGAGTAATTTCAAAAGGCAGACTCACAATCGGTTGGTCGTCGGCATTAGTTGCCGAGGACTTACACATACCAATGTGCACTTTCTGCGCCCCTTACGGACACTCTAGGCGCAACTGTCGAGTAAGCGCGGATGCAACGCCCACAGTCTGCACGCGATGTGCAGGTGCTCATGCAGTCAACGACTGCACTGCACGCGACGACTCGGCAACTGCCTGTGCCCTAGGGCGGGACGTGAGGGACAGCTGCATAGGGCGGGTTGTTCTGACTGCCCTATCCTAGCTGCACGACCTGACCGCTTGCGGTCCAGAACGGATTATGGAGAAACTTAGCAGCTTACTTAAGGGAAAGGGAGACCAGGAAGCCGCTCTGTTTTTTATTCTTAGCCTCAAAGACGTGCTTCGCACATGATTGCATGCACTCGTCGGAGAGCCTCTTCAATATTAATTTTTATGAAATACCTTATGTAAACAGCAATACCTTCTCTTTGATTACACTACTCAATATAACTTTCCGATACCATACCACAAACATCTTGATACTTTCACCGTTTCTAACAAAGTACAGTGCTGTTACATTCTCCCTCTCGCTTCCAAAACCAATTTTGTCCAAGGGGCGGCTCCCAGGTTTTCCCCACTTGGGTTTTTCTTTCAATTTCCTTGAATACAGTTTGCTAAAAAATGATTACGGGTGTGGTTGTGATGGCGCATCGCGGTATACATGGTTCATTTCTAGTTTAAGTTATTGGTGCGCGACTCTGGGCGGTTCGACTGGAAGGGGTTTTTCATTTTCTTTTATTTTTTACTCATCAGACTTAGGCGCGTCCAATTTGACGGCCACATTTATTTTTAGTGTATTCAACTAGGAGAGTATTGCAGATAGTGAAGGAAAAATAGACCTTCCAGCTGATCATTTTGACCCAGCCGTGCATAGGATTGGCACATGCACAAGTAATAGTTTTTTCCTTTATATTATATTTTATAATCTTTTATTTCACCCGTAACATTACGTAACATTATTTTAATTTTTCCCGTCTCCTCGGTTGCCACTGTGCAGGCCATTTTTTTTTTTTTTTCGGAGGAATATTTATTTTACTTGAGTAAAAAGAGTTTCAGTCACTGACCAAGTCAACATGAAAAAAGAAGACGTTTCGGAACCCCTACGGGTTCCTTGATACAGGTTCCTTGGAACCCCTACGGGTTCCTTGAAGACGTTTCGGAACCCTATCAAGGAACCCGGGTTCCGAAACGTCTTCAAGGAACCCGTAGGGGTTCCAAGGAACCCGTATCAAGGAACCCGTAGGGGTTCCGAAACGTCTTCTTTTTTCATGTTGACTTGGTCAGTGACAAACTCTTTTTACTCAACTACCATGCCTGACCAGACGAACCTTCGTCGAACCCTTGACTATTTGTTTTACTTTTGTATACAGAGGGTCACTTCAGGCTTTCAAAATTTCAATTCTACATTCCGATTCCGTTAAACAAAAATGACAGCTAATCTTTCAATCTCGTTCATTCAAGCAAACTTAGACCACAGTAAAAACACGACCCATTTTAATAGACAGCATGGTAAATGGTAAATATGATTATGCACTCATATCAGATCCGTATACAGTTGCAGACAGAATTTCGAGCATTCCTCCGAATTGGATTACATTCGCAGCACCGTCCAAGCCGCGATCGCTGCACACATGACATTTAACATGTTTCCTATACTCATCAGAACTAGAGTGGTTGCATTAGTGTGTAATTCAACTACCGCATCATTCCTCACTTCCCAATGTCCCCAACATTACACGACATCACACACGCACTAACGGAGGATATGCCGGTGATAATTGCAGGAGATTTTAATGCTAAGCATGCAGTATGGGGCCCAAGCCAATCCGACGTGCGTGGAGGTGAATTATTGCAATTCACAATGGCTTCTGGTCTAGTCATCATGAATGACCCGGCATCTCCTCCCACATACACAAATGTCTACACTGACAGCTGGATCGACGTCACCGTGGCATCTCCGGCGTTGACGCAATTGGGGGCGTCATGGCAGGTGTCAGACACCATTACATTTTCAGAACACAAACACATAACAGTGACATTGGGTAACACATGTCGAAACACAGAACCACGATTAACAAACTTGGGATTAACAAGATTACTGAAAACTATATCCAAATTGCACTTTTTCGATGTGGTAGTTGGCGCATATTTGGGTTCTCCTGAGTCACTGGAATTAGTCGTGACCAAATTCTAAGATATTTTTGAACGCCTAAGACGGAAGAATTTATCATCACGACCAAACAAACCAAATTCAACGACAAATTTCAATATTTGGTGGACACAAGAATTGGCATCAGAAACGTCAAAGGTAAGGGCGTTACGCCGCAGATACCGAAGAACAAAGGATTATCTATTGAGGCAACAATTTGGCAAGGAGTATTATCAGGCATTAAGAATATATAGAACCAACGTCGCACATGCTCGAACCTCCGAAATGAGAAATATTGCCAAGGATGCATTAAAGTCCAATATATTCGGTCATACATTCAAAATCGCGTTTTGCAAATTACAGGGCCCGGTCATCCTTCCCCCCTTACAAAGGGAGGACGGATCATTAACAACGTCAACTTTAGAAACGGCACAAATATTATTGAACAATCAAGTAGCTTCAGATAATCTGGGAATTGATACCCCATTACATTCGGGGATTCGAGCACTTGCGACTGATCCAAATTTGGCAGGACCCGATGATGTTTCTTTCACGTATGGAGAGATTCATTTTGCGGTCTCCAGAGTGAAACAGGGAACAGCATCGGGAATAGACGGCGTAACGCCACGATTTGTCCCAGAGTTATGGAAATTAAAACTCAATTTTTTAATATTCATATTTTCTTCCGCCTTGCGTTGGGACATTTCCCTTCGATATGGAGAAAAGGCCGTATAATTTTTCTCCCAAAGCCAGGCAGGCTGCCAGAGGCGACATCTTCCTACAGACCCATAGTGATGAATTCAACACTGGGCAAAGTGTTGGAGCACCTTATGTATGGCAGGTTGTATCATTTCTTGGCGAGAACAAACCTCTTGCACACAAACCAATTCGGTTTCACAAAACAAAGAGGAGCAGTCAATGCTCTTTACACACTAATTTCAAAAGTCAGAGAGATAAGGGCAGACGGACTCCACGCGCTGCTGATATCTATAGATTTCAGAGGAGCTTTTGACAGTGTCTGGCATCCCCTGGTCCTTGCATTGCTTCGACAATGGGGATGCCCGAGAAATCTCTGTGCACTGCTTAGGTCATTCCTATCTGACCGAGAGGTGGTGTACCGCTCTAAAGCGGGCGACGCAATAGCGCGTCCCACCCTAGGCAGCCCACAGGGTTCTCCCCTGTCACCGCTCCTCTGGAATATAGTGGTGCGTGGATTGCTGGAGCAGCCGATGCTGGATGGGGTGTCGCTCCAGGCCTATGCGGACGACGTTGTCGTCATTGTGCCTGGGCCTAGCAGGAGAGTTTTACAGACTTTGGCGGAGGATGCACTCGGACGAGTGACGACATGGGCGAAGACGGCAAGAGTCACTATCTGTGCACAGAAGACGGAGTGCGTCCTAATCACACCTCCTAGGGGAGGCATGGGGCGTACTGCACCAACCGTTCGACTGGATGGCGTCTGTCTTAAGTTCAGACAAGCTATCCGGGTGCTCGGCGTCTTCCTTGATTGCAACTTGTCGTTCATAGCCCATGGCGAATACCTCAAAGAGCATTCCAAGATGCTTGCAACTCTCTTGCGCATGAGCGGCACTCTGCCACCGGAGCAGCTCAGAGCATTATATAAACAAGTCATTCTGCCCACTCTCACTTATGCGTCCCCTGTGTGGTGGACTGAGTGTCCCCACTTAGGACTTCGTGCTAGGTTAATAACTGTGCAGCGGGCCCCGTTAATGGCGTTGACGGGAGCCTACTCCGTAACGAGCACGAGGGCGCTCCAAATTTTAATGCATGCTCCTCCTCTGCAGTTTGACCTAGACAGGTTAAACGCAAAGTTTAGACTATTCGTATTAAGATCAGATACCCCATTTGGACAAAAAACGTTCCTCGCTTCTGAAATGGCATCGCCTTTTGATGAGGCTCTTCAGCATCCGTCGGAGGTCACTTCTTTTGAGCACGTTCGTTTGGACATGGCTGCGGCGGCGCTTCATGTCTTCACGTATGGCATATACCTCCACGGCTGCAGGTGCTGCATTCGTTGCTCTTACACAAACCGGCCGAATATTAGCAGTAGGCCGGTTTCGGGTCGAATTGGCTAATAGCGCGTATTGCGCCAAAAAAAATAGCGCTCGAGGAGGCATTACGGTATTTAAAAGATCAGAGAGGAATATCACCTGTATATATTTATACAGATTCTCTCTCGGTACTGAATGCCCTTTCGTACTATCTCATATCGGACCCAGAAATCTATACTATCAAAACTCTTTTAAGAACTGTCGTATCTGACCGTCCCGTAAAGCTATTTCATGTTCCTGCCCACAGGGGCATTTTAGGAAATGAAATAGCAGATACCATTGCTTCTCAGGCGTATAAATACACAAGAATTAGACATTCTTCAACATCCAAAATTTCTGTACGCAACGCCTTCAAACATTCCGTCAAAGCGCAATGGCAGACCTGGTGGCGGAAGAACAATCAGGGCACTGTAATTGAATTCCGAATGTTTTTAGCATTCCAAAAACATTTCCTCTGGCGAAACCACTAGTTACACTTTTGACAGGACACGGCCGCTTTCCGGCTTATTTCAATCGTTTTGGTATAACAACATCGCCTCAATGTCCGTGCGGTCACCCTGATGGTAACGTCCATCATTACACCAATAACTGTCCCATTACATCTGACGTAACATCACGTCTACCTCGCAACCTTGCTGATGACCAAACGACATTACATTGGAGAGATTGGCTAGATAACAAAAGATGCTGTGCCCTTTTGTTAAGAGTGGTTGCACTCATCAGTGAAAATTTGCCAGATTACAGACGGACACGCAGGACCTGACTAATCTGCATTTTCCCTTTTCTGGGATGGGCCACTCAGGCCAATTGAGGCGGACAATCATGTCAGCCCTTTCCAGAACGGAAAATGTAGTTTAAATTACAATAAATGCAAACGTCCCTTTCTTATAAACAGTTTATGATTCATTTATCTTTTCTACTTTCTTCTCTTTTCCTTTTCGGTACATAACTGATTTATTATTTATTCATTTATTTTTCTGCTTGTGTCTGTGTGATTTATTCCTATCACATCCTTTAGGATGTGTATATAAAGGCCACCACTTAGGCACTTCTACTGCTTTTCACCTTTATGAACAATAAAACAGCTCTGCGAGCCTAGCCCACCCTCTGTGCTCGTTGAGCCCTTCAGACAAAGATGCGTTACCGTGCCCACTTTTTATTTTTCCAATTGGCTTTTCCCACCAAATTAAATCTTTGGCCGAATGGGCCCTGTTTATTTATTTTTGATTGGTTTTTTGATTGGAAGCCTGATATAGCTCAGCTGGTGCAGGCTATTTCTCATTCCGCTTTATTTTTTAATTTAATTTCCAACATTGTCAGGAGTGAGACTTTGGATTGGGAAAATGGCGAGAATTGGGCCTAGTTGGTTATTCATATTGGTTTCACCGCGCTAATCGATGTTCAGGACATGTACTACAACATCCCAAAATCTGATGCCGTGACCGCCGTTGAGGAGGCTGTGGAGTACTTTGGACCCACAAAATTCCAGAATCAATGCGGTACTAGTGTTCGTGCTTTTTTAGACTTGCTTCAGTTGTACTTGGGATCTCTGTTTGTCGAATTCGAAGGGAACCTTTTCGAGCAGCGCACTGGGATATGCATCGGCTCCTGCTTGGCGCCGATTTTGTCTGACCTGTACATGGCAAAAGGAAATAGGGCATTGAAGCACCAGCTCGAATCCCTCGGAGTGCTTGCATGTTTCCGTTATGTTGATGATTTTTTGCTGTGTTTTCCTGGTGATGCAAGCAGTACTGTAAACCCCAACTTGGTTATTAATTTGTTTGAAACAGCATTCAAGGGACTGAAATTCTCGTTTGAACTGCCGGAACAATCGGTGATTAGGTTTCTGGACCTCGAAATTCATAAGGGCCTAGAGCACACGTGTTGGCTTTACAAGACAAAAGGAGAGAAGGCGATTTTAAGGTATGATTCCGGACACTCAAAATTAATCAAACGGTCCATCGCTAATACATGTATAATTCAGAGCATCAGGAAGTCATGCGTGCATAAGGTAGAGCAAGGAGTTTTCCAACAGGTTGCAAGGTTAAAAGATAGCGGGTACCCTGATATTCTCCTGGCCTCGATTTCAGAAAAAATCCTAAAAACATTGACCGCAAAAAATAAGAAAAAAAATGACCCTGGAGGTTCCAAGAAGATCACGCGTCCGATTGTCATCCCGTATGTACACGGAGTATCGCACGGTCTAAAAAAGATTGCAGGCAGGCACGAAGTTCCTGTGGTGTTCACGGCACCCAAAAAGCTATCGGGGTTGTGCGCAAAAATAAACAGACTCGATGAAACACCCAAACTACGTTGCACCACCAAACATGAGAGGAAACACGTCGAATGCGATACAGGCGTGGTTTATTCCATCCCCCTCTCATGCGGATTGAAGTATGTCGGCCAAACGGGTCGGTGCATAAACAAAAGGCTAAATGAGCATGTTAACAATTGCAAATCAATCGCGCATCCAGGGAAGCTGGCTACGCATTGCCAGCACTGCAAATGTAAGCCTCAATTTGAAAAAACCGCTGTTATTTCGCATTCTGATAATAAAACTGAGAGATCACAGAAGCGTTTGAAATAAAATCCGTCGGGGCCGATATGTGTATCAGCAAAGTATCACTGTCGTTGTCTGCGAAAGAAGTTGATTTGCTTAGATTATCGCAATGAGTGTGTCTAGCTGTATGCCTTTGTTACCTGCGATGATTGTTTCCTCATGTTTCCTCGTTGCTTATGTTTGGTTGATGACGACCACGTTTTGTGTATAAAATGACTTCCGTTTCATCCATTAAAACCAGTTGTTAGTTCGCGCTCCGTGCTGTTTGTCTTTTCTGTCGTTCAATGTGTTAGCGCGGTGAAACCAATTTGGATTGGGGCGCTACTTACACTCACGGAGGGAATGCAGGTCGTACTCGCCGGTGATTTTATCGCAAAACATGTAGTATGGGGCCCGGAACAAAGCGATGCGCGTGGCGGAGAACTCCAATTCGCAATGGCTTCCGGGCTTATCGTACTGAACGATCCTGCATCCCCTCCTACATACACAGACAGCTGAATTGGCGTTACACTAGCATCACCTTCAATCACATCAATGGACACAACATGGCACGTCACAGACACACACATTCTCAGAACACAAATACATTGTTCTTAAAATTGGAAGTGAGCATATCAGTAAACAAAAATGACTAACGAACCTAGGCATCAACAGAATTCTCACAGCAATACCAAAATTAAACTTTTTCAAAGAAGTGGTTGGTGCACATTTGGGTTCGCCGGAGTCACTCGAATTAATAATAACCAAATTCTACGACATATTTGACCGATTAAGGCGGAAGAATTTATCCTCCCGGACAGTTATCCAAAATTCAAAAACTAAGTCCCCGTGCGATTGGTGGACAGAAGAATTGGCAATAGAGAAATCAAAAATCAGAGCTATGAGACGAAGATACCAAAGGACGAAGGATTACACCTTACGTCAAAAATTCGGTAAAGATTATTACGAAGCATTACGAGTTTACCGAAATAACGTTGCACGAGCTCGAAATTCCGAAATGAAAATTATAGCTAAAGATTCTTTAAAGTCCAACATTTTCAGGCATGCGTTTAAAGTTGCATTTCCTAAATTACAGGCTCCTGTAGTCCTCCCTCCCATTAGGACGGATCAATGACTATGTCTACACTGGAAACAGCTCAATTACTATTGGACACACAAGTTGCATCGGACGACTATAGCATTGATACGCAATTGCATAAAGAGCAACGAGCTTTTGCAACGAATCCGAATTTGGGAGGTCCCGATGATGTTCCTTTCACCTATGGCGAGGTTGATTTGGCCGTTTCCAAGGTGAAGGAGGGAACAGCTTCGGGACTCGACGGAATTACTCCGAGAATTGTCCGGGAGTTGTGGAAGCTAATACCAGACTTCCTCTTATTTATATTTTCTTCCGCCTTGCGCTTGGGATATTTCCCCCTCCATTGGAGGAAAGGTAGAATCATTTTTCTCCCTAAGCCAGGTAGACCACCAGAGGCGACATCTTCGTATCGACCCATTGTTATGAATTTGACACTGGGCAGAGTGTTGGAGCGTCTCTTGTATGGCCGGTTGTACCATTTCATGGCGAGTGAGGGTTTCTTGCATACAAACCAATTCGGATTCACCAAACAGCGCGGAGCAGTTCACGCTCTCCACGCATTAATTACTAAAATTAGAGAATTAAGGGCAGAAGGACTACACGCACTACTGATATCCATCGACTTCCGTGGAGCGTTGACAGCGTTTGGCATCCCCTAGTTCTTGCTTCGCTCGAACAATGGGGATGCCCGAGAAATCTCTGCGCGCTGCTCAGGTCGTTTCTATCAGACCGAGAGGTGGTGTTTCGCTCTCGAGCGGGAGACGCGATTGCGCGGCCCACCTTAGGCAGCCCGCAGGGTTTTCCGCTGTCGCCTCTCCTCTGGAACGTAGTGGTGCGTGGATTGCTCGAGCAGCCCATGTCAGAGGGCGTGTCGCTGCAGGCCTATGCGGACGACGTTGTCGTCCTTGTGCCTGGCAGTGGCAGGAAGGCTCTGCAGACTTTGGCAGAGGAAGCACTTCACCGAGTAGCGACGTGGGCGAGATCGGCAAGGGTCACCATCAGTGCGGAGAAGACTGTGTGCGTTCGTCTCCCCTCCCAGGGCGGGCATGGGGCGCACACCTCCAACCGTTCGCCTGGATGGTGTGGGTCTTAAATTCAGACCAGCCATCCGGGTGCTCGGAGTCTTCATAGACCGCACCTTGTCCTCCATAGCCCATGGCGACTACCTAAAGCTTTGAACGCGCTGAAGTGCTTGCTGCACGTCTCGGAGCGCTTGTCCACATGGGTGGCACGCCGGCTCCGGATCAGCTCAAGAGCTCTATACCACCAAGTCGTTCTGCCCACTCTTACGTATGCGTCCCCTGTGTGGTGGACTGAGTGTCCCCACTCAGAACTTCGTGCAAGATTGTTATCCATGCAGCGGGCCCCGCTAATGGCGGGCGCCTACTCCATGACGAGCACGAGGGCGCTTCAAATTTTAATGCATGCACCTCCGCTTCAGTTTGACCTCGGCAGGCTGAATGCGGAGTTCAATTTATTCGTTTCGAGATTAGACAGAACATTCGGACTAAATTCTTTTCTAGCTACAGAAATGGTGCAACCTTTTGACGAAACGCTCTGGCATCCGGCGGATGTCTGTTCTTTCGAGCATGTTCGTTTAGACATGCAGGCAGTGGCAATTGTGGCGTCCTTGCCGGCGCTGCATGTCTACACGGACAGTTCGTATACTTCCACGGCTGCAGGTGCCGCATTTGTAGCTTTGAACCAAACCGGCCAAATTTTATCAGTAGGCCGGTTTAGGGTCGAATTGGCAAACAACGCATATTGCGCCGAAAAGGTTGCATTCGAGGAGGCACTACTTTACATTAAACACAACAGAGGACACATCCCAGTCCACATATACACTGACTCTTTATCAATACTTAACGCCCTCTCGAACTACTTCACATCAGATTCCAAAATTCACGAAATCAAGCAACTATTGCGGGATATCGCCTCTCACCGATTATTTAAATTATTTCACGTACCGGCCCATTCCGGCATATTAGGTAATGAAATTGCGGATACCATTGCATGTGGTGCGTATAATTCGCCACGAATTCAGTATTCAGCAAGATCAAAATTTTCTGTGCGCACCAGATTCAAAGCAACGGTAAAAGCAAAGTGGCAATCCTGGTGGCGGGAGCACAATGAGGGAACTACAATATATAATTGGATACCAAATGTTTACAACATTCCTCAAAATTTTCCTCCGGCGAAACCATTGACAACTTTACTGACAGGTCATGGCCGTTTTCCGGCCTACTTTCACCGATTTGGGCTGGCGCCTTCATCACAGTATCCTTGCGGACAACCAGATGGAGACGTCTCCCATTACCTAACAAATTGTCCTATCAAATCTTAAATTATCTGACAATTACCGTCTACCCGAAATACTGACCAGCCAACTGCACACTGGCGCAGTTGGCTCGATAATAAACGTCATAGCGCACTGCTCTTGCGTGTGGTATCATCAATCCGCTCTCACCTACCAGACTACAGACAAACACACAACATTTAAATGCACCATCCTGCATACTTTTCTTTCCTTGGGAGGGCCATTCTGACCAAATGAGGTGGGCATTCACTATGTCAGCCCTCTCAAGTATTGAAATATGCAGTGCATTTTTTTTTTGTTTCTTTGTACATATCTGTACATTTCAAATCTTGTACATATGTACAGTTCTATAATTCTTCTTAACTCTTTCAGGACCGCGGTCCAGATTTCGTGCAAAAATGCCCGATCAAATTATGCGCCTTTTCAAACTCAATTTTCACGCTGAAACCCGTTTCGCCATCTAGTGGAGTTGTTATTAAACATCTATACTTCTTGTTTTTGTGTAGTTTGCCTGTCTCTCGGCAGGCGGTGACGTAGGAGAGATTTGAATCTTAGACGCGGTAGCGGCCGAGATTCAAAAGCATGGCGTCGACGTCACGTCAGGCTGCGCAAAGAAAAAAGCGTCTGTCAAGCGACTCAGCTGCTTCGACAACGGACTTTTTCGATGCAACTAGCAGCGAAGAGTCCGAGGATGAGTTATCAAGCTCTGATTTTAGTTCAGACAGTCATCCAGCATTGCAATCACCTGGACTGTCAACAATTGTCCGAAGGTGAGTAAACCGTATCACTTTCTGCTTGCTCTCGAGTACTTACGCGGGATCGCTATATGTTCTCGCTATTTTTTTGTGATTGGTAGGGTTTCCACAACCTACGGGAATGACTTCCTACCCTCGCGGCAGATGAGTATCCAGTTTGCTCCCAGGCGTGAACCTGGCGTGCATCTGAACGAAGATGTGGGTGTTGCCCTCCGGACCACCACAAGGAAATTCCTGACCGCTCTGGACTTCTTCTTCCTTTTTTTCACGACTGAAGTAATCAAGACTTTTTGTGACAACACGAATAAATATGCTTGGATGATGATTTTGGAGAATTCGACATAGCCGCAGCGAAAAAAACACAATCACAATCACAAGAAGCCCACTCATGCCCGTCCCGATGGATCTTTGGAAGAGGTGACTCCTAGCGAAATGATAAAGTTCATTGGCCTTGTAATTTATATGGGCATCGTAAAAGTACCACGAATCAAACAGTACTGGAATGTGGGCAAGCGTCTATGGTGGTTTGCTGCCACCGCGAATAATGCCACGGCGTCGCTTCATAGCACTCCTTGCGATGCTGCATGTCGCTGACCTGGACAATGCAACCCAGGTGTCAAAAGGAAAGCTTCGCTTCGTGTGGTGGCTTCTTCAGCACATCAACAAAGTGTTGGCAAAGCACTTTCAGCCTCATCGAGACCTCTCTGTGGACGAACGCATGGTGAAGTCTAAAGGGAGGTCAGGGATATGGCAATATATCAAGGACAAGGTAACCAAGTGGGGATACAAGCTGTGGGTCCTTGCTGACCCTGACACCGGGTATACAGTGCAGTTTGCGGTGTACACAGGCAAGCGCGAGCAGCCGGGGCCCCACGGGTTGGCTTTCGATGTAGTTTGCCAGCTGTGTGCTGAATACCTTGATCAGGGCTACAGAATTTTTATGGACAACTTTTACACCTCTATACACCTGTTCAGTCACCTGCTCGACCGGAAAACATTGGCTTGCGGAACTACTCGAAAAGACCGCCGGGGATTCCCTGCTGAATTGAGAGATACACGCTGGGAAAAAAAATCTAAACGAGGTGAAATTAGATGGTTGGGCGACCAAGAAATTCTCTACCTACAATGGAAAGACCGACGCGTAGTAAATATGATGAGGACGATGCACACCGCCAACGAGACAGTCACCACAAAAAGAAGAGAAAGAAGTGGAGGTACCTGGACCCAAATTTCTATCCCAAAGCCTTTGCTAATTCACGACTACAATTCTGGAATGCTTGGAGTTGATAAATCAGATCAGATGATTGGCTATTACAATGTACTGATGCGCAGTGTCCGCTGGTGGAAGACGCTCTTCTTCCACTGCATCGACATCACATGCGTGAATAGTTTCATACTATTCCAGGAATACCGCAAGTTACACCCAGAAGTCCCTGAGCTGGCCAGAAATGCTTCAGATGACCATCTAGCTTTCAGGGAGGAACTATTGCAACAGCTTTTGCATCTTGAAGGAGCCAAGCAAGCTCGTGCTCCTCCACCACCACCTGCCACGCCCCCCCTTCACAAGCCACAAAAAGTGGAAAAACGCAAAAATTGCAAGCTGTGCTATCATGAAACAAAAACTGAGGTGAAAGCTACTGTTTTCTGCAGTGACTGCAATGCACATTTGTGTTTCAACGCATCGCGGAACTGCTTCCTAGAGTGGCACAGAGCGTGCACAGAAGTGAGCGGTGAGCAGTGATGTGAGAAATCACAAGGAAAAAAAAGAAGTGCATTAGCCTGAATTAGATTTTTGCCTCAGAGTTATCTTAGAGGTACTGGCACATTTTGTATATTCTGTAAATTTTTAGTGGTGTTTTTTACTTTCCCATGCAAAAATGTTCAACTTCTTTTGGTTTTCTTGAAGAAAAATTTTGTGTTTTGAATTTTTTTTATATATTACAGTTAAACCACGATGTAACGAACTTCAGTGTAACGAAATCCTCGATGTAACGAAGTATTTCAGTTTCTATAACTTCGCTTCCATAGAACACAATGTATTTTCAACCTCTGTATAACGAAGCAGTTCTGGCGCACTTTCAACGTAACAAAATTTTGTTGGTGGCTCGAGATGAACCAAAATAATTTAATAAAAGTATACTGCGAAGTTTCGTGGTTGAAAAGTGTGCGCGCACTAACCTGCGCCCCTAAAAATGGCCGCGGCGCAGCTGTACATGGCTGGCAATCGCGATGATGATGACAAGGTGCCGTTTGCCACGCCATCTGGGGTAGCACGGGTGACACTGCCGAACGTTGTGTCGAGTAAGTCCGCTAGAGGACACTAGCATCGACACATTCAGTTGCGCAGTTTTCTCGCCCACGCAGTCTAGGCCTTGCCACCGAAGCGTGCACGGCAAGTTTTCTGACTGTTTTGTGCTGCTGAAGTGTACGCGTCGATGTGTCTCGCGCTGTGTTTTTGTGCGCGCGCCTGACATCTTGGAAAGAATGAGTGGGAAACGCAAAGTCCTAGCTCTTGAAGAAAAGGCGAATGTGCTCAAAGCCGTGGAAAATGGTGAAAAGAAGAAGGATGTCGCCGTCCGGTTCGGAATACCGCAGAGCACCCTTTCGACGATTTTGAAAGCAAAAGACTCTATCCTCGAATCCCTGAAGAACGGAACAAACGCTCAACGAAAACGGTGAAGGTTCCCACTTTCGAAGATGTGGATAAGGCGGTCTTTGCATGGTTTGTGTCAGTTAGGGAACAGAACATTCCCATATGCGGCGCATTACTGCAAGAAAAGGCGAGGAATTTTGCCTGTCTGTTCAACCACGACGATTTTCAGGCCAGCAGCGGGTGGCTGCACCGCTTCAAAGCCCGTCATGCTATCGTGGGCAAAATCTTAAGTGGTAAATCAACATCAGCTGACACGACAGGATCGGCTTCTTGGGTCGACACAGAAGTGCCGAAGATCTTGGCACACTACGATCCAGCCGACGTCTACAACGCCGACGAAACGGCGTTGTTCTATCAGATGCTGCCGTGTCGTACGTCGGCATTAAAAGGTGAAAAGTGTCACGGTGGGAAACATAGCAAACTGCGCATCTCGGCCTTGCTTTGTGCCAACATGGATGGCAGCGACAAGCGTGTGCCGCTCGTGATAGGGCGCAGCAAGAAGCCGCGGGGCTTCAGCAATTCGCGCCAGCTGGAAATACAGTACGCATCCAACCAAAAAACATGGATGACGCGTGATATTTTCCGTGGCTGGCTGCAAGCCTTCGACGCGGACATGAAAACCGCTGGACGCAAAGTGTGCGTCATCTTGGAAAACTGCTCCGCACACCACATTGAAGATTTAGAACTGTCGCAAGTTGAGGTGAAGTTTCTGCCGCCGAACTGCACGTCACTAATTCAGCCCCTGGACCAGGGCATAAGCAGCGTAAAGTGTGCATATCACCGGCGGCTAATTGACAAGCTGCTGCTTGACCTCCGACTAGAACGCCCCACTAAAGTGGACTTGTTTCAGGCCCTTGAGATGTTGTCCGCGTCCTGAAACTCCACCTCAAAGGAGATTTTTGAGAATTGCTTCTGCAAAGCGGGCTTCAAGACAGCTGAAGCAGCTAGTTCTGACGCGGACTTGCCCGCGCTGGAAGAAGAGGCGCTTGATGAGAGGTGGCAGCGTCTTCGCAGCGACGGTGCCATCCCGGAAGGAGTCGAGCTGGATGACTATCTTTTTGAAGACTCCTGTGTCCTCACGACGGAGGAGGTGACGGTGGAAACGATCGTGAACGACGTGTTGGGAAACATTCAAGACGACAGCGAAGGCGAAGCCGACGATGAGTGCGACATCCCAACCACTCGCGAAGTGGCCAACGCGATCGACGTGCTCAGGCGGTTTGCTAGCGCAGAAGAAGACCAAGATGCCATCCAGTCACTCTGGGCCTACGAACGACGTGTGACGCCTTTGTTGATGAAGAAAAAAGCGCAGAAAAAGATAACAGACTATTTTCACCATTAATAAAGCGTTTTGCCGTGCGTGCACCACACTCACAACACGTTTTGGAAGTTCCTTTGCATTCTGGGAGGCGAATTTCGCCGTAACGAAATTTCAACTTAACGAAGTAAAGTGCCGATTTTTCCAACTTCGTTATATCGAGGTTTAACTGCATATATATACGATTTAGTCATTTCAATTTATGTACAATAAAAGCCCAATCAATTAGCTTCAGTTTGATGTATGTTTCAACAGGACAGTGTGAACATTTTTTGAATAAAAAAATATTTTCAAACGTGTCAGAATTGCCGTCTTTTGGGCGGTCCCGAAAGAGTTAAGCCCTTTTTGTAAATACAGTCATGCCTCGTTAATATGGACACTTTGGTTCCCGACCAAAACTGTCCATAAAGCGAGTCATCCATAATAACGAGTCATGAATAAAAACAAAAAGGATTTTATTAGGAAAAGAGAATTGTAATTAACAACTGCTTTTGTACATAACGGTGTGCACTGGACTCAAAATTTCACAGAACACCGGCACATTTGAGTGCATTATCCTTGTCATTGTTGTCTTCGAAAAATTGTAGTGCACATGACACCCGTGATGTTGGGCTTTGTGTTGGTCGAACTTTCGAGCACGAACTCCCCACTGGGCGATGAATCAGCGTCTGATTCTCTACTCACCACCACTTCCAAAATGTGCTCTTCACTGAGCTAAGTAGCCGCTAAGTAGCTGCTTGAGATTCTCCTGAGGCGAGGAAACAGCTGAGCTGTCGATACTAGTCCCTCGCAGCTTGGATTGACTGAGATGGCTTTTGCCGCTTGTATTCACAGATTTCTTCGCGCCTACGTTCAGCTCTGTTCTTTTGCGTTTAACTCCCGCCATGCCAAAACCCAGACTCAAGTTCAGGGCTACAGGCTCCTGATGCTGTGCACTTTTTTGCCTAGTTAACCTTTCTGCCTTTCCGTTCTTCTGATTCTTTCTTTTTTTGCCTTGTACTGTTTCTGTAAGAAAGCGAAGGAGTCAAGCTGGCAAGCTGCTATGCAGAGGGCTATCGAACATCCCACCTTCTTGGCGCCGTTTTTATGTGTTCCCATAAAACAAACACTGCAAGCTGAAGTACAGTTTAGAGCGACGGCTAGCCGACTACGAAGAGCTCAGACCTTGTCAAGGACACATCGTTGACTCAAAGCGGAGCCGACATACGGACTGCCTAGTGTGCAAAGTTTGGCCGTTCGACAGCGCAACAAGGACGAAAACCAGGAGCATGAGAGGGAAGCGCGTCCAGGACGGGACGCCCGGTCCCGGTTGCGTGTTCGTACGTCGCCTCTTTTGCCGCTGTACTTTGAGAGCGTGTCTTAACTCTCACCGAAAAGCATTAACGGCTTCATGGAACACACATTGCGCTTTGGGAAAGAAAACTTCAGTTCCCACCGCCACTGTAGGCACTTGTCTTTCTTCCTGTCATTTCTTTTTTACGCTTTTACCGGCCTCTCTGTTCACGTTCAGCAGAATTTATTGCAACCACATGTTGCTGTTTTCCCGACTCCGGCGGCACTTCCGCTGCACCCAGAAGCCTCCTGGTTCCCCCTTTCGGGGTCTTTCTTACGCTGGCCCTCGGTTTGCTGTGTACGCTCCTCTCCGCTCTTGCGCCCCCCCCCCCCCCGACCTCCCCCCTTCCTTAAAACGGCAACACGCCGGCTTTGGTTCTTTCCAATGCCACAGGACTCGTTCAGGCATCCCGCCGTATCGGCTGTCGCGTAGGTTCGCGGGCGGCGCGCCCTTCTTTAACTTGCGTTCGGACTACTCTGCTTTTTTTCAAGCACTGTCCATATTAACGAGACAAAAATACATGGGCCCAAGTGGGGCGCGTGCATTCTTCCCCTGTCCATTGTCCGGACAGCGAGTTTCCATATTAACGAGGCATAAATACATTGAAAAGGTTTCGTCCCCAGAAAAACTGTCCATAATTCGGGTCGTCCATATTAACGGGGGTCATATTAACGGGGCACGACTGTATTTCCTTCATTACTTTACTTCAACAATACTTATTTCTAGCAATTTCTCCCTTTGCCCTGCTTCCTTGTCTTTGTCTTTCCTTTCTGTTTTTTCTTTTCGTAGGTTCACAGATTCCGGCCTGGCATCAAGATGAACCTCATTTATTATTTTCAAATTTTATTATTTGTTGATTTCTCATTCTTTATTTTCATTTCTTTTAATATTATTTGTTTTTGTTTTATTGCTATTTTCTACCATTTCTTCCTGCACGAACTAATTTACTTCATTTTTTTTTCCCTCTCTCTGAAATAAACTTTCTACTATCTCCCCCATTTTATTATTTCATTTATTAATTTTCCTTCCCCCCTTGTGTGTGTGTGATTCCTTGCCTATAGGGCACTTCTATTGAATCTCATATATATAAATTTCAAATAAACCAGCTCTGCGAGGGTTGCCCACCCCCTGTGCTCGTTGAGCCCTTAGGATACAGATGCGTTACCGTGCCCACTTTCATTTTTTCAATTGGCTTTTTCCACTAAATTAAAATCTTTGGCTGACTGGGTCCTATTCATTTTGTTTTGATTGGCTTAAGCCTGTTAATGCTCCGCAGGTGCAGGCATTTTCTCATTCCGCTTTATTTTTTACTTTATTCTTTAACAGTGTAAGGATGGGACTTTGGAAAAGGGCAAATGCTTGCTGAGCTCGCCTCGGTGAGCAGCTTAAACTCACTGCATTTAAAACTATTAAAGCCAAAAGAATCGAGGGGCCCTGCTTTCACGGTCTCGAATCGTACTAAAATTCAAGATCAAGCAAGCATTTGCCCTTTTGCTCTACAAGAGGTTTCTGTCCTCGCTGAGCTCGCCTTAGGACACCTGCGTTACTGTTTGACAGATGTACCGCCCCAATCCAGTCTCACTCCTGACACTGTTGGAAAGTAAATTCAAAAATAAAGCGGAGTGAGAATGAGCCTGCACCAGCTAAGCTATAACAGGCTTAAACCAATCAAAAATAAATGAAAAGGGCCCAGTCGGCCAAAGTGTTTAATTTGGTAGAAAATGCCAATTGGAAAAATAAATAGTGGGTACGGTTACACATCTGTATCCTAAGGGCTCAACGAGCACAGAGGGTGGGCTATCCTCGCAGAGCTGGTTTATTTATGTTATAGGGTAATATTCAATAAATGTGCCCAGGGACACATACATAGACATTGCAAAATAACACTTACAAAAAAACACACACACAACAACAAACAAAACAAAAAAAAAGGAGGAAAAAAACCAATGAGACTTTAATGAGAAAAGGTGTGAGGGGGAATCTCGATCTTGGTGGTGAGCTGGCGGAGGAGGGAACCATAAAACTGTAAAGCATAGAAAAGAAAAGAGCATAGCAAAGCAAGGAAAAAGCAAAGAAGAAAATAGATGTAAAAGAGAAAATAGAAAATGGAGTAGAGGAAGGTGCAGGTGAATACAAAAATTTTCAAGAATCAATATGTACACTATCTACAGTATGTACAATTAAAAATGATAAATATAAATTGAAAATAAAGATTAAAACAGAAGAAAAATAAAAATAAAGAATTTACATTATCTGAAAGCGGCATGAGGGCGAGCACTGGCAGTGCCCACCTCATTTGGCTTGATTAGCCCCCAGCCGATGACAGGATAATGTAAAATGATAGTGTAAGTTGTGTATGAAATTTTATCGTGTGTAATTTTGCCTTTTATAATCTGGGAGCAAAGAACTAACAAAATTTACTAGTCGAATTAACCACGCACAGTTGAATTTATTGTCTAGCTAATGTCTCCAAATTGTTGGGTCATGTAGTGGAGGTGGGGGAGGATTTAAATGGCGACGATGGGTAATGGTTAATGGACATGAGTGACGTCACCCTATGATGCTCCGCAGGGGCATTGCGGTGATGGTGAAAGGCCGAAACGGTGCAAGTAGTGGGGGAATCGGCCGTGACCAGTTATGAGATGAATAATTGGCTTCACGGGTGGAAATGAGATGGGTATGTTATTGGCATCGGGAACAAAATCAAATATTTCCGTGCCCTCGTTGTTTTCACGCCACCAAACAGCCCATCTCATTGCAACTACCCGACAGAAGTCGGCTCGGACCACAGCTTTTGAAGCTACAGTAGCCGACGGGTAATTCGGACTTGTAGGATATTTCGGACTTCAGTGAGGCACCGTCAGTCACCCCATAGAAGCGCATACATATTCGCGACGGATATTTCGGACTTTAAAAGTCCGAAAGTTCGATTTTTCGGACTAATTTCAGTCCCCTGCAGGCCAAAATCTGCCATCTTATCGGCTTTTCGCCGGCGCAACAAGCGCCATCTTGGATTGAGGTGGATTGGCTCTGCAGTTGGATTGGCTTGACATGGTTTCGGTGCCCCATTTTTGCCAGGAGAGGCCCCTGCAATCTCTGCCACTTCGAGGTGGCAGTCGGATTGTCATCGCCGTCAACCTGCTTTTGTCGCCAACGCTGACGCAGGCAGCTATCTCTTTGTGCTTTGTCTCATACATCCGCCGTGTTGTCACACGAGTTTCTCCGACCGCACCAACCGAGTGGCGCGCCGTCAATCCTTTGGCCGTTTTGTGATTGCGTCCGGCGGTTCCACCGCTCTGAACGAAAAGTGCCTCATTTTTGCGTGTTTGACGAGCGGTGTGGTGCGCACTCGGGCTGTGGACATGGCCCCGCCGGTGCTGCCGGGTTCGTCAAAGAAGCTTGGGAGCTATTCTACCATGACCCTTGAGAAAAAGGCAGCGATCATAAAGCTAGTGCTGAGTGGGCGAACGCAAGCTGACGTGGCCAAGGAGTTCGCACTGTCGAAGCAAACTATTTCGGATTACGTGAAAAATAAGGAGAAGATTTTTTCCGCCTTTGAGGCGTCCCACAGCAGCAGCCAGAAGAACGACAGGAATTGGAGAAGGCCTTGCTACTCTGGCTTAAAGCTGCTTTAGCGAAAAACCTTCCAGTGTCGGGCGACACGTTGAAGGAAAAGGCAGAGACCCTGGCCGTGAAAATGAGAATTGAAAAATTCAAGTTCACGGACGGATGGCTCCGCGGTTTCAAGAAGAGACACGGTGTGTCTTTTAAGAAGATGTGCGGGGAGAGCGGAGCCGCCAACCCAGCCACGGTAGCAGACTACCGTCAGACGAAGTTGAAGCCCTTGTTGAGCCAGTACAGCCCGGAGGACACCTTCAACTGTGACGAGACCGGCCTCTTCTTCAAGATGTTGCCTGACCGCACCCTCTCTTTTTCGGGTGACTCCTGTTCAGGGGGCCGCCACAGCAAGGAAAGGATAACAGTAATGGTAGGTGCAAATGCCACTGGCACTGAGAAGCTGCCACTTCTTGTGATAGGCAAATCCAAAAATCCAAGGTGTTTTAAGGGCGGGAAGAACCTTCCCGTGTGGTACTGCAGCAACTTTAAGGCATGGATCACTCATGCTTTGTTTGAAGATTACGTGCGTCGACTCAACCGAAGTTTCGAGCGGCAGGGGCGACAAGTTATTTTTGTTGATAACTGCGCGGCTCACGGCACCTTCGACAACCTGAAAGCCATTCGGCTCGAATACCTGCCACCAAACACCACCAGCGTGCTCCAACCAATGGACCAGGGGGTGATCAAAAACCTTAAGGTGCATTATCGGACCTGTCTTCTGCGGCGCACAGTCCTTTGTATTGACAACGGGAAAAAGTACGCCACGGATCTTTTTGCGGCGGTTAGCATGCTGGCTGACGCGTGGAAGGCAGTGAGAGCGGAAACAATTGCTAATTGCTTCAGGCACGCTGGATTCTCCGCCGATGAAGTCGATGACGTAGAAGACTGCAACGATTCTGAGGATTTGACTGCAGACAGTGGCGAAGACCTCATCGTTGACCTTCACGGGAACGGAATGGACATTCCAACGGGCTCCACGTTCCGCGAGTTTGTTTAAGTGGACGACGGCCTCGATATGTGTGCGGACCTCACGGACGACGAACTTGTACGCCAGGTTCTTCAACCTGAAGACGAGTCGGACTCCGACGACGACTCGGGCGGCCTACCACAGCCATCGCTTGCACAAATTACGAACGCTGTGAACTTGCTGTCTAGCGTGTACAGCGAAACGACAACTTTGGCGCAAATACAAGCGCAAATCGTCGCCAGCAAAAGAAATTTGCCGCAAGGTAAAATCGGCGACTTTTTAAGCCGATTTCCTCTGAATAAAGTGATTTTTTGTGCTTCACGGATTTTTCGGACTGTTCGATTATTCGGACCATTTTTCGGGTCCCTTCAAGTCCGAAAAAACGGTCGGCGACAGTAAAGCCAATCTGGTCCGGCTCGACGTATGAGCTCGCGACGCAACTATGTCAGCGAGCTCATAACCTAACACTCCTGCATGTTATGATTATCTGTTTTAATAATTGCTTAATTTGCATGAATTTTACAGTTTGTAGTTTTTGGTGCGGCTAGGGCTGCAAGAGTCGAAAGGGAGTCTGTGCATATGTGCACAGGCTCCCCTGCAAACCCTGTACACAGCGGAGAGATTCTTCAAACGCTATTTGTTCTACGCCGTATGCGCCAGATGCTCCCTCTACTCTGAAGCGACCGACAGATGTTGTACGGCCTGCTGGCGACATAACGACGTAGGCCGCCCCGGCAGAGACAGAGGTGTACACGCCATCCGTGTAGACATGTATTTATTTATTTATTACAGGTTCCCGCAGCGCCCGAAGGCATTATTGCAGGGGTGGAGATGACAAATAAACTTGCTGGGAACGCCAGTGGTACAATAAAATACATAAAAATGAAGAAAATAACACGACACAAGTGACAATGCTGAATGAGAAACATGCATCTAAAGGGGGCAACTGCGCGACGTACAAAGTGATGAAAACACTCAAAAACAAAGTAATGAAGGAAACACACGCAAGAGAACTGGGCGCCACGTCACACATCCGATAAAAAAGCCCGAAATAAATTTTCAGTGCAACACTCAGTGATGCCAGCTGGCAGCCGGTTCCACTCATTGATCGTCAGTGGAAAAAACGAGGTTTTATACACATCTGTCCGGCATTTTATTTCGCGGATCTTACACTGATGATCAAGTCGTCTGGATAAAAAGTGAGGTTGAAGCAGGTACCGGTCTTTGTCAATGCTGAACTTTCCAAAATAAATGCGATACGTGATCTGCAGTCTGAAATGTTTTCTGTGGTGAGCTAAAGATTCCCAACCAAGATGGTGTTTAATAGACGTGACACTAGATGAAAAATTGTAATTGTTAGACACAAATTTGGCAGCATTATTTTGGACGCGTTCGCGCATGCCAGATAAGTAAATAAACTGGGGATCACATACAGGGCATGCATATTCAAGGATTGGCCTTATGTAAATGAAATACAGGAGCTGCTTGACATTTCACTGCGCTTTGTTGAAATTACACTTTAAGAAATTAAACATTCTGCAGGCTTTCGATGTAATATGCTCAACTTGTCTCGTCCATGTAAGGTTAGATGTGAAATATACGCCGAGATACTTATATTCAGAAACTTTTTGCAGGGGAACATTATTTATTGAGTAACAGGTCTGTAGAGGGGAACGCTTACGAGTGAATGAGACAAGTTTGTATTTTGAAATGTTCAAAGACATTTGCCATTTTGAGCACCAGTACTGGATAAAATTTAAGTCTCGCTGAAGTTTTAATGCGTCAAAAGAACTTTCCACAACATATAGCCGCACTTGGCAGGTGAGGTCAAGATAAATATCATTAAATGAGAAAAAGAAGGGGTCCAAGGAGAGACCCCTGGGGCATACCTGAGGAGACGTTCACGGAATTGGAGTGGCAACCATTAATTACAACACGCTGCATGCGGTCCTGGAGATATATATGAATGAAGCCAGTCGATGATATTGGGATGCGGACCAAGACAACGTAACTTATGTAATAATAATATTAGTAGTAACAGTAATAGCACATAGCATAGCATAGCATAGCACACAAGACGGGTGACGACGCCATTGCCTCCGCGCCATCCCTGTCCAAACGGACTTACGCGATTGAAAAGACCTCTGACGGGTGCTCGAGCGAGTCATCGAACTGTGTGGCCACCTCCGATGCGCAGTATGACTTAAGACCAAACGTGGTGTCTAAGCGCTGCGTAAAAACCGCAAACTCTGCGTTGAACGTGTCAAGGTCGAACGCGAGTGGAGGCGCGTGCAGCAAAATTTGGAGCGCCCTCGTGCTCGTAGTGGAATACGCTCCTGTAAGTGCCAATAACGGAGAGCGCTGAACTGAAATCAGTCGGGCACGTAAACCCGAATGGGGCGAATCTGTCCACCAAACGGGTGACGCATATGCAAGAAATGGAAGAACGACCTGATGGTAAAGCTGCCTCCTCTGCTCCGGTGCCGGTGTGCCGCTAAGCCGCATGAAAGAGCTGAGGCGCGCGGCATAGATCTCGGCTTTCTTCTTGAGCATGTCATCATGGGGTATGAACGACAGGGTACGGTCGAAGACCACACCAAGAATACTGACGGAGGGCTTGAACTGCAAGCGCACTCCGCCAAGTCGTACGGTGGGAAGTGTGCGCCCCATTCCGCCCCTGGGGGGAGCAATAAGGACGCACACTGTCTTCTCCCTTGATTGTTAACCCTCGCGTTCTCCGCCCATGTTGCTACTCTGCCAAGAGCATTCTCCGCCAATTCCGTCAACGCCTTCCTGCCGGATGCAGGCACAAGGATGACGAGGTCATCCGCATAAGCCTGCACCGACACACCATCTGGCATCGGGAGCTCTAGCAAACCGCGCACCACTATATTCCACAGCAGCGACGACAGCGGAGATCCCTGTGGGCTGCCTAAGGTGGGACGCGCACCACGTCCCCCGCCTGGCAGCGGAATACCACCTCTCGGTCAGATAGAAAAGACCGGAGCAGCGCGCACAGGTTCTTTGGACACCCCCAGTTTCTGAGCGAGCTCAGTACCAGAGGATGCCAAACGCTGTCAAAAGCGCCGCGAAAGTCTATGGAAATGAGCAGTGCATACAGGCCGTTATTGCACATATCTCTTAATTGAGTGACAAGCGAATGCAAGGCCTGGACGGCCCCTCGCTGTCTCGTGAAACCGAATTGTTGCGGATGTAATAACTGACTTCGCGATAGAAAATGGTACAGGCGTCCGTACAAGAGTCGCTCGAGCACCTTACCGAGTGTAGAATTCATGAATATTGGCCGATATGATGTTGTCATCTCCGGAGGCCGACCCGGTTTAGGCAAGAAAATGATGCGTCCCTTACACAAGGTCATCAGAAAATGGCACAGTGTAAGGGACGCAATGAATATAAACATGTAAAAATTCGGATGACGCTCCCAGAGTTCGCGTACCACCCGCGGCGTTATGCCGTCCAATCCGGACGCCAGGGACTGACTTGCCGCAAGTAGACGTATCTCCCTGTGTGCGTCGCTATCGTTTTCGTCAGAATCTGAAGCAACTTGACCACCAAGAAACGACTGTGCTGTTTCCAGCAGAGACGCCGTCATTGTGCCGTTCCACAGGAGGAAGCGTAATGGTGCCGGAAGTTTTTTGAAGGCAATTTTGTATGGTCGCGAAGACTCCTGATTTGATCGATTGACGTGCCAATTCTCGCAAGTACGAATTGCGGGCTTCCGATATTTTAAAGCGGTAAGATGCCAATATGGTGTAATAAATGTCACCATTATGTTTTCGTATTTCTAATTCCGTAGATCTTTGATAACGTCTCCTGAGTGCTCTGACTCTGGAACGCTCGATGGTCAAATCGGGTGTCCACCATTGGTTAGAATCATTTGAATTAGGTCGAGAATTCGGACGGGTCGTTAAATTTCGTTTCCTAAAATAATCGAATAAACTCTAAAATTTAGTAAGAATTAAATCTAATGCCGCCGGTGAAGCCAAATTTGCGCCTACAACGGCATCCATGAAACCAGATGAAGATAATGAGTTGAGGAGACGTGTTGTCCCTTTGTATGTAAGCCTACGCTCTTTTGGATGCGTGATAGGACCGAATCGAATCTCTATGTGTTTGTGTTCGGAAAATGTTTTGGTATCTGTAACTGTCCATGTGTAACCTGTCCTAACGAGTGATGGGGAAGCTAAAGAAACGTCTATCCAACTGTATGTGTAACTTGTGTATGTCGGAGGGGATTGTGGGTTATTGAGGATGACTAAACCGGAACCCATTGCGAAGTGGAGGAACTCCCCTCCTCTCGCATCGCAGAGTTCCGGACCCCACGCGGTATGCTTGGCATTAAAATCGCCAGCCAGTACCGCCGGTATCCCCTCCGTGGTGATGAGTGTTTGTCGTATGTCGTAAAGCGTAGGTGTCATAGGGTAGTGTGGTTGGAGCGTATGCAGAAATGAGGATGAATGATGCCGTTGTTGTGGAGCAAATGACTGATGTTACCCTGGATGATGCGAATGGAAAAATGTCAAAACGAGTGGTGCGTGCAATGATACACGTTCTTGAATTTGATGGCGCCCTAAAAATTTGCCAATTATGGGGAATTCCCGGAATGTCGTTTCCCTTCGTATATGGGTCGGATACTAATGCAAAGTCTATGTTAGCCTCTCGTAGCCTTTCTATGAGAATTGGCGTAGCGTTTTTACAGTGGTCCAAATTAGCTTGTATGAGTGAAAAAGATACAAGCGAATTCATTTTAGATTTGAGAAGCCGAATTGAAAAATTAGTGAGAGGCTATAAAACCGCATCATGAAACAGTATCCTAAGCGAAGAAGATACGAGTGCAGTGAAACCTCGTTAATACGTACCCGCTTACCAAGTAGTTGCGGTTAAAACATAGTTGTGGAGATTCCCCGGCTGAGCCGCTATTGAAACCCATGTACTGGTTGACTGCTTAATGCGTAGTGGCTCGTGAAGTGCCTACCTGTTAATACGCACTTTTCGTTGCAGTTCGGCTGACGCCGTGCTGCGACGCAAAACGTTTTCACCTTTCCAAAAAGCGTTATGAACGTGCGGACTGCCGGTGATAGTAGAAAGTATTCCAGAGAAAGCATGCGGTTATTTTGACCATGTTCCAACGAACGCTGTTCGCCGCGGTGATGTCCATGTCAATAGGCAGCCTGGGAATCGTCGGCCACTCCGATATCGTTGGCAGCCCTATTGCAGTAACCATCACAGTCACCCCCAACCCGCCCACGTGACTTCGCGCTACGCGTGCAGTTGCGACGTAGCCTATCCTATGGCCTATCTTCCTTTCTTTGCTTCGTGGATGTGGTGCGGAACAGTTGGCTGCATCGTCTGCATTGAGCTGTGGTGCTTTGCGAAGTGGTTGTTGCGTGTGTGTGTGTGAATGAGCAGCACTATGCCGAAGCCTACCCGCCCGAAGTTGTATCGCGTGATCAGTGTGAAGGAAAAATTGGATATTATTTGTTGCATCGAAAATGGAACTGCGAAGACTGTAGTAGCACGTGTGCGGGACCTGCCCTTGACTACAGTTTGCGGCATTTGGAATGCTCGGAAGAAGTTGAAAAGCAGCGGGGCTGCGTCGAATATGAAGAGATGCTGCCTTAGGGGATCTGCTTTTCCCGACGTGGAAGAAGCTTTGGTGTTGTGGCTCAAGAAAGCTAGAGCTCAAAACCAGCCTGTCACCGGGCCCCTTCTCGCAGAAAAAGCAGAAACGTTCGCAGCCCAGCTGAACCACGAAGATTTCTCTTGCAGTAATGGTTGGTTGGCAAGATTTAAAGCACGCTACAGTATAGGTGCGAGGGTGGTTTGCGGAGAGGCAGCACACGCAGACAAAGATGGTGCTGAAGAATGGCAGAATGGGCAGCTGCAACACGAGTTGGCCAACTACGCTGCGGAAGATGCTATCAACTTCGACGAGTCGGCGCTCTTCTACCGACTTCTGCCCAACAGAACGCTGACATTCAAGGGTGAGAACTGCACTGGTGGCAAGCATGCAAAAGAACGAATATCAGTTGCTTTTGCAGTCAACATGACAGGAAGCCAGAAGTTGCTACTCCTTGTGATTGGAAGGCATGCCACACCAAGGTGCTTCAAAGGTGCCCGACTGCCCTCAGGTGTTTACTACAGAAGCAACCAAAAAGCGTGATGACCGGAAAGCTTTTTGAGGAATACGTCCGACTGTTGGACCAGCGTTTCATGGCACAAAAAAGAAAAATTCTACTTGTGCTTGACAACGCATCCTCGCATCTTGATTTGGACAACCTGGGCACAATCAAGCTCCTTTTTTTGCCACCGAACACCACTGCGCTTGCTCAACCTCTCGATCAAGGCATCATTCATTCAGTGAAGCATCACTATAGGAAGAATCTCCTGCGTAGAATGCTTCTGGCAATGGAAAGCGGGAAGTATACTTTATCGATCTGCTAGGTGCGGTGCACCTCCTCGCATTCTCGTGGCAGCAGGTTGATCCGCTGACAGTGCAGAATTGCTTTGCGAAGGCGAAATTCATTGTGCGCTCAAGCGATGCCGAGGTGAGCAACGGCGCCGATGACTGTGACACCCTACTAGCGGAAGTGTTGGAGCGACAGGGCGGTGCTGAGACTGTGGACTTTGAAATATTCCGTGACATGGACGGCGAGGTTGCAACGTCTCCGGACTGGTCGGACAGCGAAATTGTTGCCGCTGTTGCCCCTCCCCAAAGCGATGAGGATATCGACAATGAGGACAGCGACGATGAGTTGGGAAGTGCCGATTCAGGCCCTACTGTGACGGAAGCTGCTCAGGCATTAAGTGTTATGAGAGCGTTTGCCGAGAAGATGGGCCTAATGGACAAGCTTGCTCGCGGTCTCGCTGATTTTGAGACTGCTGTTGTCGCCGCGCGACCGCCACGGCGGCAACTGAAAATGACCGACTTCTGGTCGGCAGGACGAGAATAAAGTGCATGTAGTACGTGTCTTCAAGGGAAATTTACAGTGTCTGGTTTATTCTTCACTTTTGGAGGGTGAGTAATGGCAAAATTTGTTGTAATCGGTTAAGGTGTACTGCCGGATAGTACGTACTTTTGCCGCGTCCCCGCCAACTACGTATTAACGGGGTTTTACTGTGGAAACGAAGTGGTGGGAATCTGAAACCTGTGTTATGAAACATAGGAATCGTAAATTTTAGCCCGACCAAATCAGAAAGTGAATATGGTATAAATGGGATCATTCGAAAAGATAATGGTTTTGAATCAGATGTCGTCATATCTTTGTGACGACGTGATTCCAAGTTAACTTTGATAATATAATTTGGTCGGGAGTGCAGAAAACTGCGAGACCTAATTAGAGAAGTTAGTAATAGTTTTAGGACGCCATATTCGTGCGTGGTTAATTTTGAAGGGGGACGGGAGAGGAGATCGAACACGCTGTGGAGATTCCTGAGGTGAACAACGCGTAGGATACCGCAAAGGGATGCGATGACGCACTTTGAATTGGTTGAAATGTTTAGTCTCTCTCCCGATCCTCTCGGAGTCGATCCGATCGCTACGTGTCATAGTCTGTCCGATTTCGCATGCGGAGCACCCTCTTCAGCAAAATCGGACAGACCTTATCACCCGCCCTGTGCGGGGGACCCTGGCGACCTGCATGCGTGCAGACCGCGCAGGCAACCTCCGCGTCCGGCCCAGTGTTCGTGCACACAGTCGCTAAATGATTACCGGCACATCGCGTGCAAGTAGCAGGAGATGGATCCGACGCCGCCCGACAATTCCGCCTCGAGTGTCCGTACTGGACGCAGTACGTACACATAGGGACGTGTAGGTCCTCGGCCACCTGCGCTGAGGACCACCCGATGGTAACACGCCACTTTGCTATAAGTCTGCGGAAGGCGTCGGGCGGCACCGAAATAATATGTGTTTCCGTGCCGTCCCTGGCACGAAACGTGTGCCGGCGCGTGCAGGTCGCAGGGTCGAGCTGGAGATCTGAGTTCTTTGAGATTTTGAGTATTTCTTGTGTGTTACATTCACTGTGCAATCTGGGCTTCTATCAAAATGCCTACAAATGCTGAGCTGGCTAAGCGTTTAGACGAGCTTGAGGCCGCTTCTGAAGGCAACCTGGACAGGCTGGCGGAGAAGCTTGCAGAGAAATTCAAAGCGAAAGTGCAAACATCCGAAGAGGATATTACGACACTGAAAACGAAAATTGCAAATTTGATTGAAAAAGTAAATAAGCTCACCACTGTTGTTGATGAAGTCCGTACCGAAAATACCAACCTGGTCTCAGCTAACATGGCCTTGAAGACTCAGAACGATACCCTGTTAAGGAAAGTAGCTGACCTTGAGCAGTACTCACGTCAAAAAAACGTCGAGATTAAAGGTGTTCCCTGTACTCAGGGTGAAGACTGCGCCGCCATTATAAAGGCAATTGGAGAGAAAATCGAGTGCCCCGTGTCCGATTCGGACATTGACGTCACACACCGAGTGCCAACAATAGCTGACAGTAACACCAAACACATAATAGCCCGCTTCTGCACAAAGACAAAGAAACAAGAATTTGTGAGCAAAGCACGGAAGGCGCCTCAACACAGCTGATCTTGGTTTTCCCGGAGAAAGCCCGAACCCAGTGTTTGTCAACGACCAATTGACCCCAGAAAATAAAAGGCTGTTTGGCAGGGCTTTGAAACTGAAGAAAGAAAAGGGCTGGAAGTTCTTGTGGGTGGATAACTGCCAAATTAAAGCTCGACAAACGCCTGAAGGAACCGCTTTCCGTATCCGCTCCGAGGCCGATTTGGCTGTTTTTCGCTAGACTGGTGTAATAGCACACTGCCAGCTTTTTGTTTCCTACTAGCATGTTAAGTTACTTCTCGCCTGATCAGCTTACCCAGTTTCTTGATGGTTCTTACTTATCTAGTATACATTTCAATTCCAGAAGCCTAAGAAAGCATTATCATGATATTTATGCGCTATTATCGTCTATTGAAAATCACTTCTCGTTCATCTGCATGACGGAAACGTGGCTATCACCCGACGATAAAAACTTATATAGCCCATATTGTTACTGTTCAGAATACTGTTATCGCCCATCGAAGCCGCATGGTGGTGCCGCTATTTTCATATCGCCAAATATAAACTACTCAAGAAGGTCAGATCTTGATATTTGCATTGCCGACTGTGAATCTGTGTGGATAGAGGTATCCGAACTTTCCCTGCCCACAGGTCAGCATAGGTTTGTTCTTGGATGTTTATATCGTTCCCCATCGTCATCAATGAGCGACTTTTGCTCTTCACTTCACGAGATATTATTTACTTTATCATCAGAGGGAAAAAATGTGGTCATAATGGGCGACATAAACATTAACCTTTTAGAGGAAAACAATCCTGCCAGTGTCAACTACTCGAACTGCTTCCTCGGATTCGGATACGAGCCTGCAATTACGCTGCCAACTAGATGCGTCCCTGGAGGGCCGAGCACGCTCATCGACCACATTTTTTCTAACTTCATTTCTCCACAAGACTGCGGGGTCCTCGAGGTTGACATAACGGACCACTACCCCATTTTCTTTCGTCTTCATTCCAGCTTATCCAGCAGCAAAAAAGTATTTTATAGGACTGTGGTTAATAAAGACCAATTTATTTCTAAAGTTTCTAATCTTGACTGGACGAATTTAAAGTCAGCAACAGATGCAGCGATCACTTTTGAAACATTTTCTACCGCCTTACAACACTGTCTGAACAGTTCTTCGGAGACCGTTAAATGTCGTAAAAAATATTCCGCCCCACATAGCCCTTGGTTAACAACCGGCCTGCTTAACTCAATGCGTAAGAAAGACAATCTTTACAAGAAAGTCAAAAAGAGACCTTTCAACCTCAAACTCAAGTCCCGCTACAGCACATACAGTAACATGCTCAGCAGATTACTTAAAGAAGCCAAAAGGAAATATTATGAATCAAAAATTCACCAGCTTGGAAATGATCACAGGGAAAAGTGGAAAGTGTTCAATACTTTTTTAAACAGACAAACCCAAGATCCACAAATTGAAAAAATAATCATGCCGTCAGGCACCGTTTATGACCATCCATTTGATATTGCAAACTTATTCAACGATTTCTACTGCAATCACACCTCATTGCCAGTTGATGCTCGTCTTTCACCTTTCCCACGCTGCCCACAATCATTTTTCTTATCTCCTGTCACCGCACAGGAAATCCAAACATGTATTCTAAATCTAAAGACAACAAGTGCAGGGCTTGACCGCATTCCCCCCACTAACATTAAATGGATCGCTCATCTTATTGCCGATCCTCTCTCTTATATTATTAACCTCATCTTTGAAACGGGACTATTTCCTCCTCAGCTAAAGAACGCTAAGATTATTCCAGTTTTTAAGAAGGGTGACCGTCATTGTATCTCGAATTACCGCCCCATTGCCATTTTACCATTTTTTAGCAAGGTAATAGAACGGTGCATAGCACAGTGCCTGACTAGTTACTTCTCAAAGTTCAACATACTTTCACCTCATCAATTTGGGTTCCGCTCGGGATATTCAACTAACTTAGCATTGGTTGCCTTCACTGACAAAATTAAATTTGCCGTTGATAAGGGATGCTTTGCCGGGGCAGTATTTATTGACTTGACCAAGGCTTTCGATTCTATCATCCACTCTATATTACTAAGTAAACTAGAAGCTGTAGGGGTAGTAGGGCCGCCTCTCAATCTCATCAAAAGTTACTTATTAGACAGAAAACAAGCCGTGTCGATTTCTAATGTGCTCTCTAACTTAAATACAATTAATACAGGTGTGCCTCAAGGTTCTATTCTCGGCCCTCTGCTGTTTTTAATATATATTAATGATCTACCTAGTTGTCTTGCTAAATCAGAACCGTTTCTTTATGCCGATGACACTACTATATTAGCTACTGATAAATCAATCCACTCATTAACATCTGTGCTGACTACTGATCTCAATAATATTTTAAACTGGTGTCATCGTAACTGCTTGCAGATCAACCCTTCTAAGACAACATTCATGGTATTCAGCTCCAATCGCAAGGCTCCCGTACACATCCCACCACTTACTTTTAATTCCCATTGCATTGAACTTTCAGAACATTGCACATTTCTTGGCGTTACTCTGGATGCTAACCTTAAATACAATAAGCACATTTTTAACCTGAAACAAAAATGTGGTTTTGGCATCAGAGCACTACTAAAAGCGCGTCCCTTTTTCAATCGTGACACTTTAATAGCTCTTTACTACGCATTCATTCATAGTCATTTTAATTACTGCATCACTTGATGGGGAAACACTTACCCATCACATTTATATCAACTGCAACATCTTCAAAATCAGGCCATACGTATAATAACCTATAGTTCATACCGCAGCGAAGCGCTATCACTTCTTCACGACCACAGCATTTTACCGATCGCTTCACTGATTACCTCTAGTCTCGCAATCCTACTTTATAAAGCTGTGCACAACACCATACCCTCAATTGTAATCAACAGGAAGGCCCTCACCAATAATAATCAAACAAGATTTGCTAAGGACAGCAATTTTCTATTACCAACCGTTCGAACAAACTATGGCAAGCACACTGCTCTTTTTGCTTCTTTACAAATTTGGAATAACCTCCCTTCAGACACCCGAATGTCGCCATTTTGAATTCTGGTGGCTTGTTAGGAACCGCGGGTGGCTTGGATTGGATTGGTGTGGCAGTCGTGCCAATCAGCACGTGCGCCTTGCCGGCACGGTGTGCGGGTCACGTATTGCTAAACTTCTCTACTATCATCATCATTGTGCGCTCGTTGACGTCGTCATCGTTGCGCGGTGAGCTCGGTGGCTCGGTCGCTCGGTCTCTTTGTTGTCTTTGTCCCCGCCAACGGTGATAGTCGCCACTTGTGTGTTGTGTCCTCGTCGACCGGGATATTCACGCCTTTCCGAGAATATTCGTGGTGTGTTTTTGACGCTATGGCTCCGCCTCGTGCCCCTCCGCCGAACATCGCAAAGAAGAAACGCGGAAATTACAGCACCATGACGCTGGAAAAGAAAGCTGCGATAATTGGACTCGTAGAGAAAGGACGGACGCAAGCAAATGTCGCGAAACAGTTCCAGCTGTCCAAGCAAACAGTTTCCGACTACGTCCGAAACAAGAGTAAGATACTCTCTGCCTTAGAGAATTCGCACTCGAAGGACCAGAAAAATGACTGCAAGGGTGATCACCCAGAGCTGGAAGATGCATTGAAGCTCTGGCTGAAAGGGGTGCTGGCAAAGAACTTTCCAGTTTCCGTTGACACGCTTAAACAGAAGGCCGAGACTCTTGCTATCAAGATGAAAATTCAGAACTTCAAGTTCACCGACGGATGGCTCCGCGGCTTTAAGAAGAGGCACGGAATATCCTTCAAGAAGATGTGTGGGGAAAGTGGAGCCGTCAACCAGGAAATAGTGGCAGAATACCGCTCCAAGAATTTAATCTCTGTGCTGCAAAACTACAGACCTGAGGACTTGTTTAATTGCGATGAAACAGGCCTATTCTTTAAGATGTTACCGGACTGTTCGCTGTGTTTCTCGGGTGACACGTGTTCTGGAGAGCGGCACAGCAAAGAAAGAATTACCGTTATGGTCAGCGCGAACTCGACTGGTACCGAGAAACTTCCACTCCTCGTGATTGGAAAGTCTCGAAACCCGAGATGCTTCAAGGGCGCCAGGAACTTGCCAGCATGGTACATGAACAACTCGAAGGCATGGATTATGCAGTCCTTCTTCGAGGATTACCTGCGCCGCTTGGACAGAATGTTCCGGTCTCAACAACGCCAAGTGGTAATTTTTGTTGACAATTGTGCAGCACACGGTGCTGTAGACAACCTTCAGGCCATCCGGCTGGAATTTTTGCCCCCTAACACTACGAGTGTGCTGCAGCCTATGGACCAGGGCGTGATTCAAAATTTGAAAGTGCACTACCGAGCCCGTCTTCTTCGCCGCACAATCCTGTGCTTTGAAAATGAGAAATCGTACTCAGTGAATCTTTTTTCAGCAATTTGCATGCTTGCCGATTCGTGGACGGCCGTTCAGCCGGCAGCGATCGCGAATTGCTTCAGGCACGCCGGATTTTATGCCACCAAGAGCCTGTTGCTGACAGTGCAGCTACAGCCAGTTACGACGCAGCAGCAGAAGACGGCGAAAACTTAATCGCCGACCTCAAAAGCAGTGGGATGGACATTCCGGCAGCTACAACATTCCGCGAGTTTGCCGAAGTTGACAACGACCTTGAACTGTGCACTGAGCTCACCGATGATGAGATCGTTGCGCAGGTGCTTGAGCTCCAAGACGACGACTCTGGCTCCGATTAAGAGCCCCTCGGCTGTGTACAACCAACATCGGAAATTGCCAGTGCCTTGACATTGCTCTCAAATGTGTACGACGAAGCAACGACACTTGCGCAAATACAAGCGGATGTCGTATCCCGCAGGCGCAAAATGAGGCAAGGCACAATCTGAGATTATTTGAAGGGGGGAAGCGGGTCTTTACGGCGCAAAATTGAAAAAAAAATGTTTTTTTTTTATTTTGTCATACATATATTTATGAGGTTCATTTCCATCTGCTGGCGAAGTTTGAAGGCAAAATACCGCATAGTTTTCGAGAAAAATCAAACTAAAGATTCGATCTCGATGAGATTCCTCAGGAAAAACCATCAAAAACGGCGATTTTGCGTGGCTCCGCGTATCGAAACTACCCGCCGTACCGCCACCATCTTGGTCTCGTTTGAAACGGCAGCCCTTCCGCTTTTTTTCCCGCCAAGAGGAAACTCTCGACGAGGCTTTGAAAATGAAGAAAAACGCCACAAACAAAAGCGGTACGCGACTGTGCTATTGGCCGTCGGCCGTCACGTGGCAAAACTAGCGCGTCCCATTGGCTCGCACCGTTTCGGCACGGCGCCATTTTGAAAAAGCCAGCCATGCCTAGCCCACGGTCGCGGCGTCAGAAATTTCACAGTGCGCATAAATTTGGCAAAAAACGCAAGAAAGGTGCAAGAAGGCTAACTGATGCGTTCCGGCGATCGGCAGCGGCTGCAACGAGCGACGCGGCAGCGGCGGCGACGCCGATAACGACGATCGCAGCGGCAATACCGATCGGCGAGGCGGCGACATCAGAAGCTGCGGACGCTGGCGCACAGCAGCACCGAATAAGGATTGATGATGATGATGATGGATTTTAATGGCGCAAGGGCGACTCAGGCCAAAGAGCGCCAAACTCAACGTTAATGGTGCACTCAAGTTTATGTGATGGAATAGTTGTGATTTTTCATGAAGGGATAAAAAACTGGTGTATAGGGCCTAAAAATGTATTCGCTCTGTAATATCGCTAAAAACAATGGTGTATAGGGCCTAAAATTCATTTGTGATATATAATGGATGCGCAATGTATAAGTAGATGTATTAAAAGATCTCATCCGTCCTCTCAAGGAGGAGCGGGCTGAGACCCACGTCGATAAAAAATTTCATGTAAAAACCCTACTTGTGATAAAAATTTAAGCACCTGTTTTAAAGGAAACATTGGGTTGTCGCCAATAAAAATGGATGGGTGTGCAGGTATTTGATGAGTGAACAAGGAGGGAAAATGACGTCTTCTTTCTGGTTCCAGTTGTGCACATATGATTAAAACATGTATGACAGTGAGTCGATCACCACATCTCGAGCAGTGTGGTGCAGGAGAGTTGGTTAAAAGATATGTATGGGTTATGTATGTGTGGCCAATTCTCAGCCTGCACAGGGCTACTTCTTTAAATCTGTGTTGTTTTTCTGTGGTGTACCTGCCTATTTTTGCCTTTATTGTGTGTAGTTTATTTTCTGATGCTGCGTCCCATTCCTCTTGCCATTGTTGTCGAATCATGTTTTTTATGTGTGGTATGAGGTCATGATAAGTTATCTTATCAATGTCTGTGTCATTTCGAAGGGCAGCTGAAGCAGCTAGCCTATCAGCTGCCTCATTACCAGGTATACAGCAGTGGCCTGGCACCCAACACAGTGTAATTTTAATTTCTTGTTCATGGGCAAACATAAGGGTGTTATAAAGAGAGTTCAGTACTGGGTTCTTATTTTGCCATTTCCAAAAGGATAGGGACTTTAAAACACTGAGGGAGTCTGTGTAGATGATCGACGTCTGTATTTTATTTTCTATAATGTGTCTCACAGCTAAAAGGATACCATTGCATTCAGCGGTAAATATACTAGTATGTCTGTTCAGGGTTTTTGACTGTGAAAACTGTGGTCCATGTGCTGCACAGGAGACTTGAGCAGACTTCGAAGCATCAGTGTAATATTCATCACAAGTGTACTTCTCCTGAAGTGACATGAAATGCTGCTGTATGGCAATAGGGGATGCATGTTTGCCCACTTCAAGAAACGACAGGTCGCAATTAACACCGTGCATTTCCCAAGGAGCAATTAGGTCTTTTATGGAAGTTGTATGAAGACTGGTAACCGAAACATTCAGATATTCAATGTGCGTGGCAACTCTGATTGGATATGGTGGTGTTAGAGATGGTTTTTTTGAGAAAAGTGCTGTGCCAGTTTTGTCAAGCAGGAGCCGACGACATGGATGGTCCAGTTGGCATAGTACCTTCATAGCATAAGTTAGAGAAGTAAATTGTCTCCTTCGTTGCAGTGACCATCGGTTCGCCTCGACATAGAGGCTAGCAATTGGGCTAGTTCGGAAAGCGCCTGTAGCGAGGCGAAGGCCGAGGTGGTGCACGGGATCGAGCAATTTTAGCGCAGAGGATGATGCTGACCCATAAACCATCGAGCAATAGTCAATGCGTGATAGAACTACACTATTCAGAAGGTTCAGAAGGCAGTCGCGGTCTGTGCCCCATGACCGGTGAGAGAGAATTTTTAGCAAATTCATCGCTTTGAGACACTTCAGTCGCAAATGTTTTATGTGGGGAATGAAGGAAAGTTTTTCGTCAACAACTACGCCAAGAAATTTATGTTCTTTTTTAAAGGCAAGGCTCTGGCCATTCAGTGTAATGTTGGGGTCAGGCCTGATGCCACGCTGCTTAGAGAAAAGTACACAAACACTCTTTCCAGAGTTAAATTTAAACCCATTGTCATCAGCCCACCTGGACAATTTGTTTACACCTAGCTGAATTTGTCGTTCACAGATGGCCAAGTTGCAAGATTTGAAGCTTATCTGGACGTCATCAACATATACAGAACAAGAAATAGTTTTTGGCAGCACGCTTTTTAAAGAGTTCATTTTGACTACAAAAAGTGTGCAACTGAGAACACCACCTTGAGGGACACCATTTTCTTGAATGTACTGCTTTGAATATGCATTACCAACACGAACTTTGAAGGTCCGTTCAGACAAGTAAGTTCGAATTGTGCTCAACATGTTTCCTGTGATGCCAAGAGAGAAGAGGTCGCGGATGATACCATAGCGCCAAGTGGTATCATATGCTTTTTCAAGATCGAAAAAGACAGATAAACAATGTTGTTTATGTGCAAAAGCATCCCTTGCATAAGACTCAAAGGCAATGAGCTGATCAGCTGTTGATCGCCCAGCTCTAAAACCAGCTTGGTTTTGATAAAGAAGACCATTGTATTCAAGGAAATGGAGAAGGCGACGATTTACCATTTTCTCAAAAAGCTTGCATAGACAGCTGGTTAGTGCGATAGGCCGATAACTAGCAGCAAGTGTGGGTTCTTTCCCGGGTTTTAATATTGGGATGATGATCGCTTCCTTCCATGCTTTAGGAAAGCGTCCTGTGGCCCATACTTTATTATACAGGTAGAGTAGGGTTTCAACAGTGTTCACATGCAGATGCCTGAGCATTCCATATGTGATCCTGTCAGGACCTGGAGCTGTGTTACCACATGTGTCTAGTGCAATCTTCAGCTCCTGCATGGTGAATGGGCTATTGTATCCTCCTGAGGATGGCCTTTTATCATGTATGTGCTTCCTCTCCTCTCTTGCCTTGTGCCGCAAAAAGGAATCTGTATAGTGTGCTGAGCTGAATATGTATTCAAAGTGTTGCCCTAGTGTGTCTGCTTGATGTTCAAGAGAGTCACCACTGGTGCTGACAAGGGGCGTTGGGACTGTGCTATATCCTTTAAGTGCTCTTATCCTGTTGTGAACTTTGTGTGCGTCAGAATAGGAGTTCACTGAAGAAAGGAATGATGACCAGCTTTCTCGCTTGGAGATGCGTCGAATACGCCTGCCATTTGCCTTTGCACGCTTAAAGGCTATTAGGTTTTCGGCTGTGGGGTATCGGCGTAGTTTCGACCATGCCCTGTTTTGAGTTTCACGAGCAGTCTTACATTCTGCATTCCACCAGGGTCTTCGTTTATTTCGTGGCTTACTTGACGTCTGTGGAATGTATTTTTCTGCTGCCTCTATGATGTGCAGCGTGATTAAGCGTTGAGTTTCATCAACGCCTAAGTCAGTAACTGATGAACTGGCCAATGATGAGTGTTCCCTGAACATCTTCCAGTTGGCTGCATTTTCTTTGAATTTTCTGGGATTCGACACATTTTCATTTCCGTTCCCAGTATATTTTATTAAGATCGGAAAATGGTCACTTCCGTATAGATTGTTAATGACAGTCCACTCTGTAGCTGCCAGGAACATCGAGGAGCCAATGGCTAGGTCTATGGATGTGTAAGAGTTATAAGCTATATTGTAGTAAGTTGGCTGTTTCGTGTTTAGTAAGCATGATCCCGAGGACAATAAGAATTTTTCGATTAGAACACCTCGGGAGTCCGTTCTTGTACATCCCCATAATGGGTGGTGAGCATTAAAGTCTCCGACCAGCAACCAAGGTTCCGGAAGTTGATCAATCAATTTTTCAAAACTTTCGCTACTTAGCTTATAAGTTGGAGCAATATACAGGGAACATACGGTTGTTATTTTGCCATAAACTAAGCTTCTGATTGCCACTGCCTCTAAGTCTGTGTTGAGTGAGATGTTTCGAGAGGGGATTGATTTCTGTGTTACAATGGCAACGCCACCAGAGGAGTGAGAGCTGCCTTGCCTGTCGTTCCTGAATACGTTATATTGCTTAAGGAAATTTGAGTCTGCTAGTTTTAAATGGGTTTCTTGCAGACAAAGTATGTTTGGCTGATAGTCCGCAAGAATTTCATATATATCATCTAAATTTTTAAAGAGTCCTCGGCAGTTCCAATAAATGAGGAGCGCCATAATTAAAAGTTATTTAAGGGACAAGTTTAAATTTAGGTTTGTAGGTCCTTGGGACCTGTTATTGGGACTTTTCCCTTTCTTTTTCGCTCCAGTGAGCTTTGCCGCCTAGGCAGCTGGGGTGAAGAAGTTGTGTCCATCGCATCTTCAGATGCGGTGGACGACTGTGCAGAAAGCACAGGATTGTCAGTTTTAGGCCTCGACTCATGGGTCGAGGCCTTTGGGCCGGCTGACCTGGGGGTCCGCGCAGCCAGCTTTGCGGGTGGTGGTGGAGTAGCGCTAGCTGACTCCACCGAGGGCGCAGGTGGCGCTGCCCTGGAAGAACTGTGTGCTTCCTGGGCAGGTGCCGACGACCGCTGTGATGCCGCGCCCTGCTGCGTCACAACGGAGTAGTGTGGCTTTTGAGGAAGAGAAAGCCGCTTTCGTGCCTCTCCGTAAGATATGTTTTCGGTGACTTTCAGTGTAATTATTTCTTTTTCTTTTTTCCAGTATGGGCATGAGCGTGAATAAGCTGGGTGGTTACCTTCACAGTTTGAGCAGAGAAGCAGCTGTTCTTCGCAGTTGTCTGTAGGATGTTCGTGCGAGGCACACTTTGCACATGTGAGTTGGCCACGGCAACTCTGAGATCCATGGCCATATTTCTGACATTTGAAGCAGCGGCGTGGGTTAGGGATGTAGGGCCTCAGTTTTATCTTTGTGTAGCCTACTTCGACTGATTCTGGGAGAGTGCTTGCAGCAAAGGTGAGTACAATGTGCTTTGTTTCTATCTCTTTGTTATCTCGTCTGATCTTTATCCGGTAAACATCTGTGACATTTTGTTCCTTCAGGCCTTCAAGAAGTTCTTGTTCACTCACGTACCTAAGGTCATCATCAGAGATGACTCCTCGGGCAGTGTTCAGTGATCGGTGCGGGCTAATCTGTACCGGTATTTCTCCAAATGATTCGACTGCACTGAGCTTCTGATACTGATGATTGTATATTAATTCTAGTAACAGGTCACCGTTTCCAAGTTTCTTTATCTTATAGCCCTGGCCAATGGCCTCAGTCAACGTTCGAGAAACAACAAATGGGGACACAAGTCGTGCAGTGATTTCCTCGTGGTCACTGTGGACCACGTGGAAACGAGGAAAGTTGTTTATGTTCTTTGAGAAGAACATGGTGGTCTCGGTGCGCCCCCTTTTAGAAGGAGGACGATCGGGGTTAAGGTGTTTAGATGCCATAAAAAGTGTATTTTTCGGCTGCAGTGCCAGCCACCCACCATGGAGCCCAACGAGGGGACGGGACAGAAATTGTCTATTCCTGCCCACGCCAGCTGTACACCGCAACTATTACCCAATATGGCGTAACTCAGGGTAGCTAGCCACACAAGGTTAACCCTCGCCGACTGGAAGTAGGAAGAAATGAAGAAGGTAAGAGAGGACAGGACAGTTCTAAGAAAGAAAATAGGAAAGTGAAAGATGGAGGGGAGAACAGGAAAAGGCGACTGCCGATTTCCCCCGGGTGGGTCAGCCCGGAGGTGCCGTCTATGGGAAGCGTGGGCCAAAGTGGTGTGTTGCCTCCGCCGAGGGGCCTTAAAGGTCCAAACACTCGGCATCGGCTCAACCACCAGGATCCCCTTTTCCCCAGACACGACGATGCCACGCACGGCTAAGCGTGGGTGCTCGGGGTCCGTGGTGTCGCACAAAACACACAAACACCTGCTTTAGCAGGTGCCCCCTGCGGGGACCGAATAAGGATTGATACCACATTCCTGACAACTTCCGATCAGCAGCGACTGCAACAACAGGCCGACGAAAGAGTTGCAGGTTTGTCGGCGATCTCCGCGAGTCAGCGTAAGCTGCAGGAACTTGTACCCACGTGCGACGACGCCAGCCTGTCGGCGTCTGCGGCGACGTACACGATCGTTGACTTGACAGTGATCAACCGTTTGCTTGAAAGCGCTGCGTGCCGAGGATGCGGGGGTTCCATCTCCATCGCCAGGGATGACCGGGAATATGGCGCCGCGGTCAAATTGCGCCTCGACTGCGATGTCTGTGGTTCCATAGGAAATGAATGGAGCTCTCGCCGGGTTGCGGGAATGGCGAAATGCAACCCTTTTGAAATCAACATTCTTGCTGCTCGCGCTGTACAGAGTACAGGAAATGGCCGTGCAGCATTAAATGATATTTTTTCTACAATGGGAATCTCTCACAGGGGCCTGCACCACAAGACATATCAAAACCATTTGAAGGCTAAAATAAACCCTGCAGCAATGAAAGCAGCTGACACAGTGCTTTCAAAATGTGCCACAGTGGTAAAGGACCTCTACAAAGAACTCTCCTTTGGAAATCCGGGGAACATAGCAGTATGTTTCGATGGAAGCTGGATGACGAGAGGGCACTTGTCCCATATTGGTGTGGGAACTGTTATTGAACTGTTCTCAGGGTATGTGCTAGATTTCATAGTCCTCTCAAATTTCTGTGCTGGCTGCAAGCGTGCTCCCTCAGAAGATGACCCCAGCTACGCCGTCTGAAAAAAGGACCATGTCTGCCAGAAAAATACTGACAGCAAATCTGGCCAGATGGAAGTGGAGGCTGCTGTCACACTCTTCCAGCGATCACTTTCACGGCACAACCTGCGCTACACAACAATGTTGTGTGACGGGGATAGCAGGTCCTTCCGTGCCATTCAGGAAGCACAAGTATATGGCTTTATGCCCGTGGAAAAGGAGGACTGCATTAATCATGTAAAGAAGCGGATGGGTACTGCACTTCGCAGTCTTGTGCAGAAGCGGACGACAGAAGGCAGAAGTCTTGGCGGGAGAGGAAAATTAACAGCAGACATGATTGCAAAGCTCAGTGATTATTATAGCTGGGCTTTAAAGTCTAATGTTGGTGACATTGATGCCATGCATAAGGCTGTCATGGCGACTTATTACCATGTCACATCCACACAGGAACAGCCAAACCACAGCCTATGCCCAACTGGCATCAACTCTTGGTGCACACATAATGCTGCAGTTGCAAGAGGGAAACCTCCGCCCAAACACCGCTATAATCTTCCAGACCATGTGAGTAGGGCACTTCTACCTGTGTATGAGCGCCTAAGCGACAAGGCACTATTGAGCCGGTGCCACAGGGGCAAGACTCAAAATGCGAATGAAGCTTTGCACTCGGTGATATGGTCCCTTATGCCGAAGGAGAAGCATGCATCTCTTATTGCTGTAGAAACAGCAGTAGCTGAGGCGGTCATACGCTTCAATTCAGGAATAAGAGAGGCTTCAGGGCGTATCCTTCAAGAGCTGCAAGTTACACAAAACAGCAAGAGTATCCAGAGGGCAAAGGAGAAGGACACGCTCCGTATTGCAGCCTCGGCCGATTTTCAGCATGCTGCAAAACGACGGCAGCGAGGAAAGGACGACCCAGATTATGCTCCTGGATCATTCAGAATAAATACATTTTTATCAGCCAGAAAAGTGGTAAAAGCATTGCATTTAGTTTTTCACCATTTTCTTAGTTCGAGTTTTTCTGCCGCTTCATACTATTGCCGTGAACTTTTCTCTGGTTCTATGCAAGTGATTTTGCTCATTCCTCTTTTGTTTTGTAGCTGAATGCTGGATGTTTGCAATAAGATGAAAGAGTTATACCTCACATAAATGCAAATAATATAAAAATTCACATAGCCTATTTCTAATCTTGTCCATTTTTGAACTGTAACTTCAAACATGCATAACTTCTGATGTAGGAGACATAGAATGGTAAAGTTATGGCGATTTCCACTGGTCGCTACGGAGCACGTTTTCTTGCTCCGGGACGACGATTTCGATTTCCACTGGTCGACCAAGATAGGTTGCGCGTATTCCGCTGGTCGTTTGGGGCAGCTCGGGACGCTCCAGCTCGATCCGCCGACCGAAGTCGGATCTCGCCGGAAGTCCTAGTCGCTGACGCGGTCACTTCCGGATGCTGCTGGATTCTTTTGGCTGTTTTTGACCGTTTCAGCGACATCGGCAGTGGACGCTGGATGTCACCGTTTTTTGCGCGAATATGTCGAAGCAAGACCGACTGAAATACAGACCTGCACAAAAAACCGGGTCCTATGGGACCTCGTGCGCCAACTTTCGTTACCTTTCTCGTCGTTGAGGGCTCTCGGTTGACCTGTTCGTCTGTCATTTTCATCATCATCAAATCACAAATTAATATAAACAAACTGTACCCAAATTAAAAAAAAAAAGATCTTTGCTCAGGTTATACTTCTAAAATTTTGCCTTTTTGTATTTTAGCGGCCAGTGCTTATCTGATGTTTTTATCTCGCTAGAAGACATACCGCGATTCCGCTTTGTGCGACGGCACTGCAGTTACTCACTGCACATGCGCAGAACAGGTGCTTGTGCATTACAGCGTGGACAGATAAATAAACTATAACGACGAAGAAAAATGACAGACCTAATAGACCCTTCTTATTAACAGGTTTACAGTAGCGCCAGGTTAACCGTAGTGTTCGTTCCCTAGCGGCGAAGGCTATGAACTAGAAGGTGCGCGCTGGAGCAGTGCTATCTGTGCAGGTCTGTATTTCAGTCGGTCTTGGTCGAAGTGCGTCTATCGAAAAACGTCTGCAGCGTTAAAAAAATGAGAAAGCAAGTTGTTGAGGGCCGCACTCCTGCCTATTTATCTACCGCAAACATTTTGGCGCTGGGATGCGGCTACAACTTTCGAAACCGGCTCAGCTTTACTTCCGCCGCGCGCTCTACACGTTCCACTGGTCGACCAAGGCTGATTCGCTCTGTAGCGCTCTAGGTCAGCTCGGGCGCCCTGCTCCGATCGACCAGTGGAAATCGCCATTAGTCTTATTGCATTTATTTTCTTCTGCAGAAGCCATTGATATTATATATACTGACATATGTGCAACAGATTTCTTTCCAATATTCCGGCAAAATTTCAAAGATTATGTACTTAAAAACTGCATGAACAGTGAAAAATTTGTTTAATCTAAATAAGAGGTACATATTTGAAATCAGCATAAAAAACTGCATATGCACAGTAATTTTCATCACCATAACTGCAATATTAACAATTCCTTATCTAAGACCCTCTTCCCCCCTTAAAGTTGATGAGCCGAAATAAAGTTCATTTTTTTCATTTAACCGTTTTTTCGGACTGTTCGTTTATTCGGACATTTTTCCCGTTCCCTTGAAGTCCGAAAAATCGGTCGGCGACTGTATTAACTAAATCACCGTCCGCCACGTCGGGGTCGACTCCTCAGATGCGCACGTGCGGATGACGTCTTTCCGGGATGCGAACGCTCATAACGTTGTTTGTAACCGAGTTATTTCTAATCGCGTTGCGGAGGTTCTCTATTGTTGCGCGGTCCTTAGCGACTATAGTTACTCCGCTCTGCGTGGTTTTGATAGTGACTGGACCGATTCCCGCGTCTTCGGGGTTGATGTTAGATTTAATGTCTGGACGACCTGTGATGGTGTGGTCGCCTCTGGCGACGTCACGGTAATAAATGCCAAGTGGCCCGCCACTTGCCCATTTGTTGATGTGGGCGGCAGAGGGTGGTGCCTGCGTCGACCGCGGCGAAGTCCCAACGATTTGTGCGAAGGTCGGTCGGGCCGCTGGCGTTGCCGCAACCGCAGATGGTACAAAGGCCCGCAACCGGACCTCCGCCGTCATCACCCGCTCGCGCAGCTCGGCGTTCTCTCGCCGCTCCATTGCCCACATGCCGCGGAGAACCTCGCAGCAGCCTCGGGCATCCGACGCCAACGCATGGTAATCGGCGCAGGCAATCGTCACTTCCGCGAAGACCTGGGTGATGTATTTGCGGGCCTGGACACCGACCTTGTTTTCAGGAGCGCTCATAAAGTTTATGAGGCGCTCCTGAAATGACTTGATGCAGTAGAGCCGCGGGAGGTGCTCGAACGAATTGGTGTGGCCGGAGGGACCCTCCGTAGGAGGCGAGCCCTCCTGGCCGTTGGTCTCGCCCGCCGCCACGAGCCCGGGCACGTCCGCGCCGGAGTCCGACGCCCGCGAACCCCCGGCCGAGGAAGCACCGGGCTGTCGTGCTGGGCACCGCCAAGTACGGGGACAAAGGCTCCGGCGGAACAGGAATTGCCGCGATAGCGGCGTCGCCGGAATCAGAGAAGGGCCACATCGAGGGAAGAATACCCTCACCGGAAGGCGATGGCACCGATGCAGCGTCCAGTGACACCGACTGGGTCGCCGCTCGGATGAAGTCATCAGCAACCGATGTCGTTGGCTGCGGGGACGCAGGTGATGCGGGCGACGCTCCTGGAGAAGGTTGCGACGTCGAAGGGCCCGAGGTCGCCATGGGCGCGGCTGCGGGTGACCGCCTGCCCGGCCACCAGCGGGACAGGGCTAGGCCTAGGCCTAAGCTTCGCTAAGGCAGCGTGGCCAGGCAGGACAAAGTCCAGCCGCCACAAAAAAGCGACCGAAAAAGCCGCCACTCCCTGGCGGTAGCCGCGGGCGTGGCGCAGGACCGCGCGGTGGAATCGGCAGGGCGGGACCAAAACGCGAACCAGGCGGCCGCCAGCAGCGAGCAGGAACAGCAGCCGCGGCAGGTCAGTGGCCGTGGCTAAGTCCGCAACCGCAAAATTGCGGCCAAAAATACCGCCCGCGGGCTGCAGGCCAGCAAGCGGAAGTCGCGGCGCCGTCCACGACCGCAGCAGGAGAGCCCCAGAAGCACCGCAGGCAGGTATACAGCAGGCTGGCCTGAAAAAAGATAAGCCTCGCAGCCCGGAGTTAGGCTGCGAGCCGATCGAACAGGTGGGCGAGCTAGGCTAGCGCGAGCCCCTGGAGCGCTGCTCGGAGACAACCATTCTCTTCGAGCAGCTCGAAAGCGACTCATTTTTGATTTTCTTCCCAATATCATACCCATCTCATTTCCACCCGTGAAGGCAATTATTCATCTCATAACTGGTCACGGCCGATTCCCCCACTACTTGCACCGTTTCGGCCTTTCACCATCACCATCGGCCTGCTAACACAAGAACGTTCTAAGAACCGCCACCCTGCACCTCCACCAAGATGTTAAGTGCTTTGTACGCACGGGGGGTTTATTTACAGGGATCTGTCCAAACAGGACTGCGGTGAAACGTACAAACATCCCTCTGCCCTTGCTCTTCTTTCTTCACCAATCTACCCGACCGTTCTTCATCTTCTGTCGACGTTCTACGAAGGCGCGTGACAATATTATTATAAATTGTGTGTTCCTTGTAATATTGTTGCTTAAATACCTGTCTTAAATCTCCTTGTTTTTTTTTATAACAAACTCTCATTGCTCTTACTTTCTTTCTATTTCTAATTCCGTGTTCCACCTTGCATTTAGCTTGTGTTTGCTTTCCTTTAATTTAGTTTGATATTTCCTTTGAATTGACTTGATCTTTCTATAGAATTCGCTTACTACATTTTCTATATCTTCAACAGAATTTAGTTCGTGATGTTGTTCAAACCATATATCTTCCTTTAATTCCTTGAGTATGTTTTGTTCTCCCTTCATAGTTAAATGAAATGTTACTGGTTGTTCTACTTTTCCTATTACTATTTGAATGTATCTATGGTCACTATTATTGGCATGTTTTAGAACTTTCCAACTTTTAATTGAACTGCTTAATGGTTGATTCACTAGGGTTAGAGCTATCCATCCTTTGGCTCTACTTGTTTTAAATGTGGGTGGTGAATTCCTTTCATTTAAAATTATAAGGTCATAACGTATTACAAATTCACAAGTTTCATTCCCTCTCTGATCATTTACTTTGCTTCCCCATATGACGTTTTTTGCGTTGAAATCTCCCATTACTAAGATCTCTTCTGTTTTGAATGGCGCTATATCTAATTCAATTTTGAGTAAAATTGGTATGATATCTTCATTTGGGGGACAGTATACACTTGCTACAATAATTTTCTTTCTCCCCTTAATTATTCGAGCTATTACTACTTTTTCTTCAACCTTAATTGGGGAAACTTGTATATTATCTTTATGTACAATAATCGCTGCCTTTGGCTTTTTACTGTTTGCTATTATTTTATGTTTTATCGGAAATGGAATTATGGAATTATATCGTGAGAATGTTCGTTGTTAAAATCTTTCAATTTGCTTTAAATGATCGTGCCAGGTTGATTTGTATTATGGTTATTGTTTCTTTGTTTCCTTTTTGCGTTAATTGCAATTGCCCTCTTTGATTTTCAGATCTTGTTCCAGAGTGTTGTCCGCCATGGAGTGTTGTCCGCCTAATTCAGCCTTGCCAAAATCCTTTGTTTTTCTTTTTCTACCTTCTTCTGGTAGCATGGGCATGAATAAGCCAACAACAGGTGATTGCAACCCTCTGCATCATATCCCGCTTGCCAGCAGGCTAAGCAAAAAGACTCACGTTCGCACTCGTTTGCAATGTTTCCTGGTTTTGAACAGTTTATGCACCTAGCTGGTGCCTTGCAGAACCTGTCTGCGTGTTCTAGACATGGGCATTTTGAACATTTGATGACAAATAAGCTCTCAAAGATGGGACACCTTTCCCATCCGACGTTTACATGTGTGCGACCTTCTAGTGCTTCGTATGCACGTTTGTTGACAGCGATTATGGCTGTTCTTCCTCTTCGTCCATCTCTAGTTGTTTTCACGTGCATATCTTCTTTTTCGCACTTGATGTTGTTTTGCTTGACGATGGTTTCCACAAGGTCTTCATCGTCGATGTCGCCTTCTATTCCCACGACCTTGATTTCCAATCGTCGTCCCTTGGGTTCTTTCACTTGCAGATCTTTCGTTGCTTCATTTTCTTTCACCATCTTAGCGATTGTCTCAAGAGACTCCTGATTTGATGAAACCACCAGTACTCCTTCCCTGCTAGTCCTCAGGGAGGTTTCTTTGATGGCCAGCTCCACAGGGTTGATGTTGCGTTTTATGTCTTCGAGAATTCTTTCCTTCCTTTTTGTCGTTGAAGTTATGATTAATGCTCTTGTCTGGCTTTGGTTTTGGTTCCCTTTTTGTTCCTTTTCCTCATTTTCCTTCACGATGTCCGCATAGGATGGCCCTCCTTGGGTTCTTGCTCTACACTCCGCCAAACTTCCCTTGAGAAATTCATTCTCATGTGTGGCCTCAAGGAAGAGAGTTTTCAGCTTGGTTACTCCCGACACGATGTAGTCAACCTGTCTTCGAGCACTCTCATCTTCTGCCGTCTTGTTAGAGATTTCGATCAGTGCTGAAAAGATCATCTTGTCAATTACTCCCAACTCATTCAGAATTGATGTCGTTTCCATCCTTGAGGGGTCAGCGTTTGCTTGAGTTCTGTTCTTTTCTTGTCGTTCCCTCCTCTCTTCTTCTGAGTCCACCACACTGGTAATTTGCGTCTGAGTCATATGTTGGCTTTTTTGGTCTTCTTTCAGCTGTCTTCCTTTTTGCCTTGCTTACAGGCTTCTTGAACATTTCTTTGTCCATTTGCCTCTGTGCCTGCTCTTGATCTGACATAGTTGGCTTCTTCCACACAGCTTGGTTACTGCTGAGTCGTTTTCCTCTTGGTATCTCTTCAGGTGAAGCCCAAACGAGTTGTTTGCAGCCCGGCTGAGCCTACACTCCTGATGTTGTTAATTAATCTTCCTCACTTCTTCGGGCATAGCCCAAACGATCTTCTTGTGCTTCACCTTCTTAAGTGCCCACTGCAGCAATTACCTTATTGTGCGCGCATCCCAAAACCCTGTGGCGTCTGCTTGGGTGACAAAGGGTTAACTTCAAATGTTCTGAAATCTTCACTTGTGTTGTGCCACACTAGCTAAATGCTTGTCCGTACCTGAATTGTAGCAACTTTTCCTGGTTGGTTTCTTCTTCCCGATTCCGAATCCAAATTAAAAAAATTTTCCGCTAATTTTGACAGATTTTCAGTGGTATCTGATAACACTAGTTCAGGTAACCTTGTGCTCCACAGCTTTTCTATCCAATATCTCGAAAACCAGCAATAATAGACAAAATCCCATTTCACTTTTGGATAGCCCTTGCTCAGCCTTTTAAAATTATATTTATACTTTTCTGTGGCTTCACTATTTACGAAGTTATTCAACTTTATGTCGCGCCGGTTATCCTGCCGAGGTACGGGCCCCTACTCCTCGGCTTCCATGTCAAGATGGTATTTTAGCTTATATGTTCTATTTTAGGCTATCGAAGGTCTGTTTTTTTGTTACTTGAGACACCCTGTCACTTTCTGATGCTTCGCTGACCTATTTTAGACATCGGGCGCTCTTATTTTTCTAGTTTCGAGTACTTTTCCACGGCGGCTTGAGATCGATTAGGGTTAGTTTGTTTACAACTTGTTCAGGGACATTTTTGGTGACAGTTTCCGAATTGCTGGGCGGATTTTCACGCAGTTTGTTTCTGAATGATCGCCAACACTTTGCGAAAGAGGAATGTGGAAGGGCATTGCCGGACTCACTCGTTTGCAGGTTGAAACTTGCAAAAACCGCCGCAGGTCCAACCTGCCGGTCGCCACCGCGCGATCTTAGTAAGCTGCGCATGCGCGAGAAGAAAGAAGGTAGGCGAGGAGGAATCGTTTGTAATCTGGCGGATGTGACGTAATGAACTGTTCATGTCTGTGTTTTGCTTGCGCTTACTCTCGGACCCAGGAGCTTTTCTTTCTCCGACTCTGAAACCGCAGATGCTTTTTTTTTTTTTTTTAACTTTGGCGCGCAGCGGCGATGGCGGGAGGTTCGTTTGCATCGCATTGTTTCAGATCGACCGGACTAAAATGGATTCTGCAAAATAGATTGGGTGGCACGCATCCCTGCAGCTTTCTCCAAACTTTCGTGAGTACTGCGAAATACAGCGCAAAGCACGTGTTGCATTCCGTACTTGCCTCGCCTACTCATTGCACCGCTGCCCCCTCGTTACAGATTGGAATTTTTTTTCTGCATCGACGCGCTATTGTTCAGCGATCTCAATTATTTTTTCGTAATCTTGCTGTGAGTCTGCAGTGACTGCAAGTGAAGTGTAGAGAAACTAGGGAGCCCTTTTTCGCGCGTTTAAAAGCAGTCCCGGCGGCTCGCACGAAAGGGCTTTCTTTTGTAGTTCATTTTCGAATACGCCTCCGTTTGGCCCCGGATAGCCCTGTCCCAGCAAGAGCAACCATTTCTGTTTCCTTTCAGTGTGTACCGAAATAATCTTGATGCACGGCGATTGTGAGATCTTGGCTTCGTCGCAGCTTCTGCTCATGGCCTCTCCCGATGGTATGAATTGTGCCTCATGAAAAGGTGAGTAGCACTTACTTGAGTGCACCCGCTTGTAAAAATATGTGCCGGCAAAAACCGGTTGCTCCACAAGGGTGCTGATATATGGAATCAACAGACTTTATTTATGAAGATAGTCCACAGCATGACTGATGTGGCCAGGGCATGAATTTCGATCAGCACCGCCACAGCCAAAGCAGTTAAAAGCGGGGGAGAATCGAAATTAATGGTGGCCCAACAGCGCTAAACATACACAGACCAAGAAAGAAACGAAACGAGACACACGAACAGCGGTGAACTTACAGCTGATTTTTTTATTAGGGAGAATCACATCATATATATGCACACGAAGAAACAGCGCACATGCGCAATGTCAACGACCTCAAGTTTTGGTAAAAAGGAAAAAAAGCATTTAAAAGCACGAGTGCATCGGCAGAACTGCTGCCCACTGTGCAGCATATTCATTTCCCGAGGAGATAATGTGACAAAAGGCGTACTCACGCACCCTTTACTTTTTCTGCTGTGAAAAGCTTTGGCTACTTCTCTAGTGCACTGGTAAGAATGAACGACCAAAACATCACTGTCATCAAAAAATGACGTGCATTCGCACGTGAATCAATGCATTGCTAGGTTAGTTTCTTTCTTTTTCAGCGAATTAGCGTGCTCCATGAGCCGCACTTTAATGCATTGCACAGTCTGGCCTATGTAGGTAAGGCCACAGGACAGAGGGATTTGATATACTATGCCAGTCTTACAAGGAACATATCTATTTTCATGATTTATGTTGCACATATTTCTTCTGCGCCCCTCGTGCATTCTTTGAACCGCGGCTCCCACTCTTTCTAGTTTGTTAGGAGAAGGAAACAGAACTTTTACCCTATGCTTGCTTCCTACTCTTTTAATTCGGTGCAACAGCGTGTGTACATATGGCATGACTACTATCTTTCTTCTTCCTTCCTCCGAACCCCTTTCCCGCCCTCACATGCTTGAAGACGATGTTAGCGCGCGGAGGACTTTGTCTGCACTCGAGACAAGAACTGGGTTCAGGAAACCAGCTTCCCTGCATTTGTCCGCCTGAGTTAAGAGACTGGACATTATTTCATGATGACAAGATTTCTTCACTGCCATGCCTAAGCATCCCGTAACAATACTACTTTTTACGAGCTTTGAATGAAAGGACCTGTAATTCAGAAGGTGCTTTTCACTCCTAGGTAAATACTGCCAACAGACATGATGGGGTTGGAAAGACAACTTTAAATCGAGAAATTGTAAGGCTGTTTCTTGGGGGACTTCATGCGTGAGCCTTAGTCCCGACCCATTACGTGCAAAAACATCAAGAACATTTGACACAAATTCAGGATTCACAGAGCTAGCTAGCACCAGAAAATCTTCCACGGAACGGAAAATGTGCGTGCAACAACTTGCTAAATCATTCTCAACTTTCATATCAACCCTGCTTAGATAAATGTCGCTGAGGATGGGAGCTACCTTGGCACCTATGCACACACCAGATTTTTGCGTATAAATTCGACCATCTCACTCAACAAACGTGTTACTCAGGTAGTAAGATAACATTTCCAAAAAGGATCCAGTTAAGGTTCCACACTCATTTTGGAACCAGCATTCATCATAGTCCTCCGTAATACATTGCTGAACATACTGGATCAGTTGAGAGTGTGAAAAAGATTATACAAATCAACCACATCTACGCTAAAACCAGCACTGTATGCCAAGCTCTCATTTTGGAGTAAGTCAGCAACTGCCTCAGAATTAGAAACGAGAAATGGATCCTTTACGCGAAGTGACGACAAATGTTTGCAAAGATAGTAGACACAACCAACTGCCATGAACTGCGGAATTCATACTTTCATTCATTATACTTTTTGTGTTGTAACAAAATCCTTCACGTCTTACCTTTCCCAGGAGTGGGCATTTATAGCTAATATTTCATAGCTAATATTGTATATATAGGATGTATTTATGTACCCGATTTTTGCAGTGTTTCTTTTTTTCCTGTATTTCTTTTTGCCCACTCCCCTCTGAAATGCCTGTACGGCCCTGAGGGTAAAGACAAATAAATAAATAAATATTGCATTGTTCTGATTTCCAGGTCCTTCCCTGTCTTTGGTGCGTGTGCTGAAACAGGGATCCTTTGGAGGCAACCTGTGCTTTCTTCTGTGCTTTTGATTCTGCCTTAGTTTCCATCGGATAGCTGTGACTGGTACGTGTGGGCAAAGGCGTTTCATATTTGCAGACCAGCATATATATGGTCCAGTGCTTGTCAAGCCAACAATTTTTTTCAGTACAAAGTATGATGCTGCTGCAGTTCCACAAAAAAAAAAAAAAAAATTGTTCTTACAATTTTTAGACAGCTTACCTTCAAGTTCGATTTTGTGGTGGTGTATATATGTTATGCTACCACTTTTTTTTTTTTTTTTTTTTTTTTTTTTTTTTTTTTTTTTTTTTTTTTTTTCTTGTCATGCTGATGCATCAAGGATAATGCTAGGCTGTTATGGCTAGCATGATCTGCTAAGGTAAAGGTGCCGGTTTCATTCTACACCAACTGATACAGGTTGTGGGCTCGACCATCCTCAATTTCTTTTTAAAAAATCATAGCAAATTGTATTGCTATGAAGAATATTATCCCAGCTTGTTTTTGGTGAAAAAGTATTTTCCTCCTGTGACCATCATCTTAAAGGAGTATAGACACCAAATTTTGGTGGCATTTTTGTAAGACATAGACATTTCTGTATACGGATCGCCATGTGGTTTTCGCCTACGACCGCTAAATAATTCTCAGTTCATTTTTCTTTTCTCACCTGTTTCGGTTTCAGCAGCTGAGAGATGGCTGTGACATCACAATCAAGTCCAAGCCATGCACGGCATAAAAAAGCCGCAGTATAATCACCAGCCCTTCACTTGTGATTCCGGTTCTTGAGGCAGGCTGGCTTCAGCGTTGTAGTGAATTTAAACATCACAGGATATCACAATTTTTTTTTCACCCATCACGTGACCTAGACTTTGGCGTCACAGCCATCACACGGCTTTTGAAACCGAAACGGGTGAGGAAAGAAATTCAATGATAAATTGTTTAGCAGTCATAGGTGGATATCACCTGGCACTTTCTGTACAGTAATACCTTGCGCATCATTACAGCTAATAAAACACGAACCCAAAAATTAGGTGTCTATAGGTCTCCACCATGTTTAAAACAAACAGCAATCGAGGTGGCGCGGCAGTCGTCTATGGCCCCAGAGCAGGCGGAAAGCACGGGAGCCACCCCACTGCTGTGGCCATGCTTGCCAAAAGCGTGTTATTGTGATATGCAGGCACTTTTTTGGCAGATAAAATACCCACGCGCTGTGTGAGTACTCCGTGAACCTCAGTAGTGAGTACAAAAGCAATACTTGGAAAAACTTCACGTACACAGCATGCATCGCCTTGTCCTGCACACCGTACCAGACCAAGAGCGGGTTCAAAGCGCACGAGCGAAGTTGTTGCTGCCTTGCAAATAGTAAACAGGAAAATGAGCAGGGTTGATTGATATCTATTTGCTATTTGCCCAGCACATCAGCCGCGGAATGCGTCGAGGATTGCAAAGCTTTGGGTGCATACAACAACTTTCAGTCGGGTAAGTGGAATGCGATTTTTCTCGCTCGTAAACAGCGCACGCAAACCAGGTAGGAAGTACTCCGCTCAAAGCATCATTGCATTCTCGGATGAATCTTCATACCGAGCACCAAATGAGCGCTGTTGGTAAGCATGGCAACAGTAGCAAGGGCATTGTGCCTTGGCACCGTACAGGTTTGCTTATCCTTGCATTATTCCTTTAAATCACCACGCTGCATGCCTATCTGTTGTGTTCGTGGGAGGTTATTGGTGTCAGCATTTATAATTTCTTCATGGGTATTCAAGCTTTTAGCTTGCATTACAAGCTGCAGCGTCCACATGCTGGTTGCGTAGTTAGGGCTACCCAGTTCAGTCCCGGCCGCCGTGACCACGTTTCTATGTAGGATAAACTCTGAATGCGACAGTGTGCCATGCAGTACGTAGTTGATGTAAAGATCCTCAAAATCTGAAACAGGGGCCCATATGTCACTCGGGACGCTCAACCCCACAACTCGCATTCAAAATTAGCTGCAGTGAATACCACTCAAACCCCTCGGTGTAATAAAATTCAGCTCCAATTGAGCAAATCAGTGGCTGTCAGCGCACACACATTTCATCACAAAATTTAAAATAATTTTAGGTGAACAAAGCTGATGTTAGCCATACAATTTAACCACGGAGGAGTGCAACGCAGATCGCTTGCGCAGCAGCTCACTATGCACATAATACGTACAATTAGAAAGTGAAAAACAAAAATTTGCTTGAGGAATTGTTTACATTATAAACAGGTCTACGCATTAATATACTGGCTGCCTCGTCAACATTTTACGTGCACTCACAAAATACCATTACGCGTCGTAAAGAAGGCCAAACTCGAGTTATTCATGACCTTTGAGCTCGTAACCGCTGTGGCGTAAAGGTGTCGGTATCCAGCCTTCGCGCCTCACTGCGATGGCCCACTGTTTACGGCGACCTTCGTCCGTAAGAAACCTGTGCAAGCTTACTAAACTTTGCGTTCTTTACCATCCAGTACATGCCACGGTGATGCAACTAGTCAGCATGGTGCTTTGTTTTTTATTTCTTCGGCTGCAGCAAACCGTCGCACAATCACAGTAGGCGAAAGCAACTGAAGCATTGTTTTTCCTACCACACGAAAGTCTGCAATTACGACAGTGCCACCACATCTTCATGACGGAGCCAGAGCGAAGGTGGTCTATACTCTTTTAAGTTTGCAAGTGATAGCAAAACCTAGTCACACAGATAAATTTGTAAAGAAATTAACTTTTTGATGCATCACTATAAAAAAAAATTTTCATATTAATAAAATGCATTGTTCTTTTGATGTGCAGGAAATAAACAAACTCTGCCTTATTTTTGTTCAAATAAAAATCATAAAATATTGTCACGGACAATAGGGCTAGACGTGCCTAAAAGACAGGGAGAAGCTGTACCAGCAGCCAGCGTTCCGCACAGAGCGCGCGAGCAGACTGTAACGTCTTTTTCTCCCAGGCACCACCTAAGAATCTCGGGAACACCAGGTGGCATTACCCCCCCCCCCCTCCTCCTAAAAAAAAACGAAAGCAGAGGCTGATCGCGAGTGATTGGCTTTATATTTGTTCAAATATAAATCGTAAAATATGGTACAAAAAGCTGAAATTTTGAAATGTTTATCAAATTTTATATTCTTATGGTACTAGGTGCTAGACTAGAGTTCCAGAGTGCCTGGGTTCAAATCTGACTGCTGGCAGCTGCGTTTCAATGGATGCAAAGCGGAGAGGCATCTGTGTGCTGTGCGATGTCAATGCATGTTAAAGATCCCCAGGTGGTCAAAATTACTCCGTAGCCCTCCACTATGAGGCCTCTCTCCTTCCGCTTTCGCTCCCATCTTCCTTCCCTTGCAGCGTGATTCAGGTGTCCACGGAAAAACTTTTCCTTTCCTGTAAGCCAATTATTACTGTTATAGTACTCAATCTATTTCTCCAACTTTTTTAGAAGACAAAAAGCCTATAAAAGAGATCAAACAACTTAAGGTGCACCTGCAAAAATATTTAAATCCGAGAAAATTACCTTATTGAGGTTTATTCCTCCGTCAGTTATGTAATGAAGTGGCCCTATTAAAATTATGAAAAATACTAGTTTGCACAGAGCCATTCATTGCCATTTAATTCTGAAAGTTTAATCAGGGTGCTTTTAAGTGAGAAAATAATTTCTCAAGTTGAGCCTTTGCAGGAAACCGCGGTGTTGCTCTGTGCCTTCTCATCGCAGCAGTCCACTTTCTGCTGGCTGCGAACTAGCAGTCCACTGCTTGAGTGCAATGGTGCTTTAGGCCTGGGCACTGTCAGCTTTAAATGTGCAAATTTTTTGCAGTTATATATATATATATATATTACATGACTCAGTACCATTCAATGGCATTTATTTTTTAGAGCTTAATCTAATTTGTGCTTTAGATTAAAAAAAAAAACATTTCCATTCAGCGATCGCTTTGAACCCTGGCGTTGCTCTGTGCTTGCTCTTCACTGCAATGGATGCCGGAGCTGACGTCAAGGAGACATGTACCAACACCTTGTGGGGGTTCTCACGGGACTCGGGCTCTGTGCTCAGAACCGAACGCCCTGCCGCTAGCTCTAACCACATCCGTGGCAGGGAAGAACGAAACACTGAGGCAGAGCCACCGTACTGGGCTGTTTATTGGGAGTGCCCAATTTTTATCCTTGGTCATAGCAGCATCCGCGCGCTCTGGTGTCGCGGCGTCGTCTCCCCTGGATGAGATGCTGTGCATCGATATGAGAGGGTAGGGGGAAGGAGGGGCCGCTCGGCACGCTATGCCAGTTCTCTCGCCCCTGCCCTCTCCGCCACTGCTTCAGGGGAAGGAGAGAGCTGAGGTATCCCCGTGAGGGAGACGAGGGCGTGTTCTTCGTGTCGTGCGGGCGCGGGGAATCTAAAATTCCAACACCCTCCTCCCTTAATCGTGACCTCCACCTGGGTCCCATTTTCCCCTTTGGAGTCGCACGGCTGGTCCTTCAGCAGGCCCATGTAATACAGGAATCAGGGCAGGGGTCGGGACTTGGGTTGTTGGACTCTGCTCCTGGTGCCGCTGCCAAAGCGAGGAAGGCCACCCCCTATGCCGAGCGGGCCCCGCATGCAGGCCGTACATCCGACTCGTTCTGCTGAAATCCCTGTCGCCGCAGTCGCGAGGAAACACAAGGGGGCGAATTATCATGGCTCGCCTACCGGTCATGGGCTGCCAGTACGCCCGTGGTACGCTGCTCGCCCACGGCTGCGCCGACTTCCCGCAGGTCGTAAATCAGCATCAGACTCTATCCCGATAGGAGCTTCATACTGTTTTTGTTGAATGCCAGTCTCTGTGCTCGACCTCAAACCGAATACGGCACCTGCATTTGATAGCCCTCCTTGCAGCTGCGGGCAAAGAACAGTCTTCTCTGCAGCTTTTTGATCTGCATCTCAAATTACTTTGCGGGGAATTCTGATCCTTGTGCCATGCTACAGCTTCATTTAAATTTTTCTTTGTGTCCATGGCCTTCAGCAGATTCCTTTATTGTCGAAGCTGGCAGTGCCCAAGCCTAAAGCAGCATTTTATTGAAGCAGTGGAGTGCTGGTTCTGTGTATATTTGCAGCCGGCAGAAAGTGTCCTGCAGTGAAGAGCATGTAAGGAATTTACGGCGTTGTAGAGGAGCACCAGAACAAGAGGACCAGCGTGGCAGGCTTCTCGAACCGAACAGCCCATGCCTTGCTTGCTCACTGAGCACGCGTCGTTCAACCTTATTTTCTTCTTTTGCTGGCTGTGAACGCCGATCTTAGCGCCTCCGCTTTACAGCGGCGCTGTGCGCTACAGGGCCCCCCACCAAACGGAGCGGCGAAATGTACGCGCCAACAGGGCAGGGATGGCCTCAGCGGCAGGCACGTCGGCAGATAAGACAGCAACATCCGAGGGGAGCTCCTAGGGAGGTGTCTCCATGTATTTGGGTTTAAGGCGATTCAGGGAGACTACCCCTTCACGACCATCCAGCAGGATAGTCGCCGACTTTGTGGTCTTGTTGAGGATGCAGTACGGGCCATCATAGGGGGGGCTAAGAGGCGCCTTTACAGTGTCTAGCCTTAGAAAAACATGTGTCGAGGACGCAAGGTCTGGGTGCTCAAAGATCTGACGGTCAGATGATCGAGGTGGGACAGGGTTTAGCTGTTGAATGCAGTCCCAAAAACGTTAAAGGTACTGCAGGGGCTGGGACCAGGAAGCCGAAGGAACTAACAAGTCTCCGAGATGACTTCGGCCACCGAACAGCTAAGGTCGCGATGAAAAACGGTTCGTAGGCTAAGAAACTCCATAAAAAGGTGACCAGCCCAGTGCTCGCGATCTAGGTGAGCAATGAGGGCAGTCTTGAGCTGACGATGGAGCCGCTCAGCCATGCCGTTGGCACAAGGATGGTATGCTGTGGTGCGGCAGTGTTTAGTGCTGAGCAGACGGGTAAGTGAGGTGAAGAGGATGCATTCAAACTGGCGGCCACGATCCGTGGTAACAGCCAGAGCTGGAAATCCATGCTGAAACGAAGGCTTTGGCAACTGTTTCCGCAGTAATGTCCAGAATGGGCACTGCTTCGAGCCAATGAGTGAAGCGGTCAATCATCATCAGAATGTGCCGGCAGCCATTAGGTGGAGGTGGTGGTCCAACCAAATCAAGGTGAACGTGGTCAAAGTAATAACCAGGTGGCAGGAAAGGACAAGGAAGAAGACAACAGCGCAGGTGTTGTCTTCTTCCTTGTCCTTCGTCTCTGCGCTGTTATTCCTTAAAAATATGTACCAACTAGCTCAACTTTCCGTGTTATTGTACCTTTCTTCTGTGACTTAAACCTAAAAAAACGCTAAGTTGGTTTAATTTGCTGCATTCAAAAGTGCAAGTCGTGCACCGCGATAACCTTTGCACATGCGCAGTTCAGCTGCCCCTCCACGCGCAGAGAGAAAAGAGCATGTGCAGTTTAATTAAAAGGCGTTGGAGCCTAAATGTTTTATTAATTTGTGAAGCCTCTTCGTAGACAATACGACATGTCAGCAATATTTCTTTTTACACGAGCAGTATCTAGAGTGGCAGGGAGTACTCAGGAGGAGAGATGAAATGCTGGTGTCACCGTTGGCGACCGATTTCTCAAGTGAAATGTACATGTCAGTATTGATTTTGTGAGTGCAGATCCCAAAAGTTTTGCTGCACGGCCATTAATTTCAGAGTGGTGGCAAATTGGCCATTTTAATGAGTTTGGTTCAACTGATGGGAAGATTTTTTTAAATCCAGTTTTTTCTGTGATAAAGGAGCCCTTTGTTGCCATACGGTTTTTCTTTGTCCATAGCTCATCATCATTATCATCATTAGCTGGACTATACCCACTGCAGAACGAAGGCTTCTCTCATAATCCTTCAGTTAGCCCGGTCTTATGCTAGCTGCACCCACTTGACCCCTGAAAACTTACTAACCTCGTCCACCCACCTGACTTTCTGCCGCCCCCTGCCACGCTTTCCTTCACTTGGAATTCAATTTGTTACTCTTAGCGAATCGGTTATCCTCTCTTTGCAATATATGTCCTGCTTGTGGCCATTTGTTCTTGATTTCAACTAGAATGTCATTATTTAGAGTTGATTTCTTGGACCCACTCTGCATGCTTCCTATCTTTAGACTACACTTACCATTTTCCATTCCGTAGCTCTATGCATCTTCTTCAACTTAAGTATAACCCCTTTAATTAGCGTTCACATTTGAGCCCCATAGATGAGTACTCGTAAGATGCAACTGTTTACTTTTCTCCTGAGTTATACCGGTAAGCTGCTAGTCATGACCTGCAAGAACTTGCCAAATGCGCTCCATCCTAGACTTGTTCTACAGGTTTTCCTTCTAAATTTAATCCTAGTGCCAGCGGAAATAATCTGAGCGCCAACTGATACAATCTGCGCACCGTGTAATTTAATTTGAGTGCCAAGCATTTAATAAAAGCGGCAGTGTATTTAATCCGAACGCCAACTCGAATAATGACAGTGCCAAACAATTTAATCAGAGTGCCAATGCAATTAATTTAATTGCATATAGCGGATTTAATTCATATGTGGAAAATGAATGCGGTAGAGGGCCCTAAAGCACAAAGCATGAATTCCAGAATAAATCGAAATTGAGATCACTTCGCAGACCACGCGACGCTTAGGCGTCACATCTGCATGCACTATTTCGCTTTGTTCTTGTATCTTGCAAAAAACCAAGAACCACACGCAGCTGAAAAACTGCAGTTTATGACACGCCTCTCGCAGCTTTTAGTTTAGACGTATGACTAGTGAATAAATATGACTGTCATCTTCTAATCGGCTGGTTAAGCACTGCTTATTATGGGTTGTCATATGCACTGAATCTGCATGCCGATGGCATTTCGGCCTTCACACAACAGCCTGCTGTTTTTACGAAATGGCAACCGGTGCAGAAATGTAGTTGTGTTTCTAATAATGATTCAATGCCACTAACAGAAAAGAAGGATTAGTGTAAAGCAGAGTTGGTTCAGGCGAGAAGATATGGAGCCAGAGAAACATATCTCATTTTACCGCTTTCTCAATTTTACACGACCACAGAAAGAGAGAGCGCGCGCCGTTGCATTCAGTCTGGCTGTGACATGGCAAAGTGGCTGAAACTATGTACAGCAGAGCTTACAACCCAAACAGCAGTGCTTAATTTGCCTGGGCGGCAATCGTAGCGGCGTAGCTGGATAATAAACTACAGGCTTGTAAAAGCACAGAAGCGGCCGTCTTTAAAATGCAATTTTATTTTCTGGGAGACATTAGGTTTAAAACACTTGCATCAAGGCAATATTTGTCATAATACTGATGAAGGCTATCCTATAAGTTGACGCTTCGCCGATTCGGCGCATTGTCTGAAAGATGATCCCAATTTCGATTTATTTCTGGAATTCATGTTTCGTGCTTTGGAGCCCTCTATTGCATTCATTTTCCACATATGAATTAAGTTGGTTGGCACACGGATTAAATTTGCCGGCGCTTGTATTGCTTTGGCACTCAGATTAAATTAGTTGGAGCTGGCATTATTTGAGCTCGCACTCAAAATAGATTTGCTGGCGCTTTAATAAATGCTTGGCACTCAAATTAAATTACATGGCACGCAGATTGTATCGGTCAGCACTCAAATTATTTGCACTAGGATTAAATTCGGGGGAAAACCTGTAGTTATCGCCCTTTCATGGTCCGGATCTGCAGTTGTTACCTGTCCTAAGCAGACACATTCGCCAACATCATCTAGTGCTCTGTTACCTGCAGGGTGGAAGTACTGCTCCATTCACTCTTCTGCTCCAAGCTGCTTCATTCTGCTCCATCCTGCCCCAAAACGCAATATTGTTCCAAAACCCCAAAACTTGATGTTTTGCCATGATGTTTTAATGCCTTGTTATTTTGCCATAAAATTTAACGAAACATGATTTTTGCTTAACATTAATTGTATTGGGCCATTAATTGCGCCAGGTACAAGAAATGCGGTTCGGTGCAATTTGATTAGGTGACTGTGAGAAGTGCAGCAGGGCAGTGGCATGTTGTGCTATAAACCTTTTCACGAGCCTCGGCGAAACTGGTTTGACTGGGCTGTGAGGCGGGTTTGGAAGAGATAATTCTCAACTTTTCCTGTGCGAGCAGCACAGCCCAGTATTCAATATGGCAGCTCCCACGACCACTTTTCGAAAAGGTCTATAGACCAGAGCAAGGAGGGTAAATTGAACACTGCCATTTTGAGAGCATTCTAGCACCATCTATAGGTGCCGCGGCGAAACTATGGCTCTGGATTGTCAAACGAGGCAGCCGTGGGTGTCTAGCTCTTGTGCTTCTATGTTTCTTTGAAGTTTTCAGAACTGGCTGCTGATAAAATTGTCAAAAGTTAATTTCCGCCTCACAGCAATGCTATTCTTTACATCTTGCGAGAGCAGAGGCAAGTACAGTGTCCACAAGTGAAGCGTGTGGTTCCTATAAGCGCATGGTACCGTTGCATGCAGGCTTGCTATGGCTGCGACTTTTCTTATTTGATTTGCACCCCCAAGTAATGTCCCATGTAGAAGCTAAACCTTTGCAGTCCGCAGTATGTTTTACCTTTGCGTGGTGACTGCAAAAAAATCTGCCGCAGCCCACACCTCACAAAACAGACCGCATGCCGCTACTGCGAGTGAATACTTCTCATTGGCGATAATTGCCCGGTGTCTCTCTTCTTCTTCTTCTTCTTCTTTTTTTTCTTTTTTTCCTTTCCAACAGGTTTGAAGAAGAAATCGGCAGCACATCATCCAAGCAGGAGATATCAAGAAATATTATTTTTGTGACTGGTTGGCGTTGCTTATCTTGGCTGTTAAAAAACAAAAAAGGCACTTCCTTGCTGAAATGACAACGGAGACATCAGGGAATCAGAGCAAATGAGATATGTTTACTCACACTTGCGGCATGCCACCTGTTTGTGCGGTGCGGACTGCAACAAATTTCTGCAGATACCACGCGAGGGTAAGATATATTGTGTACTGCAAGGGTCTTGGTAATATGTGGCATATCATTGGGCGTGCAAATCAAAGTGGAAAAGTCACAACCGTAGTATTTTTCGCATAGAAAGTACTATGCACTTAACCGAACCACTCGCTCCACTTGTGGACGCTGTGTTTGCCTCTGCCATTGCGAGATGTGCAGAACAGCCTTGCCATGAGGCGGAAATGCACTTTTGACGATTTTGTGGGCAGCAAGTTGTGAAAACTTCAAAGAGACTTAAAAGCGTAAGCACTATGAATACTCATGGCCACCTTGTTTGGTAGTGCAGAGCCGTCATTTCGCTGCAGCACCTCTAGATAGCCTTACAGCGCCCTCAATATGGTGGCGATCAATTTACCCTCCGTATTCTGGTCTATAGGGGCCGTCATAGTCTAAACGAAGGCAGCACACTGGTGGTGGAGGTACAATGCACCTTGGCTGGGCCTAGCTAACATATATAAATTTTTAATAAACTAGAAAAGCGAGCATAAGAAATCTTTTGATCTCAAGTTATTCTAAAACGAGTCACAAATGACTTGGAGGAATTAATTGCAAGAAAAATGTTTTGTGCACATGACGGCAACTTCTCCCAGCCTTTTGAATCGCCGGTGGTGAGAGAAGTGAGGGCAAGGAGCGAAGCAATCGCCACAGGCAACCATGAGCTGTTGAGGAAACTTTTCTGGTTACAAAGAACTACACGAGTTGTTCCAACAGTTCTGCTGTGAAAACGAGTGTGTACTTCACTATAGAATCGTTGTTAACAACAAACCTGTCAAGTCTACATCAGACAAAAGCATACTTGAAGCATTAGGGGGGTGATGCCATGACGGTGTCAATTGCAAGAAATGCTTTCAAGAGTGTTGGGCATAGAAAGCCTGTTGCCGACGTGTAGCCCCAGTATTACTTAAAAGAAAACATGAGTCACTAGGAGACAACCATGAAGTAAAGAAGCTTAAGGAAGAAAAGGCTACCCTTTAGTGCCATCTATCCTTTCTGAAAGTACTACTGAGCAGTGCCCAGGAATTTATCAGCACAGCTGCGGGATCAAAAAGGATATGAAGAAGATAGCGAGTGGCGATGTGCAGCTCGTTTATTTCAATTCCAAGGTAGTGGTGGTGCTTGAGCGTGGACATGTCTCAAGCTGTCAAGTCAGAATAGGCAAAAGCTTTTAGTCAGCTGTTACTTTAAACATCTTTACATGTTGAGATATGCGTGCATAGGTAGTACAGCATTGAATATTGAATAAAAAGTAATCAAATTGGATTTTTTTGTATATCAGGAAAAAAATTGCAATTATTAAAAGTGCTTGACCCTAGAAACATGTTCTAAAGCATAATTTGAGTGCTCCAAAGTGGTATTACCACTGCTCCCTGAGCTGTTCCAAAATGCTCGAGCCTGCTTCCACCCCTGTACCTATTAAGGCGAAAGCCTTCAATGGCTCATACTGTTGCTGTTTGTTCGTTCGGTCACACATAGCTGCCAATCCAATAACGTCATCACCAAAACCGAAAGTAACGTCATCAGGAAAATGAACTTCAGTAGAGTAAGTTGTTGGGCTAGTTGGTATTATAGATTTAAGGACATAGTTTTCAGCGCAAAGGCATAGTCCCTATAGTCTTTCTTCTTCTTCTTCTTTCCTTTAGCTGCGTGCCTTTGCGCTGAAAACTTTGTCCTTAAATCTAGAAAAATTAAAATCCGATCTCCACCGGGAATCAAACCTCCATCCCTCGGATCCCCTGCCGAGCGCTTTAACCTACTGCGCCATGCCCGGAATCGTGAAATACATCATAATTCTTCTTGTCTACAGTGAGGATGATAGTAGCGATAACAATAATGCTGCAATTAGCGATAATGACAATGATGGAATTAGCAATGACAATGCAATTAGTTGGTAATGATAATGAGAGCAAATGTGATTCACCTTGTGCACCAACAACACTCATGCTGTCGCATTTCTGCAGTGTAGATTCTACAGTGCCCTCGGAATTTTTGTAAACTGCTGTTCTTATCCGAGGCTATTGACCATTACCTTAGGGTTTCACATATTAATTTTTAGGCCTATGTTTTTGCTTTGCTTGCCTAGGCCATTAAGCATTCTTTGTAATTTGTCCGCTGAGTTAATTAATAAGGCAATGTATTAAATCAGCCCTTATCCATAATTGTTCCCACTCCAGGTCTCTGAATACTTCCTCTAAGCAAGTGGCAAATAGTACTGGGGAGATCATGTCTGCTTGCCTAGTGCCTTTCCTTATGGGAATTTTATTACTTTCTTTATGGAGGACTATGGTTGCAATGCAGCCACTATTGATATCTTCCAATACTTTCACATACGGCTCATATACACCCTTAGGCAATGACTGCTGACGTTACGACTGAGTCAAATGCTTATTCTAATCAACGAATGCTATTTATAGAGGCTGGTTATATCCCGAACATCCTTCTATCACCTCGTTGATAGCACGAATGTGATCGATGGTAGAGTACTCTCTCCGAAAACCTGCCTGATCATTTGGTTGATTAAAGTTTAAGGTTGCCCTGATTCTATATTTGATCCCGGATATATCAAATGCACATATATCATATTCCTATATCGAACTCTCAAAATATCCCCCTGAAAATCCTACATTAAAGTTTAGCAGCGTTGTTCATGTCCATCGAATTGCGCGTCGTGCCCTGCAAAGGATTGTTTTAACAGCTCACCAGCGATCATTTTTCATGCATGGAGCCGGGTTGTACAGTCTTGGCAGCTGCTGCCTGCCAAGATTTCCGGCGCCTGCGAAGCGGCATTTGGAAGTGTGCCCAATGTACTCTCCTTTTCGGCATTAGGTGGGAGGTGACATTCAATGCGTGTGTACGCCTTGCGGGTCATCGCCGCGTCCTTGGTGAGCAGTGTGTTGCCAGCAGGCAACGCACCGCTGCCATACATGTACCATATTCATGCTTCTGGGTTATAGAGAGCCTCATCTGTTGGTATGCCTTATATATGAAATTGCCTATGTATCTAACTATTTCGGGATCCCCTTCGAGTTCAATATATATAACTATAGTAGCAGGTAGTATGTTGATTGGTCTGTAATTTTTCAAGTCCTTAGCATCCCCTTTCTTAAAGATTAAAATAATGTCAGCATTCTTCCAAAACTCCGGTGCCAATGTCCAGACATTGCATATGCAGGGTGGCCATTTTTCAAGCACAATATCCCCACCGTCCTTCAACAAATCTGCAGTTACCTGAGCCTCCCCAGCTGCTTTCCTCCTTTTCATAGCTTCTAAAGCTTTCTTAACCTCTTCCTTTGTCACTGACGGAACGTCTGATTGCTCTTCACTATTGCTAATCTCATTATCAGCCTGGTTAAGTGTAGAACTCCTCGGCTACCTTGGCATGCATACATCGGATTTTCACCTACTTAATTTCCCCTTCACCTCTTTCAGGCTAGCACTGTTTTGTTTAGAGCATGCTCGATTCTCTCCGTAATATACTTCCTTGCGTCGAACAAGTTACGTTCACTGAGTACCTTTAACATCTCTGCCAGTTCTATCCTGACCACTGTAATGGAGGTTTTCGCGCCTTGCCATTTCATAATAAGATATTTCGTCTGCTTAGGTAGTTTACTGGTAGCCTGTCTAATTATCCTATTGCCTACCTCTGCCATGCACTCATTATCAATGGCTCTGAAATTATCGCTCATTGCTTCTAGACTAAGATCGCCTTCGTCGCTTAAAACTGAATTATCTATTCTGTTCAGAGATCTTGAATTCGTACACCTTCCCTCGTGTGGCAAACCTTATCCGTTCCCTCCCAAGTGTAGCGTGCTGCTGCGCTAGTTGATGATTCATGGAGTCGAGAATTTAGCGCAAAAATAAAGAACGGACGAAGAAGAACATATAAAATGATTGACTAGCGCTAGTCAATCGCCTTATGTGTCCTTCTTCGTCCATTGTTCTTTACTTTTGCGCTACATTCTTGACTTCGTTTAGCAAGGGGCAGCAGAAAATGAAGCGTGCGAATGAGATGAAGTATTCAAGGATTAAGTCGCCACAGCTGGCTAAACATTAAGATAGGCATGTAGGGAATTGGTGTCGATATTGGGACCTTGCCATTTTCAATGGGTTCAATGACCAAGACACATAGGATTGCCTTCCCTCTTACAAGCGGTTAAGCGTCCACAACCAGGGAGGCGACGCTGGGAAGCTGAACAACATGGTGTCTTACGTGACAGGCGTTGCCAGTTTGTAGAGCAGAAACCACAAAGCAAACTTCATCACCTAGTCTGCTTTTAAACGCGCCTTTTCTTAGATCTTTGGCCGCCCTTGCATACAAAAGCTGTGTTCCAAACAGTACTTGTGAGCCTAAACCCAGCTGCAAGGATCCTTCACCAGTTATACTGAAGACATTGTGAACCTGTGCGCACATCTAGAAGTCTCCAGCCAGAGATGGATCGGATAGAGCGCATTCTCAAAAACATCGAGGCTGACGCAGTCCAGATGTTGTTGTTCGAAACCCTATCACTGTTGCCAATATATTCATGCTTTGCCAGGAGCAAAGCAGCGCATTCTGGTTCAGCCACCTTCTGTGCACTTTGAATCACTTTCCAGCTTGGTTCCGTCCTGGACCAGTTTAAACCAGGGGAGGTGACATAACAGCTACTCCTAATTAAGGACATTTGGGGATCTCCATCTAGCCTGGCCATGACCCTTCAGGCTGATTTGCGAGCAAGTGTCTGAAGTGCTGCCATTCATTCATCTGCAGGTTCCTGCTGCGGTTACGCTCATGTATGGCAACGTCAGATCTGGTCAGACATGTTTATCCCGTTCCGCCTTCCACTGTAACCTACCGCCTTCATTCCTGCGTAGCCGTCCCCTTTTTGTGTGGACTCCTGGCGCACATATGACAACCTTCTTATTTGTTATGCGTGCAGAGTTTCTGGTCACATTGTGCGTCATTGTCACCACCTGCAGATGTGCCTGACTTTATGCGCCTCCTGAGCCCCGGCCACGTCTGTCCTGCAGACAACTTTGACACCTCCACTCACCACCTGCCTACTCGCCTCCATCCTCATAATGCCACTCGGTTTCTTTGCTGCATCTTTGCTCCAGGAAAACTAGTTACTGCCTGAGGCAAGAACTGCGATTATGTCGACAAATGTAGGGCCCACGTATTGTTCCTACAAATGTATTTGAAGCGGTGGAGGGCCGTTCCTTGTTGATACTGGTGCTACTGTATCTGTGATGTGTAGGAAACTCCACAAGCTAATAAAAGTGAGGACATCATTATCTGATCTTTCGCTTCTCACACCATAATGCTCAGTGTCTTTCTCCTTTGACCGCTTGCACGGCCAGGGTCGCCATTCACAGCTCGTTATGTACCATAAAATTTGTTCTCTCGTTGTGCTCCTGTGACACCATTTCAGGTTTTGACTTTTTCTCTGACCATGGCACCATCATCATCATCATCTGCGTTAATGGCTTATTAGAACTTCTCCCATGCAGTTTGATGATTTGTCTCCCACTTTGAGCAAACTGGCTGTGGCTGCCAAGATTGAGCTTCCTGCATGCTCCTCCTTACAAGAGAATTAAAGGAGACTTTTATCCTGCAGTGGGTGTAGCCAGGCTGGTTAGGATGATGATGAGGAACCTGTTCGGCTATGCTCTTGCCATTTTTTTTTTTTCTTTGCTGTTGCACACTATTGCATCCTCTTCACCTAAAAAAAAAAGTGCAAGACACCCCTACATAAAAACGTACACAATATCCATGGAAACCTACTTGTTGTGAGATGCTAGTCATTGTTGCATGGCTAGTGTTTTGTACTTTCCAATGTGCAGAAAGTGCCGAGCATTATTTTCATCAAGTCACACTAGCTTCATTTTTTATATTTATCGATTTAATTATACATACTATCGATCCAACCTGGACGAAGATAGGAGTGGACACAATGTCAAACTTGGAATAGCGCAGCCATTTCGTATCTAAAAAAGAAAAATAACTTTACCAAAAAAAATAAAAGTGGACACTGCTCAGTTCTATGGCGCAGCTAGGAAGTGTTGTATGGTGCTTCATTTCTTTCTTTTCTGACATGATGGGAAGTTTTACTGAAGAGCTAAGATTTTGTTGGGGAAGCAGTTTCAGATAACAGAAATAAGCAGTTGGTCATATATGTGCTTGGTAGAAGAACATAGCTGCTATTCTGCGAGCATGAAACTGTGCGCTTGTGCGAGTTCCTAACATATTTTTGTTGCCCCAGTTTTAGTGAAATAGGGGTTTGTTTCTAACTAGACACGCAAGTATTTATACATTTCTTGACAGATGAACATAACGCATGCCTGCAAGACCTGAAAGGCACTGTGTTTTGTTGTGCCCGAGTGCATATTTAACAAATATGGTAAATGCAGCACATGCCCTCTCATTTTGGAGATGTAAATTCAGGGGCTAACCGGATGGGTAGTAAGGACCTTGTAATACTTGTAAATTGGTGAGTACACTGAATTCTCATTTGAGGTGGAAAAAGATTGCTAGATCAAAGCAGTGCATCTTACTGTTGCATTTCATATTGCTTCCCCACAGTGGCGGCAAGTTTTAGATGCATAGCCGCGGATGTCCTGCTGATGACAGGAAAGTTGCTTGCATTACAGACCATATTTTGCGAACATATTTTATAAGCATTGTGTTCATCCAGAAGAAAAGGAGGATTGTAGTATAAGATTATTTCAATTTGAGAGTTTCTATAGGCTCTCCAAGAGCGTTATGTGCCTTTATTTGGACAAATGCTGCATCATTTGTCATTCCTTGTTCATATCTATACAGGTGCATGACCTGCAGGATTTTCATCCTCCTAGTGTGTGGGCGCTCATGCATGAAGGAAAAACTGAGTGCGAGACAAAACAAACTATCGCTTGTTCGCATGCTTGGGTCGCTTTGTTTAGTGCATTTATAAAATATCTGTATAGCATGAGTCACTGTAAAAAGTAAAAAAAAAATCGTCAAGGGTGAGTTTTGCTCTAGTTGATGCCTGTAGTTAGGCTGCTTGCTGTCAGTTGAACACATCAACAAAACTGCCTGGATCAAATCTGCCGCTTGTTTTCCAACATGTCAATCCAGTTGGATTCGTAATGTAACTGTTCAGGGTATTCTTCCTTTTGGGCTCTGCGAAGTATTTTCATAGTCACTTCTATTTGTGCTTGGAATATTGATTGCGAGAAGAAAAAGGAGCAAAGGAATCTCTTCACGTTTCCACTGGTTCCTCACAGGTCTGCCCGGATGTGTCTTGCGATCCCTGTTACATGTCGTGCGTCAAATGTCTCGATAGAGCAAAGCAGCCCTTGCGAGGTCTATCTTTGCAAACATGCGCTCGTTTAAAATAAGTACTTCAAATAGGGCGCCGAAACTGCATTTGCGAGCGGTGCAGATGGCGGCACTTACCAAATCCGAGGCTGGAGACACGAGACACGCCCGTGGCAGCATCCGACCCCACACACGTTTCTCCTGCTGCCACGCACGGAAATACGTCACACTCACGTGACCCGCGCATGATGACGTCAGTGGATGCGCACTTCCGTTTAAAATGGCGCTCTGCAAGTGTTCAGCCGAGTTGAGTAGCGTTTCATCTGTGTGATATTTGCTCGTCATAGCTTTAAAGGTGTTGATTTTGTTGCGGCGGTGTTAATTATTGCTATTGGTACGCATGAGCTATTTTGTGTTGTGAGTTGTGCGTTAAAGGCGAAGTGTTGCACGCGCGCAGCGAGAAGAACAGTCAATTGCTGCGTTCCTGTCTCGTGTAAGATACTACATATTTTGGCGACGAGGATGTTAGCTTAAACCAGGACCTCGGCGTGGACTGCTGGCCGTCTATCATGAGCTTTTCAGGTCTTCAGCCGCCTCCGCCCTTCCGTGGGAGTAATGGTGGCTGGCGTTCCACAACTACATGCTGGCGTCTGGTGCCTCCACTAGATACCTCCACACTTCTGCTAACCGGAGAGGGCTATCCTGCCAGCGAATTTTCTACACATTGTCGCCGTCGTCCACTTCAGCGCCTACCGCTGCTGCCTCACACTCCGGTGACGATGCTATCTTTATACTGGCGACGCATTACAAATATTCCGTAAATGTGATCGCCGCACGCCACCGTTTTCACTGCCGAGTACAAACTGCCGGAGAGATAGCATATGAGTACATCGCTGCCCTTCGCAGCCTTGTCGGCGACTGCGGTTTTGGGAGCTTCGCGGACATCATCAGGGACCAGCTGGTGAAGACCATTAGTCACTATTTCAGTAACCGCCATCTCCTTCTTGACTCTGTCGCGCTAGACAGTGCCAGCAAGCTTCCTGTGAAGCAAAGGAGCTGTCAGAAGAGGTCGCTCCAGTAGAGCGCGTGGGATGCGGGTGCACATCAGAACGGGTCCTTCAGGTCCCTTGCATCAAATGCAGTTGCCACCTATGTAAATCTTCATCTGCACTTCCGGAGTGTTCGTGCTATCGCTGCGGTTCTCCTGCCCACTTGGCGAACGACTCCACATGGCAAGCTCGCAAACGAAAGTGTCGTCGGTGCGGCGAAGTGGGCTATTTGGCATCTGTCTGCAAGTCATCTGATCATTCTAGTGAAGTGCAGAAAGTCGAAGATGATTCTTCCAGCAGTGCTGCTATTATTCAGGTCTCTACTGTTCCTCTGCAACCTGTTGCTTTGCCAGGCAAGCTTTGGGATAAGCCTGCTATTGACATCGTGGGCCGTTTCGACCAAGCTTCTAGTAACTGTCGCTTTGCAATAACACTCATTGATTATTACAGTAAATGGCCGGAGGCTTCTTTCACAACTGCCACAGTTCAAGAATTGCTTCTAGGTACATTTTTTCACGAGGATTACCCTGAATAAGTAGTGTCGGATCACGGACCACAATTTTCATCCTCGGGGTATACGTAACTGCTACTCCTCAGTTTATGACCCTTAAGCCAATGGACTTGTAGGACAGTTTAATAGGGTTTTCAGGGCATATGCTCAGATGGCTCTTTGCGAGCGACGTGACCTACGTACCGCTATTATAACTGCGTCTACCACTGTGCGCCACATTCCACGACAGGAATCGCACTAGTCATCCTAGTTCATGGCCAGATGCCTCTCATAAGACTTAACATTGTGTGCCTGCCCGGATCAGTGCTTCTCGACTGATCGTACAAGAGTGCTGAAGCTCTATTGCCAGTGGATAGAGCAGAAGCAAGCCAAATATAAGCTTTATGCAGACCAGCGAAGTGGAACCAAGCATTATGACTTTCAGATTGGCGACTATGTGCGAGTTTGCAAGCCGATTGTGTGAGGCAAGCTGGCTGCTCGGTTTCAGAGCCTCGAAGAGTTGTTGAGCGAATTGGACCAGTCTCACACCTGCTGGATGATGGGCGAGTGTGGCACTCGTCCAAATTATGAGCTGTTAGAAAAGCAGTTGTTCAGCGCCAACCTCCGCCCTCAGCTCTGATGGCTCTCCCCGCTAACATTTTGTTGCCCACTGACTGCACCCGAGTGTCGACCAGTCCACTACCAGAAACGCAGACCAGAGTCCAACCTCGCATAACCCCAATAACGCAGGTGTTAGCCCGGGAACTTCCCCATTCCTGGCTTTGCCCGACACAGAACTGACAGACCCCCCTCAACCAAAGTGTGCCTCAACAGCAGCAACTACTACTCCTCTTCCTTCTCCCCGCAGAAGTAAATGTGAAAAGAAGCTTCCCGCAAGGTTTAAAAGACTGTGATGTATTAGAGGATATTTAGCCATTTGCCAGCAAGGTTTTTTTGTTTTTTTTAAGTGCGGTGGAAATGTGATGAAGACGGTGTTGTTGCACATGTGTATGCAAGAAAACTAGGAAATGAAATATAGAATGGCTGGAGAGTAGTCAATTGCTGCATTGCTGTCTTGTCTACGCTACAAGTTGCATTACGTTTCTTTGGTTTGAACCCGGGAGCTTCAGAACAGTAGTTGGTTATGTAAAGTGTTGCTCAATTCAGGTATAGGCATTTGGTAGGAATGAGCTAGTCTTTTGCATATATTACATAGCCCTTCTGGCCTTTTGTGCACATTGTCACGCGCAAGATAAAGGGATGTTCCTTACTTTTGCTGACCTTCAAATAGTGTCGTGTGGTGGCTGCATGGTGACTAGGACAGTGAATTACGTTGACCAATATTTTTCATCATGTCGCAGTCACGATTTTGTACGAGCAGACAGAAATAGCTGAAGATGTTTGCACGGGGCAAATGACATCTATGTTCTCATTTACCAATTCACTTGACCACCAGCCACCAGCTTATGCCATTGTCGAGAGCGAGCCTTTGGCGTAAATCGCTTTCTTTGCCATTCTCCTGTGAGACCAGAACAAGTACACAGCTAATGTAAGCCAGACCACTCAACTTCTACACACAAACGAGCGTTATAGGCAGGCACTGCATTGTGTATCCAAGGTGGTGAGGGAACCATGTTCCTTGGCTGGAGTTGCAGAGGCGCTCTATTCAGCACACCTACTGGAGGAATAGTTGAGTCTCCCCATTTTGGGCTGGAACTGACCTGCGACGCTATTTATTAGGACTACTTTCCACCAATAAGGTTATCTGCTTTTACTTCAGGTTTCCATGAAAATAATTAAATAGTGCTCCTTTGTTAAGGCGCTACACTGATCAGCTCCCTTTTTAACAGTGATCGGACGTTCCAAGAGCCTAAATGGGGAATGTTGCATACACATGCAGTTAAATTACTTAGCATTTAGTAAACATGTTTATTCAGTCATATTTTTTGACCTACTATGTCTAAATATTAAAACATCCTTGCAGCCAGTGGAATTACATTTTTTAATCAGTAGCTTTATGGGTTGAATTCATGATCGAACCGGACGAAAAGCACGACAGCTGTATACATTCCAGACCAACTTGGGCTATGAAGACACTGTAGGGGAGGGCTCTGGATCATTTCGATCACCTTTAACTTCTTTAACAGGTACTGACTGTGCACAGTACACGGGTGCTATGCTTTCTGCATCAATTCAAACACGGCTGCCACGGCTCAAACCACTGTACCCTGGTTCAGTGGTTGAGCATCTTAACCACCGAGCCACTGTGGCGGGGTAAAAGTAAAAAAATAGGTATATAAGCCTTGACTTTTTTCTTTGCACACACCATAGTTTATTTCATCCATGTCTCTGCTGTAACACCCTAAGTTTACTTCACTTGACAATAATGAATCAAAAGCCAAGACATTTGTGATAGCCACAGTTGCTTATGCACCATAAAACCCCATATAGAATTCTGCGTATGGAGCCGCAACTTTAAACCCAAGCTCTAAGGCCATCTTAGCCCATGCAGTGCTGAGGGCACTGCTGCCACCCAGTCAAGTGATCTTGCAACTTTGGTGACAGGTTGCAAAGCTTGAACAGTTACTGTGCACTCCTAATGTACTGTATGCAATGACTATGGCGAAGGAAGGCGAGAGACGGTGGCAGGCGGGCACCATCTACAAAGCTATCCGATAGCCCTTCTTGGGGCCTGACAGAAAGAACACTTTCATATAATGCCTCCTTCCTGGTAAGCATGTGAAGCTCTCATTGTTACAATTGTTTTTTTTTTTCTTTTGAATTATGTTTATGAAGAGCAGTACTCTCCCGCATTTTTTTCTTTGTGCCACTCCACCGAGAGTACCATAATGGCAGACCCTGATTCTCTGCAAGAACAAAGAGTAGAGTTGCCTGGCACTGCCTATGATTTTGTTACTCTTCAGAAATGCTTGCTTTTGTCGCAATGCCCCGTCTACTTACTCCCTTGGCTTTGGTATCTGTGACAGCACCTTTTGCATGACATTGTGGCCTATAAGGTTTGACAGCAGTAGTCAGTAAGCCAAGCACAGATTCCTCGTGAACTTTTACTAAAGCTTTCGTAGCACACTTGTTGCATGCAGGTTACCTGCATGGTTGGTCAAAGGACCCCATGCCTTGGGGTGTGCAGTTAAGCTGCACAATGGGGAACTTGTGAAGCTGCCAAAGTTTCTCAGGGAAGCAGACAAGACCCATCCTCACCTTACATACATCTTGAGCTTTGGGCTATTTGTGCCTCATAAAAGAGTCAAAAGATTGTGACATATTATGTACATTCTGCTTCATAAAGTGCTTTTAAATGGCACCTTCGTTTCTTAACAAAGGTAGGATTTTTCAATAACCAAGATAAAGCAAAAAAATTATGCCGAATTCAAATTTACTGCAAAAGCATGGGGTAAATAAAGATGTGAGGTATGTCTGATGCCGTGGCCTTTGTCTTCAACTATTTGAGGATGCCTCTTGCAGTTGGCAGGTGACATGAACAGGTGACTCCTGTGACGTCACAAGACCGCACGTCACTGTGGAATCGGCAAGTGCCGCTAACTTTAGCTTCGCCATTGAGATGGGAGGGTGAGATCAGAATCGCCTTTTGAGTCCCAGGCTAGACATGCTACCCTAGGTCACACAAGCACATTCATATGGCTTGGTTAAAGTTGGGCTTTATATCTATGTCACTCCCGGCAGCTTGAGCAGCACACATTACGGCCCACCTCACAGCATGCCTCTGGCAGGTGGCATGGCTGGCCACTTTTCAGCTGTTTCTGTGACATCATCTGTCTTAAATTTACCTGCCTTTGTGTTTGCTTGCATTAAATGTGCGTGTGACATCAGCAGCGACATATGTTCTCATGTGGTTTAACCATGTAAACTGTCCTGATCTTCAATCTGCTTTAAAATAGCAGGCCTGGTCCTTTGTGGCAGTTGTCAAATGCCGAGAAACTTGCGCTAAACGATACAAGGAACAGCAGGCAAGAAGATACAAAGTCATCTACATACACCTTATATCACGTATATCAAAATAAACTACGCCAAACTAGTGTTCTTGCTTGCTTTATTAAATTTCCCACATTAAAATTTTTTTTCAGGTGTATATAACAGCAAAAGAGCAGCATTTCTTCGTTACAGTACAGATCTAAGTATGATCATTTTTGCATTAACTACACTTACATTGAATACTTGGGCTCACAAAAAGACTGAGGTAAACCCTAAGTTCCATGCCGCGGCGACCCCTTTTGTGATGGGTAAACCAAGGCACCCTTGGGTTGTGCGATGTCAGTGCACGTTATAAAACCCAGGTGGTTGAAATTTCTGGACCATTCTACTATGCTTTGAGACGTTAAACCCATTAACTAAAGAAGTAAACCCCAAGTGACCTTTCTTTACCCACACAGGAGTAGCACATTATACGGCTGAAAAGAAAGTTAATTGAATCACAGAAAATGTGAGCGCATACAGCTGTAGGTATAATAATCTACTGGTAGTAAATTTACTGCCAGCTGGTTCTTAAAAGGACATGCATGTGTACACATACTGCTATGACAGGAAGCACACTTCTAAGCAGTAATAATTTTTTTTTTAGTGCCTAAAGCTTTGAATAAACATGTGCATGTCTTTTGAGTGTCCTGCATATGCTGACGAGCGTGCATACTACGAACATAGCATAGAAAAGCTCTCCCTAGTGCCTTTAACAATGGGCATTGTTTTAGGTCTCTCAGCCTGCCCTAGGCAACAGAGACTCGCAACTTTTTATTTACGTATTTGAAAGACATTGGACTTTTAGACAAACTAAGTTCACCTTGAATGTCACACTGTGGCATTTTTCACGCTGTGAACTCTATAAGCACATTTATCGGACTATGCATTTCATCATTTCATTTTATACCATGACTCCACGATGCACCTTAGAACGCACTTAATGGCTGCATTTTATCTCCCTCTTCATTTCTTTTAATCTCCTCAGGATTCTTTTTCCACCGTTACCTCCCGAATTCCCCTTCCTACACAGAGTAGCATGTCAGAGAAATTTAAACGGCTAAAATCTCTGTTCTTCATTAAAGGGTCTCTCTCTCTCTGTGCATGTCTTTTGACCTTGTGGCCAGCAGGCACCACCACAACACTTTGAACTCGCACAGAGAACATACTTTTGTCGGCATAAAGGAATTTTTCAAGCTCACAAGACTTTTAGAATAAAAACAACCAAAGTAATATATATGTCTCTTTGTGTGCATTCTTGTGACAACGTACCAGGCACATGGACTCTTGTGAAATTGCTGCACCTACTGTCCACTGCTGTACATTTAAACACCCAGCACACCAATCCTGTTTTGATCTGTATTTTTTCATGTTTTCGAAATAGCACAAGTGCACTGGTCCACAGTCAAGAGATGTGTAAGAATTCCCTTCCCGGTTGAATTGAGGCCTTTTGTAGTTACAGAGTCAGCACCTGTGACTCAAGTCCCAACATCAACTACAGTTGATGTCATGACACATAAGCCAAGGTGGGGCTCATTTCTAGAAGAGTCAGTATTTTAGTCCACATGGGCATGCCTGCTACGAGCAATGATGAATATGTTTTGAAAATGCCCAAATATTTCAGACAAGAAAAGCATGCTCTGCAAAGTCTGCATTAACCGTGCCCATGACATGGACGAGCAGGGTCATGTTTTTCTAGTGAAAGTAGCAAAGGACAATTAAGCTCGGCTCAGTGACTACTTTTATTTCTTGAAGTACTGGGGAAGGTGGAGGTGTTCTGGGTGAAAACAGAACATATATGAGGCAACACAAGCAGAAGTGCTTTTAAACTGATGAAGAAAGTATACTGAAGTTCTTTTGGACAGCAATAGAAAATGAATTGACTGGTTCTGTTCAGAATTTGTGGTAGTAGCACAGCAAAAAAGGGTAAACAAGGATCAATATATTGCTAGCATCATCCTGACATTTCAACAACTCATTTGGCATCCTAGACAGTGTGACGAAATATTTACAGCTATATGAGAAAAGTTAACCTTTGTTTATATTTTACGAATTAACAGTTAACTAAAATGTAAGCATGTACAACAAGGCAGTACATGAAGTCCCGGCAGCCCATGACATGAACTAAAATACAGTGATGATCATCTGCCCTGGTGCTTCTCTGCAGTGCACAAGTACAGAGGGGCGAAGCATACACAACAAACGGTGTGCTAGCATACAGGCAGGCTGTACCTAAGACAGCTGAAAGCAACAACGATGCACCTACATATGAAGGCCAGTTCTCGGGAAAGCAACATAAAAAAAAAAAAAGATACTGCAACAGCGAGTAGCTATACGGGTAGCTACCGCACCAAATTAACATGTACTACGTACAGCACTGCACACTTGGAGAAGACGTGACAGAAGGGGCTGTAAGCAACTCGCACTGTACACAAACCTCGCAAGTACACACACTGTCCCGCTTGTATCCCAACGACGTGAAGAAACCGGGAGCACAAATGATTGAAGTATCTACGCGCAAATTTTACGATAAATGACTGATGCAATAAATCCACTGTGAATTCTTTTTATATAACTTTCAGTAATGCTAAGAGAGCCTTACCAAAACAGTCAATGCGGGAAGTGTTCTCAATGTGGTAATGGTCCCTGGAAAGAGACATGACACTATAGAGGCTAGCACATTTGACTAGCCTCTATACAGTGCCTAGATACTATAACTACAGTGCGCCGCCATTTGTAATACGTCCCGCAGTGAAAGTAGCTTGCAGCAGTGCCGCACTGTACCATTTGTTGACAAAAAAAGAAAAAGAAAGCAACCGCAAATGAAATATTGCACTTAAAAATTAAATTTCAGGCTCTATAAAGGTCCGCATAGATGGTGTGTTTTAGTTTTCGCCTGTCAATTCTGTTATACCATCCATGGCTGCAGCTGAGATGGCAGACGACGCGGCCTGGGAGACACGAGAACACCATGATATGTATACAACTTCGAGTGTCTCAGAGAATTGCAGTGAACAGGACATCCGACCTAACGACGCCGAAGCGTAGCTATATATTATCCGTAGAGCTTCCGTGTAAGCAATTCTAGGTTATATGAAATGCGAATCACACTAGGGTCGCGGTAGTGCGCGCGGCCTGTTATCATATGTGCCACATATATTACAAGTGAGACATATGTACCACAGAAAGAACAGGGTGCTCGCATTTGGGCGTAACAGCTGGTTGAATATATTACGAAACGAGCTGTGGTGATCATGCAAAATAATAATAAAAAACTAAAATCTTTATTTAATGCATGCGGGTTGAACTATAGTCACGCGGCACATATTATATCTGCCGAATTTTTCAGCGGTGGAAAATATTTACTTACTGCCCCTTCTCAATGATTTTCCAGGTACGCTGTTTTTGAAAGAGAAAAGAAAAAGGAACACTGTAGAATAATGGAATGCAAGGACGTCTTCAGCATACAAACAGGGGGCTTCTCTGCACGTCAACTTATGTTGCTGTAAAGCCCACCTATTATGATATTTTTTTACAAAAAAGTACCCGATATCCTCTTCACTGGCTGTGATGCTGCATCGTGGGCGGAAGCCGGCAAAGCAGTGATAGGAATTGGTTATTGTGATAAAAAAGATCCATGTTGAAAATTTATAACTTTTGCTACAAATATATTCTACAATTTAGCTCAAAGGACGGGATTGCTGCACATATATTGGTCATGTTAATGTAAATTGCTTGCCCGCAGAGTGAACCGCATGCAAAGGTGATGACAAGACCTGTTTCCGCTCATAGATACATGCTTCATCTATGCCAATAAACAATGAACAAGAAGCAAATCAGCAATTGCCAAATAATTCTTCAGCTGGTAGCAACATTAGAATAATAAAACTATTGTGTAAGTTGTATTATTGTTTGTGTTACATAAGTAATTATCTGATCTTTTCAATGTTATAATTATTATGTTATAAATTATCAAAGAATATCATTATGTTGTATAAACATTATTTAACATTACAAAGCAAAATTCCTTTGATACAGTCTTCTCTACATCGTTATGCGCTTTTTCAATAATAACTGTGAAACAACATAATAAAAATATACTTGAAGCAGTGGGTTGCAGAATTTTCTCCCTGTCTCTTACCGCGAAGACATCTTTAACTAACAGTACTTTGCAACTAAATCTCTTAAATTCTGCCTGCAACAGAGCGCATGCACAGATATAGTATTTTGTTAGAAAGGTTTGCTTACTACCCATTCATCACTACCCCGTGGGGCACCCTTTTTTTTTCTATTTACATAAACAATAAAGTAGAGGGCTCCGGCTACTCATTTTCACCCACTCATATGAATCACCTGGTCTGACATTAAGCATTACGTTAACATATCTACATAATATCACACAAACACAGTCAGTACACTAGCATATAAAACCAAGTACTATATAGCACCTCTTAATTATGGCCTGGTTATTATATGCTTGGCTCCATGCATGATATCGACGCGAGTGCACCGAGTTATATATGTTGTTTAGTGTTGTGCAGGATCATATATATGTCACTATATGACTTGTTGGAGTCACTCTAGCTAAAAATTGTTTAGCTGTTTGACTGGAGATGTAAATTTTCCATCTGGAAACAAAAATACTTTTCAGATGGATAGGTAGTTCAATAATCCAGCCTGAAAACTGTCATTCTGGCAGGAATATATATGGTTTCCAGCTGGAAAGAAGTGATTTCCCGTTCAAAAGCCCAGCTGTAATTCAAATTATTTTAATTCAATTCATCTAATTTATGCTGAACATTTCATTTATGAACTCTCGGACAAAAAACTGCAGAGACAGTTTAGGACGAGGTAAGGGAGGCTGCAGTGACAAAATTATCAAAAGTTCAAACAAGAAGTTTCTAATGAAGAAATTCAGCCTTTTCTGAGTGCATGCATTTAATGAAAGATGAACCAAAGTACCGACAATATGCAACATTACTATTCCTAAAATAACATAGCAAAATGCACACAAAATTCACATTTATAGGTTCAGTGAACAAGGTACCATGCAATGCACAGTAAAATAGAAAACACAGGCCCCTCTAGAAATATTAAACACAAAACTTTGTCACTCACAAGGTTGATATTGGAAAAATACAGTTTATTTAGTAGAACTAGCACTGTACAAGTTAAAAGACTGAAGGAGGTAATTAGTTTGGCAATGTCAATTATCATCCCTTTTTCACAGGTACAAAATATTAAAACAATGTTGCCCCTGATTGGGTTATTAAATTGCTGACATTTTTCATCATCAAAGTGCAAATGATAAAAAGATGGTAATAATAAATTATAAAGAAATAATATAGATAGACAATTTGATGCTGAATGGTTAGCTCTGTTGAAGCTTGACAGTAATTGTTTATGAAACAAACGGCTTTTTTTTTTTCTAGAGGCAGAAGTGCACTGATGTCTTTTTTTTTAGTAGTTGCCTTCCATACCAGCATGCAATAGTTAAGGTGGGAACAGAATATGAGATGGTAAACTTGATTCTGGGTCTGAAAGAGGGCATACCTACAACAGGAGTTTTTTGGATACCTGCTCAATATGACTATCCCATGTCAGCTGACTTGAGAATATACACCTAGGATTTTATGCTGTATCACAACATTTACTTCATGACTTCTTAATTTTAAATTGAGGCTTGGGGAAACATGTTTGTTTTTAGGAGCAAATAATATTCCTTCGATTTTAGTTTCATCAATTTTTAGGCTGTTTATTTGGTAGTTCAAGTAGTTTTTACAGTGCACTAGCCGTTAGCCATTTCAAACATATCAAGTTTATTAGTTGAGCTAAAAAACAAACTTAAGTTGATGCATGAGATCATTTATGTATAAATTAGATTTAAGAACAGCCCAAGAATGCTGACTTGGGGAACATAGGTGCAAATCCCTCTAACTGGCTTAAGGAACAAATTTCTAGTTCATCCTAGTTGGATAACGATGGATCCCCAACTGTAATTCAACTGCGATTAACTGGAAATTTGTTCCTTAAACCAGTTAGACCAGTTAAGGTTTTCACCTGGCATAGCAAATTAGAATGATAGCCATTGATGTGAATGTACCGAGTTCAGCCGGTTAGATATGATTGCAAAAGAGCATGGACACTAATCTAATTTATTAAGAGTCACATGGCATAATAAATAAAACAAAAATGCCAAAAGTGAATAAGTCAGCCTTAATGTTGTAACCATAGAAGGGCGGATCGACCTGCCCTTTCGAAAGCCATGCCAAGATTTTGATAAAATATTGTGCTTGACTATGTCGAGGTGGCTTAGAATAACCTTTTCAAGGCCCTTGGAAAATATTCTTTCGTCTTTTATATATGACCAAAACTTTTCCTTATTTCATGTCATTTAGAAAACTTCCAGATGAAATAAGCAACTAGAGGTTGAAAATTCTGTAAACATGTAGTGCTAACAAATGTCAACGTCGAAGCTAGTGTACCACAAGAAAGTATGATACACTTACGATTCATCTGTGCGATGGCAAAGAGGGAGTTAAAGTGGCCCCAGTAAAAAAAAAAAAAAAAAAAAGCATTGGAACCCCCTGGACTGTCAATCGTACTGATGCACTCAATTTTTTTTTCAATTGGAATTTTCCTTTCAAGTAGGCATCCCAATTGGGCTCAATGGGTTCCAGTTGGAATTCATAGGAACCCACTGGAAAGTCTACTTGGAACACTTTATTCCATTTGAAAATCTCATTCCAGTAGGTTCCAATTTGATAGGTCACTTGGATCCTGCAACTACTTGTGCAAAGTAGTCTATAGAGTGCCATCTGTGCATAACTATAGTATTAATCAGATCATATATGTTCTAAATGATTACTCGGTTAAATGAATCTTTACCGTTCTAAATGATTACTCGGATAAATGAATCTTTACCAACTGGTTAGCCCACTTTATCAAACCCATTGCACACAGTGAGACAATTACCATCTGAGTCCAATTGGTCTGGCCAACTGCACTGGGTGTATCCATGGGAACATTTCCATATTTCACAAAGAAAACAAACACAATGTTCAAAATAACAACAATCAGCAGTTAGCTTCTGGAAGACAGAAAACTGGACGAGTTGGTTTGGATATATGACTATCAGTAGCTTAACCTGTAAAACACAATTCTTCCTCTTACTATCGCTGCGCCTACAAAATTAAATGAAATAGCTACACTCGAATGGCAAGACTGACCCCAGCATGAGAGTAGGAATTAAGAAGTATGTTTGCTGGGTGTATGGAATCTTGTGTTATATAATGCATCTGTGAAACTGTACAGTATTGCATTTCTTATGCGAGACGTATGCTTGCCTGTACTCCTTGATATCCATCAAACATGTTTCCATGCAAATTGTAAGTCAGATCTACCTTTTGTCCCATTCGGTATGTTCCGTTGGACCCATTGTATGCAATGAGTGTGACCCATTGTATATACGTACCATTGGCACATCCCATTGGACCCACTGAGTGCAATTGGTCTCACCTATTGGCTGCAATGGGTTAAGTGTCAAAAAACACCATTGGTTCCAGTTGGAAAATTAAATGGTTACAGTTGAAAATATCCAATTGGTCTTTTTTGACTGAGCTCGTATAATGCAGGCCCTGAAAGCATTAATTCAGGTTGAATAAGTACTAGTACTAGAACCCCTTTATAGTAAAGTCACTCGGACCAGCAAATTTCTTTACTATATCTGCTTATCAGAGCTGCTGAGCCTAGTGGTAAAGAGTTTAAAAAACTTTGCTTTTTGCTTTTGCGTTTCTATAGGTATATTTTAATTCATGGGAAGTACGTCGGCGCGGCCAGACGCACTTCAAATTTTTGTCAAATATGTATTTACTATAAAAGTGAAAAAATTACAGTTGTCTGCAGAAGACGAACTGGGACTTGAGTTTTCATTAAATGTAACCATGAGCTGTTTGCTGTAGCAAGTTCTATGCTCAATTCAGTTCAATTGGCTAGCCATTTGGTCTGTACATCAGATGTCAGTTTATTTTCAAGGTGAAGTTAGCAAACAGGAGATATATATGGCTTGTTTTTCTTCACTGGTACTTGAAGCAACCACAGTCCCAACAGTCTTATATTTTAAATAATATTTTCCAAGTGCTGTACTGGAAGCTTCACTTTCAGAAGACTGCAAATATAAATAAAGGAATTGCAGTACTCAAAAGCAGTAGATTACTGCTTCATGTCTCCTTATCCATAAAATAAATGAATGAATGAATGAACATTATATATTTTACACTTGACCATAGCAGCTTGCAGTTGGTAATGTTCACGCCATAAACATTTCCACCTGTCTCTCCTCCCCCTCCCCCCCCTTTTCGCCCGTGACGGCAAGTGTAAGGCACCACTGTGCCTATAGCTGACACAACAGTGAGTGCTGCTGAGCACTTTCAACTAGTTTTGAATTTCAACCACCTTGCACCATCTGTCCCTTCGACGGACCCTCGACGCCACACGTACCTTAAATTCTGCTCGGAGAATGGTTGTGACTCAGCGACCGCAGACGAAAAAGCCACCACTCTGTAGCTTGAAAGTGAGTGACCCAGTGCAAAAGCAACATAAACAATAAAATGGCATACAAGGGAGCTTGCAAACAAAGCTAACGAATTACACGGCAATATATGTATATATATATATATATATATATATATATATATATATATATATAATGGAATAATAATGTTGGTGTACATCAACCATACTCACGACAAAATGCAACTTCAGTGCCCTCAGAGATGGGGAAGAGAAATCATTTACCCTGGAAGTATATTTATTTACCAATTAAATGAGGCAATGAGAACTACTTTAGTGCCTGCAGTGTCTTGCATAATTTATTCTTAAGGGTGGCAGAACCAATTTATCAGTGCATCGGGTGAAGATATATTTCTCTTTTGGTTTTAATTTAGCGAGGGACACAAGAAAAGCAGCTGCTGTGGGAGAAGAGAACCTCAGATAATATACTAGCTGGTATTTAGAGAGGACATTAATGCAAATAATCTTATATTTAAGAAGACAAATCTGCTGTTATGAGCTGTATAACTGTCCCCGACAATTAATCTAATTACTTTCTTTTGAAGCATTAGTAACTTATTAATGTTAGTGCTTGATGTAGTGGCCCAGACCAAATGGCAATAGTTAAGATAAGATTCAAATATTGTGTTGTAGATTATCAACTTTAGATTTGGAGAAAATTCTGAGACATCTGCAAAGGACACCAACAGACTGTGGCACTCTTTTTATGTAATCTGTTCTGTTCCTTCTGTATGTGCATCAAAAATGACGCCCAGCGATTTAAAGCTGTAGGTAATTTCTATTCTGTTATTAATTTTTAAGGTAAATAAAATGGGCATTGATAAAGTTGCTTTAATTTCTATTCTGTTATTAATTTTTAAGGTAAATAAAATGGGCATTGATAAAGTCGCTTTAATTTCTATTCTGTTATTAATTTTTAAGGTAAATAAAATGGGCATTGATAAAGTTGCTTTAATTTCTATTCTGTTATTAATTTTTAAGGTAAATAAAATGGGCATTGATAAAGTTGCTTTAATTTCTATTCTGTTATTAATTTTTAAGGTAAATAAAATGGGCATTGATAAAGTTGCTTTAATTTCTATTCTGTTATTAATTTTTAAGGTAAATAAAATGGGCATTGATAAAGTTGCTTTAATTTCTATTCTGTTATTAATTTTTAAGGTAAATAAAATGGGCATTGATAAAGTTGCTTTAATTTCTATTCTGTTATTAATTTTTAAGGTAAATAAAATGGGCATTGATAAAGTTGCTTTAATTTCTATTCTGTTATTAATTTTTAAGGTAAATAAAATGGGGATTGATAAAGTTGCTTTAATTTCTATTCTGTTATTAATTTTTAAGGTAAATAAAATGGGCATTGATAAAGTTGCTTTAATTTCTATTCTGTTATTAATTTTTAAGGTAAATAAAATGGGCATTGATAAAGTTGCTTTAATTTCTATTCTGTTATTAATTTTTAAGGTAAATAAAATGGGCATTGATAAAGTTGCTTTAATTTCTATTCTGTTATTAATTTTTAAGGTAAATAAAATGGGCATTGATAAAGTTGCTTTAATTTCTATTCTGTTATTAATTTTTAAGGTAAATAAAATGGGCATTGATAAAGTTGCTTTAATTTCTATTCTGTTATTAATTTTTAAGGTAAATAAAATGGGCATTGATAAAGTTGCTTTAATTTCTATTCTGTTATTAATTTTTAAGGTAAATAAAATGGGCATTGATAAAGTTGCTTTAAAGTTTAAAAGTCAAAAGAGATGTCTTACTATTGACAATTTTAACAAGTCCATTTGATCTTAACCGTGACTGAAGAACAATGTTTCCTCTTTTTAATAGGTTACTTATATATGAACGAATCAGTAAGAAAAAGCTTTTATCATCAGCATACAGAACATATAAAACGCTGCAAAACTACACATGCTGCAAAACTACACACGCTGCACCTTCACTTCTTGCCACCGCTGCCTCATGCTTTCTGCTGCACAGTGCTGGGAATGTTCGCCCGTTTCTTCCCCTTAACTATTTCTTGGTACACTTTTACTCTCCTTTACTCCCTGAACGGACGCGCCGCTTCCTTTCCATGTTTGTAGACAGCTTTTTCCTTTTTTATCCTACGCGCTGCGTGCTTTCCCTCACGGCTACAAGGCCTTTGTAAAGTAGGCTTCTTCTGAATACTGCTAAGTCTGATGGTAAAGTCACTTAAAAGGACACTCGGTGTTATTTTTGTCTCGAAATATATATATATATATATATATATATATATCTTTTCCCCGTGATTTTAGGTAGTACGCGGGCGGCGATGTCATATCTTGGGAGTCGTCGCCGCGGCCAGGCCCACTTTACTATAACCGATTTTTACCAAAATTATCTTTACATAAAGGGGGGAAAAAGTACAGCTGTCTATGGAAGATGGACTGGGACTTCAGTTTCACTTTACTATATCCGAGTTTATTACAACGGGGTTCTACTGTAGTTATATGCTGCATCAAGTGGTGAACAAAGCCCAATGTTTCTAAATGCATCCATGAGTTACCAATTAATACTATCGATATTATCATATACATTCTGTCAGAATCAGTAAAACTGTATGCTGAAGAACATGCATGGTACAGCTAGTGAAGTGAAACTGCAGTTCCATTTTGCCGCCTATAGATAACTTTTTTTTTTTTTTTCATTTGATGTGCGTATGTCTATATACAATCCACATACTAAGTATAAGTATTTAAATAGCGCTGCAACCTGATGGCTCAGTGATTGGGTGCTCGACTGCTCTATTGAAGAATATGGGATCGATTCACGGCTGTGGAGACTGCTTGGAGGTGCCCATGTGCTATGGGATGTCAGTGCACAAGTGGTAAAAATTTATGAAGCCCTCCACTACAGCATGTCGCATAACTTGAGCTGCTCTAGGATGTTAAAGCTCATCCCAGACGAAAAAAAACACTCATTTCCTGCTGGATTATGGAACCGTGTACCGAAATTATCCAACTGGAAAACTGCGATTTCCGGCTGGGAAAAAGCAATTCCAGCTGGACTGACATCTATTTCCTGCTAGATTATGGAACCAGAAATCATGCATGCCCAGCTGGAATTTTGAGATTTCCAGCTGGAAAATTTACACCTCCAGTCAAGCCTCTATCTGGAATATCATTTTTTTTCCAGCTGGAAAATATGGCCGTCCAGCTAGAAATTCAGCTGGAAATGTGCTTTTCCAGGTGAAATGGGTACGTTTGAACAAAGTCTACTAGGTGTCTATTTTCATGGGGGATAACCGACCTAGAAATAGTTACTAAGGGCAATTTTAGTACACTCAAATTAATGTGCTTGATATGTGCGCCATCTTAAATGTGTGTCAAATTCAGCTGCCTATGAAAATCATCATCATCATCATCATCAGCCTGATTATACCCACTGCAGGGCGAAGGCCTCTCCCATATTTCTCCACTTAACCCGGTTCTGTGCTAGCTGCATCCACTTGACCCCTGCGAACTTCTTAATCTCATCCGCCCACCTAACTTTCTGCCTCCCCCTGCTACGCTTTCCTTCCCTTGGAATCCAGTTTGTTACCCTCAGCGACCATCGGTTATCCTCTCTTCGCACTACATGTCCTGCCCATGTCCATTTCTTCTTCTTAATTTCCACTAGAATGTCATTAACTTGAGTTATTTCTCTGACCCACTCTGCACGCTTTCTATCTCTTAATGTTACCCCTGCCATTTTTCGTTCCATAGCCCTCTGGGTTGTCCTCAACTTAAGTAGAACTCTCTTGGTTAGCCTCCACGTTTCAGCCCCATAGGTGAGTACAGGCAAGATGCAACTGTTGTACACTTTCCTCTTGAGCGATACCGGTAAGCTGCTAGTCATAATCTGCGAGTGCTTGCCAAATGCGCTCCATCCCAATCTTATTCTTCTTGATATTTCCTTTTCATGGTCTGGATCTGCGGTTACTACCTGTCCTAAGTAGACATATTCGCCTACTATTTCCAGTATTTCGCTACCTAATGTAAACTGCTGTTCCTTCCCGAGGCTGTTGAACATTACCTTAGTCTTCTGCATATTGATTTTCAAGCCTACCATTCTACTTTTTCTGTCTAGGTCATCAATCATTATTTGCAGTTCATCTCCCGAGTTGCTTAGCAAGGCAATGTCATCAGCAAATCGCAGATTACTGAGGTATTCTCCATCTACCCTTATCCCTAACTGCTCCCATTCCAAGTCTCTAAATACTTCCTCTAGACAAGCTGTGAATAGTACTGGGGAGATTGTGTCTCCTTGCCTAACACCTTTCTTTATGGGAATTTTATTGCTTTCTTTATGTAGAACTATGGTTGCTGTGCAGCCACTATATATATCTTCCAGCACTTTCACGTACGGCTCGTCTACCCCCTGATTTCGCAATGCCTGCATCACCGCCGACGTTTCAACTGAGTCAAATGCTTTTTCGTAATCAATGAATGCTATGTATAAGGGCTGGTTATATTCCGAGCATTTTTCTATCACCTGATTGATGGTATGGATATGATCGATAGTAGAGTACCGTTTCCGAAACCCTGCTTGATCCTTTGCTTGATTGCAGTCTAAGGTTGTCCTGATTCTATTGGCGATTACCTTAGTAAATACCTTATACGTAACAGACAGTAAGCTGATTGGTCTGTAATTTTTAAGGTCCTTAGAGTCCCCTTTCTTGTGAATGAGGATAATGTTTGCATTCTTCCATGCTTCCGGTACCGTCGATGACACCAGGCACTGCGTATACAGGGTGGCCAGTTTTTCTAGCACGATATCCCCCCCGTCCTTCAGCAAATCTGTAGTTATCTGATCCTCTCCAGCTGATTTCCCCCTTTTCATAGTTTCTAGTGCTTTCTTGACCTCGTCCTTCGTCACTGGTGGAACGTCTGACTGTTTTTCCCTACCGCCAATCTCACTACGGTCCTGACTACTTTGGCTACTGTAGAGATCTGTATAGAACTCCTCGGCTACTTTGACTATCTTGTCCATATTAGTGATGACGTTGCCCGCCTTGTCCCTTATCGCATACATCTGGTTTTTGCCTATGCCCAATTTCTTCTTTACCGCTTTAAGGCTTCCCCCGTTCTTTACAGCATGCTCAATTTTCTCCATGTTATACTTCCTTATATCGGCCACCTTGCGCTTATTGATTAGCTTTGATATCTCGGCCAATTCGATCTGGTCTGTTGGATTGGAAGCTTTCATACTCTGCCGTTTCTTAATCAAATCTTTCGTCTCCTTAGACAGCTTACCGGTATCCTCTTTAACTATCCTACCGCCTACTTCTACTGCGCACTCAGTAATGATATCTCTGAAATTATTGTTCATTGCCTCTAGGGTAATGTCGCCATCCTCAGTTAGAGCTGAAAACCTATTCTGTAGCGAGATTCTGAACTCTTCTGCCCTCCCCCTCACCGCTAATTCGTTGATGGGTTTCTTTCTTACTAATCTATTGCGTTCCTTCTTCAGATTTAGGCTAATTCGGGACCTCACCATCCTATGGTCACTACATCGAACTTTCCCGATTACCTCTACATCCTGCACAATGGCGGGGGTTGAACACATTATGAAGTCGATTTCATTTTTAGTCTCTCCGTTAGGACTTTTCCTATGAAAATAGCTTGTATTAAATATATGACGGTACAATGCAGATGTTTTAAACATTAAATATCTCAGTTTCTCTTAGGCATGCAAATGTTCAACACAGCATGCCTCTCCAGGGCATGTAAGTTTCAAGTTACATATCATTAGCATAAGCGCATTCACTATACAGCTAGGACAAAGGCATCTATAGTTTTTCTCCAACTAACCCTCTCCAGTGTAAACTACTTTATCCCTACAAGCTATCTACTTCACCAGCCCACCTGGCTATCTGGGTCCCCTTGTTACATATATCTTTTCCTGGAATTCATTCCTTTACATCTAACTGTTGGATATCTTGCCATTGAGCTCCTGCTGGTTCACTAATCCACTAGGCTCTCTTCCTACCTTTGCTGCTGTCTTAGATTCAATTTCAAGCCTTTTTGAAGTTTCTATCTCATCAATGGTCACAAGCAAGGTATCATATAGGTATCATATAGGTATCATATACTCTTGGAGGCATATCGATTACCAGCTGCTAGCCCTGATTTCAGTGGGAATATACTTGCCAGATGCACTACACTAGCATTACAATAAAGGTGCAATTCACAATAGCCCACATTATTATTTTAGATACATGAAAAGATTATCACTTAAAGTCAGGGGGGTGTCATTGTGTCTGAGAACCCTCATCAGTTTTTACGAGAGGTCTGAGACCCCCCGCACTTGAATATATCCGGTGTCCAGCATTGCACGAATATGAAGCATGTGCATCCGTTTGGCAAAGGCCTTTATATTGCCTCATCGTTGTCGTCAGCCAAAATATTGTCACGGACAACAGGGCTAGATGTGACTAAGACGACGGGACGAAGCTCAACCAGCAGGCAAAGTTCCGCGCACAGCACGCGAGACAACTTCGGCGTCCTTTTCTTCCAGGTGCCACCTAAAAACATCTGGGACACCAGGTGGCATTACTCCCCCTCCTAAAAAAAAACGAAAGCACAGACTGGGCGCGAGCGATGGGCGATGCAAGTCAGTACAGAAAACGAATATAAAACAGAGGCGGTGCCCTACACAACTAAACGGGTGCATAGTACACCGCACATTACTGCGTGAAATACGGTTTCATGCGGACAACGTGCACCACCTCGGAGCGTGGTTGCCGACGCGAGGTCTGCACAGTACCCGCTGGAAGGACTTCGTATGTCACATCTGTGACACGGCGCAGAACCTTGTAAGGTCCAAAGTATCGCGACATCAGTTTTTCAGACAAGCCGGGCCGGCGCACCGGTGTCCACACCCAAACTTGCTCTCCTGGTTGGTATGTGACGTGTCGATGACGGAGGTTGTAGCGACGCGTATCCTTTCCCTGCTGTTGCTGAATGTGGATGCGGGCAAGTTGACGTGCTTCCTCGGCGCGCTGAGCAAACTGCTCAGCGTCTGGGATGAGAGGATTATCCGTGCAGCACGGAAGCATGGCATCTAACATCGTCTGAACGTCGCGTCCATAGAGCAGGCGAAATGGCGTAAAACGCGTAGTCTCTTGGATGGCAGTGTTGTAGGCATATGTGACGTACGGGAGAATCTCGCAGGTCTTGTGCTGGGAGTCTATGTACATGGCAATCATGTCGGCGATCGTTTTATTGAGTCTCTCCGTGAGGCCATTCGTCTGTGGGTGATAAGCAGTGGTTTTGCGATGGCTCGTGTGACTCAGCTCAAATACGTCGTGCATAAGTTGTGCCGTAAACGCCGTGCCTCGATCGGTGATTACTTGGGACGGTGCGCCATGGCGCAACATGATCTGCTGCATAAAAAACTGGGCGATCTCAGATGACGTGCCACGCTTCACCGCCTTGGTTTCCGCATACCGTGTGAGATAGTCGGTCGCGACTATAATCCATTTGTTACCGACCGATGTCAGCGGAAATGGGCCCAGAAGGTCGATGCCGATTTGGTCAAACGGTGTTCGGGGAGGCGCAATAGGTTGGAGCAAACCCGCTGGCTTGAGAGGTGGCGCCTTTCGACGTTGGCACTCACGACAGCCTCTGACGTAGCGATGAACGGCGTCAGCGAGTTTAGGCCAATAAAGGCCGGAATACATGCGGCGTTTTTTTTCCACGATTTTCGCGCGTCGAAAACTGCCGCGCCGACGCGACGCCCAGCTCGAGATACATGGAACGATGAAGCGGCGCGAGCGCCGCCGCGGATCCCTCGATGCGAAAGCAAATGCATCAGCGAGCGGAAATAACCGCAGAGCGAGGTACGTGAGAGAAGCGACGCTGTCCCTTGTGGTCATCATCATCATCATCATCATCAGCCTGATTATACCCACTGCAGGGCGAAGGCCTCTCCCATATTTCTCCACTTAACCCGGTTCTGTGCTAGCTGCATCCACTTGACCCCTGCGAACTTCTTAATCTCATCCGCCCACCTAACTTTCTGTCGCCCCCTGCTACGCTTTCCTTCCCTTGGAATCCAGTTTGTTACCCTCAGCGACCATCGGTTATCCTCTCTTCGCACTACATGTCCTGCCCATGTCCATTTCTTCTTCTTAATTTCCACTAGAATGTCGGTAACTTGAGGTCCCTTGTGGTAAAATCCCGAAAGTGCTCATTCTAATGCTACTGTGCTAAATGTAGAAAGCGTACATAGGTGCGCAAGGATTTGGCTCGCTCGAATGAACGAAGATACTTCGGAATGCCCGCTCGGATACCAGCGGCACGGTTTTCTTTTTTATTTTTACAAATTTCACTCCAGGGAGCAAACAAACACACAACGATCCGAGAGTAGGTCATATACTCACAAAAAGGCCACTTTCCGTGCTTGATTAAGCGTTTATTATTACGATAATCACATTTCTGCGGCCAAACTGCCCCATACCTCGTCAGCCATGGCGGCCATGTTGACAGCGGCCGCTCAAACCGGAAATGCCAGCTTTCCGCGCTCCTATTGGCTCGCGTCGACAGTAGTTTCCGGTTCGAGAGGACGCCGCGCCGCCCGCGCGTCAAATATCTGGCAGTGCCAGATCGGTGGCGGCGCGCGTTTTTTCTGACGCGGGGCGTCAAGTGCGCGCCGTCGGGCGTGGCCGGTTTGACGCGGCAAAAACGCTCCATGTATTCCGGCCTGACGAACTCGGGCGAGTGTGCGTGTAAAGCCCAAGTGGCCGGAGGTGGGCTCATCATGGCAGGCAAAAAGGATATCGGCACGGAGGTCGGCTGGCACTACGAAGAGGAACGCTCGGTCGACAGTGCTGGAGTTCTGTTTGCATAGAACGCCATTCCGGACACAGAAAGCAGACAGGTTTCGAGCAAATTGCCGAGGGATATCAGCAGCGCGACCCTGCAGGTGGTCAATGACAGGTCGAATGTCCGGGTCAGCTCGCTGTCGGGTCATTATGTCTGAAGCACTCACGAGTCCAAGAAAACCGCTCTCATCGTCCGTGCTCTCATCGACTAAACCGACGGGTGCGCGCGACAGCGCGTCAGCATCTTCGTGCTTCTGGCCAGATTTATACACAATGGTGTACTCAAATTCTTGGAGGCGAAGACTCCATCGTGCTAGGCGCCCCGATGGGTCGCGGAGGTTAGCCAGCCAGCACAAGGAATGATGATCGGTGACAACTTTAAACTGGCGGCCGTAGAGGTAAGGCCTAAATTTCATGGTTGCCCACACAACCGCAAGGCATTCCTTTTCCGTAGTGGAGTAGTTTGTCTCGGCGCGGGAGAGCGTGCGGCTGGCATACGCTATTACCTTTTCGACGCCAGCTTGGTGTTGAACGAGTACAGCGCCAAGGCCGATATTGCTGGCGTCGGTGTGGACTTCGGTGTCAGCGTCTTCATGAAAGTGCGCAAGAACTGGGCTTGTTTGCAGTCGGCTGCGCAGCTCCGCAAAAGCCTCTTGTTGCTCGGCGTCCCATACGAACTGTGTATCATCGCGCGTGAGGCGGGTCAGGGGGGCGGTAACTTTGGAAAAATCTGCGATGAAGCGGCGGTAGTACGTGCAGAGACCCAGGAAGCGTTTCAAACTTCTCTTGTTTGCAGGAACGGGAAATTTGGCGACAGCAGCAATCTTGTCGGGGTCTGGCCTAACGCCTGCGGCACTCACAAGGTGACCAAGAAACTTCAACTCTTTGTAGCCAAAGTGGCACTTCTCGGGCTTGAGCGTCAAGTCAGCTGACCGGAGGGCATCTAATACTGCGCGCAGGCGTTCGAGGTGGTCTTCAAAGGTTTCAGAGAATACGACAACGTCGTCGAGATAGACTAAGCAGATTTGCCATTTGAGGCCGGCGAGGACGGTGTCCATCATGCGCTGAAAAGTTGCCGGCGCTGAACATAGGCCAAAAGGCAGCACTTTGAACTCGTACAGTCCATCTGGGGTGACAAAAGCTGTTTTTTCGCGGTCCCGCTCATCAACCTCAATCTGCCAGTACCCACTCTTCAAGTCAATGGAGGAGAAGTACTGGGCGCGACGAAGCTTGTCGAGCGAATCGTCGATACGGGGCAGCGGGTAGACGTCTTTTTTAGTGATGGCATTCAGCTTTCGATAATCGACACAGAAGCGAAGGGTCCCATCTTTTTTCTTTACCAGCACGACAGGGGATGACCACGGGCTGTTGGATGGTTGTATGACACCATCACAAAGCATCTCCTGAACTTGTGTCTGAATCGCTTCACGTTCTGTCGTTGAGATACGGTACGGCTGCTGGCGGATAGGGCGGGCGTCGTCAGGAGTAATGATGCGGTGCTTCACGAGAGGCGTTTGCCGTACTTTCGATGAGGACGCAAAGCAAGAGCTGAACTCTAGTAGGAGGGCACGTAGCTCACGATTCTGTGTGTCCGAGAGATCCGGACTAATATCAAGACGGTCAAGTGGGGGCTGCACAGTGCTAACAGCCCCAAACGTAAAACATTCAGAAACATCCGCTAAGGAGTCAGCAAACGCGATGGCAGTAGCAAGAAAAAGATTCCGGGGTTCGTTGGTGAAGTTAGTCACCAGGAGATCAGACCGGCCGTCGCGGAGGTGGATGAGGCTGCGCGCTGTACAGATGCCGTGGGTGAGCAAAAGTGACTGGTTGCCTTCCGCGACCGCATGCCCGTCACGCAGTTCGTCGCAAGTAACAGTCACAAAAACACTGGCGCGTGGCGGAATCGAAACGCTCTCGGCGGAAATTCGAAGGGCGGCGCGGCGTTGGCGATTTTTGACGTCAGTATCAGCAGCTTTCTCGGTTGAAAATGTCACTGTGCGCTTTCGGAGGTCGATAATAGCTCCATACTCCCGGAGAAAATCCACCCCAAGGATAACGTCACGGGAGCAGTCAGGTATAACGAGGCAGCTTACAATAAACGTGGAGCTGCGAATTTGAACTCGTGCCGTGCACAGGCCACTAGGAGTTACGACATGTCCGCCAGCGGTGCGAATCTGCGTGCCCGACCATGGTGTCATGACTTTTTTTAGAAGCGCTGCTAGCTTCCCGCTTATAATCGAAAAATCCGCGCCAGTGTCCACCAATGCGCTAACCTTATGGCCGTCGAGAAGCACGGGTATGTCCAGCGAGAGTCGATGTTCATGCGTAGGAACTGTCGTCGGTGCCGTAAAATCCAGATCGCTCACAGGTCTCCTTGTCAGGGGGTCTTCGTCACGTCGATTGCAAGCGGCCTCGCCCCCGGAGGTCGCTGTCTTTAGTTTTCCCGGTGGGGACTTGGCGAGCGTCGCTGCGCCGTCCAGGATGGCCCGCGCTGCGGCGATGGTCGGCGTGGGGACGTGGATCGTGACTGCCGCTGAGAAGTTGGCGCCATGCGCTGCTGCGCTAAGTAGTCTTCAATCTCCCGGGGTCTTTAGCCTATTGGAGGGCGACGCATGTCGATGGGAAATCCGTGAAGTCCAAGGTGTCGATAGGGGCACTGGCGATAGAGATGACCTGGCTCCCCGCAATGGAAGCACAGGCGCTGGCGATTTGGGGCGCGCCACAGGTCCGCCTTCCGCTGGGGTTGTCGTCGGTTGTCGACGAACGGCTCAGTGTGTGCGGAATACAGTGAGCCTTGATCGGGTGGCGGTAATGGCGCCGAAGTAGTGGCAGGGCGTCGCGCCATATCTGCATAAGTTGGACGCAGGTACTCCGTGGGGAAAGGTTGTGGATCAGCGGACGCTACCGAGGGCTTCAACGCTTGAAGCTCTTCGCGGACAATGTTAGCTACAGAGCCGACCACCGGCTGTGGAGCACCGAAAAGCTTCTGGAGCTCTTCGCGTACAACTGAGCGGATCATGTCGCGTAGGTTCGGGGTAGCCCCGAAGGCCGAAAACGGCTCCACAACCGAAGCGGCGACCACCGGCCTGTCGTAAGTGGTAGACCGCTGCTGGAGCATCCTCTCTATTGTGACAGCTTCCGAAAGAAACTCAGCAACAGTCCTTGGTGGATTACGCACGAGGCCAGCGAACAGTTGCTCTTTAATACCGTGCATAAGGTGGCGCACCTTTTTATCTTCGGTCATTGCCGGGTCAGAACGTCGGAAGAGCCGGGTCATGTCCTCCACATACATGGTCACAGTCTCATTTGGCATCTGTATACGAGACTGTAGAGCCCTTTCTGCGCGTTCTCGCCGATCCGCGCTGGTATAGGTCTCACGAATTCGTCGGCAGAACTCACGCCATGATGTTAGGGCGTCTTCTCGGTTCTCGTACCAAGTACGAGCGCCATCTTCCAGGCTGAAGAAGACATTTCGAAGCTTGGCGGCGTCGTCCCACTGATTAAACGAGGCGACCCGTTCAAATTGGACAAGCCAGTCTTCGACGTCTTCGCTCTGACTGCCGTGGAAGGGCTGAGGCAGTCGTGGATTTTGCAGGGTGTAGTAAGTTGGAGCTCCTTGCATAGCCGGTCGAGGGGCGCCTGCGGTGTTGAACTCCAACGGCCCGTGCTCAGGTGGTAGGCCTAGGTTCCTCCGGCTAGCGCGGTGAACAGGAGTGTCGATTGGCACAGGACCTGAATCCTGGGTATGCGGAGGAGTTCGGGACATATACTGGGATCGATACCCCGCACCTCCACCAAAATATGTCACGGACAACAGGGCTAGATGTGACTAAGACGACGGGACGAAGCTCAACCAGCAGGCAAAGTTCCGCGCACAGCACGCGAGACAACTTCGGCGTCCTTTTCTTCCAGGTGCCACCTAAAAACATCTGGGACACCAGGTGGCAATATCACACTTTTGCAGCAGCTCTGATCGGTCGAGACAGGATGACGTCATGGAGGTCTCCACCAATCGCAGAGCACCACCACAGTATGCGCGAATGCGTGGCTTATATGGCCATATGGCAATCAATGACTGTTTACTAATCAATTAATGGCTAACTGCAAATAAATGACTTATTATTTATTTCATTACTAATTACACATTAATGCCTAATTCATTCATAATTATTAATTAATGCCACACACCTGGTAAAATCAACCACACAACAGTAAATGTAGAACAACTGCAAAGATACAAGGAGCGCGATCTTGTCACTGCGCTGCCAAGCAGAATGCACTGAATAAATGCACTTGCAGAATGTGAAAGAGTAGTCACTCGCTTTACTTGTAGCAGCACTCATCGCTACATGCGCAACAGTCGCGTAGCAGAATGCAGCACTCAAGCTTACGCCTTTCATCACTTTAGTCGCCAAAGTGTCCTCGAATTTTATTCTTTTCAGTGACAATCAGGGAATGCTTATGATTGTTAGAAAATTTTGCAGCAAGTTTTTGTAAGAATTATTACTTAAATTTAGTAAGAATTAGAATTTTCTAAAACCTGTGATGAAGAAAACAAAAGTTAGTCTTTTACACAGAGGCTGGAACTAATTAAGGTATTTTCACATGCCATCTCTTCGGTTTTGCCGGTTCGCACTGTGTTTTGGTACTAGCTGAGCAAATTGTCAATATGCTCACGCAATATTATTCAGATGATGTACTTGTCACCTGACAAACCAAGCTGGTAGCTCTTACAATATTTTTTGCTAATTTTCATTGCGTTCACTTGAAGTGTAAAAATTATAGCATATATATTGTTTACTTAGTTGATTTTACATTTAACGTGCAATTAAGATTGTACTTTCTATATAAAGTGCTGTAAAGAAATATTGCATATGTTACAAGTGCTGACACTTTGTTTTTTCACTATAAGCTGCTTTACATCACAGATCATCGATCATACTGGCAGAGTGCAGGGATCACTTTTTCAGGTGCATGTCATAAAATGATCACAAAAACCTCCTTAATATATATATATATATATATATATATATATATATATATATATATATATATATATATATATATATGTATATATATATATATATAATTTCTCCCATTTAAATAGAAACATGTGCAAAGGCCGCCAGCCCTTTCTCTCACCCTCTTAGTTCCTCCTCAACTATTGCGCTCAAATTTCTAGTCTCTCTGATAGAGCCAGACTTTAAGCACTGAAAGTAAGTCATTCATTTCAAAATTACTTTTACTAAAGTGACCCACTGCTGTTTCTATACTTCATACTATGTACTCCCGGTACGATGCCAAGAAAGCAGTAATGACATGCAGCAAGCCTGTCCCACAGTGATGGATAAGCAAAAAAAGACAGAATTGATAGAAAAACATGTTCAAGGCCTCAGACCTGCCCTGTGTCTCCGGATCACAACCATTCTCTAAGCAGAAGGTATACATGTAAGGCGTTGAGGGTCCATCGAAGTGACAGATGGTGCAAAATGGTAGAAGGTCAAAACTATTTGAAAGTGTGCAGTAGCACTCACTGTTGCATACTGGCTATAGGCACAGTGGCGCCTGGTTACACTTGCCATCACGGGCAAACAAGGAGTTTGGGGGAAGACACAGGCAGAAATGTTCACGGCGTGTTTGACCACGATTGTTTTTGTTGCCATTGTCTTATATTTTTAATAGCCTGTTCTGTAGGAAAAGGGGAGGGAATAGTCTTACTGGATAGAATTTGGCAGGAAGATGAAAGAATGTGCTCTAGTGTTTGGAGAGGTTTTGTTCACAAGCTTTACTTAGTTTATATACAGATGAAATCCAGACAGTAATTAATGAGAAGGAATTTGCTCTACGGAAGTAATTGTAATGTTATTACTTTTTGGGAGCAGTATTTAGCAATTTCATTATATTTTTAAGGCTTAGCAAGTAATTGGTAATGTAATTTAATTGCTTTTGAACAGTAACTTTGCCAAGTGTGCTGCCAATTTACCCCAGGATAAAAGACACCAAGTGTCTATTAGTAATGAAATAGATTAAGACATGCCAGCTAGATTTGTGAATGTAATCAGGTAGCTCAAATGGTTTCTCTACTTCTGATTGGCACTTACTTCGGAACATTCAATTGGAAGGCCCTGTTGAACATTCAATAAAAAAATGTTACATAATTTCTATAACCACATAAGTTGTGATTTAACGAGGTAACTCTGACTCCTGAAGATCTGCCACTAAATGCAAGAGGAGGGTCCAATGTGCGAGGCTAAACCCCAACAAAGAAAAGATCGTGTCAACTCTTCGGGTATATATAGTGTTCCTATGGTCTATATATGACACATATGTGTCATATGAATGCATGCTTGCCTGTCGCCCGCTTGGAGCTGCCATTTCAGGTCAGTGCCAGCAAAATAAGCATTAAAACTGGAAGCCTTAGCTGAACTGCCTAATTGGAATGTTCAATTTATTCAAACTGGTGCTTCGAGTCTGTGCCAAAAGCATATTTAGAAATTTTGCAACTGCAAACCTCAATTGACAATCATAATTTTTTTTCTTGACTGGGCCAGTGTCTCGATGAAAAACATACCATGCTGCCCATATCGCAACTTTCACATAATAACAAGTCAAAAGACGATGCCACTGCACTGACTTGAACAAATCTCTGAAAGATGGAAACTATAGAAGTATGTAGTAAGGTTGAAAGTTGGGCGAGTTGAATCTGGTTCATTTTGAAGGTAGCGCGAAAAACGAGGACCAAGAGTAGAAGGACACAACACGAGCGCTTTTTCCTCGTGTTGTGTCCTCGGTCCTCGTTTTTCGCGCTACCTTCAAAATGATATAGAAGTATGGGCGGGGAGGCTCCACGAAAACTGCTGAGTTAATTCAGATACAGGGCACACTCAGTGCAACTGAACCTTCCAAAAACAGGAGTTTGCATTATGTACCGTTTTTTCTGACTTAGATTGATCAGCCACACTGCTGAGCCATAATGCAAACCCAGTTCGCGGTCATACATATATAATCCATATAAGTACCAAAGGCAACCAAAGCAACCTCGAATATTCACCAGCTGTTGCTGCCTGCAGTTTCTTTCTGACAAGCGATACTAACCGGCCATACAGCCTGTATTTCCTGTCTCTATCAGATACATTAAACACTGAATTATTAATTGCGAACGCGTAGCCTAGCTGACCGCAAAAAGGAATTCGGAGGTAAATAAATGCAGTGCCATAACGTACAGCCTTAGAGCTATGGAACAGAACACTGCACCAACTGCGTATTTGAAGGCGGAATACCTTCGGCAGAGCAACGAGATAAGCAGCCCACGGGGAGCCTAATTCCCTTGCGTCGAATGAAGCGCACAATGCACAGCCGAACCCGAAGCCGAGCGAAGCTAGAAATTGCACTACACGAGAAAAACTTCGTCTGCAACTGTACGTCACAATCAAGCGCGTCCAAACTCCGCGGAGGATAGCTGGCGGGGCGACTGGCCGGCGGACGTGCTCTGCATGGGTCTGACCACGACGCAGTCAACAGACAGGGACGCAGCTGCCGTGCGGCGCTCAGACTTTGCAAGGCGATTGCCCGGGCTACGGAGCTTCTGTGGAATACCGGTTTTTCAACGGTAGGCCCAATTTTTGGATTTTATCGCCACCCTTGAGTCGCCTCGTGGGAGCCGAGCGCTAAGCCTAGCGCTAGGCCTAACGTCGCAACGTGGTCGGGGCTACCCGACGCACGTTAGACGCCGAGACCGGCCAAGATGGTCACAGAAGAAAATGAACAAGAACTGGAATGTGTCGATATGACGGCGCCAGAAGATGAGGCTGATAAGCCGGCCTTTCAAACCGGCTGGTTTCGACGTGAAGGCAAAAGATACGTGTCGGAGGAAGATGGAACGCAAGGGCTAACCAGTCAAGGCAAGTTCAAGCCCAAACTGGGAAAAAGGCTGGCGAAGAGAGCGGTGGAGAGGAAAATGATTAATCTACCAAGCGGCGCTATAAAGCTGCTCCTCAGACCGAGGGGCGGTATTACGGCGAATTGGGGAAACATAGAAGAAGCAGAAGTTGCTGGCGCGCTAGCGCAAGAAGCTGGAGTCGACCTCAAGGTACTCATGAGAGAGGACGTGGTCTCAATTAATATGACACAACAAACCATCCTCGTAGCGTCAGCAAACGAGGAAAGGGCAGTGAAGTACCAAGGAGCCAAGAAACTGGTGATCAGAGGGAAGACCGTGGAGGTGAACAACCATGCACCGATGCCGGAAGACGCCGGAAAAGGAGTCATCCACGGAATTCCCATGACCATGAGCATAGAACTGATCAGAGAGACGCTGGATTGCGACGCTAACCCACCGATATTAGGCGCACGGAGACTCGGGGACTCCGGCTCGCTGCTGATTCTATTCGAGGGAAGCGAGGTGCCTGACATGGTAAAGTGCTTGGGATCATTTAAAAGATGCTGGAGATACAAGAAGAAGCTGGAGGTGTGTGTGACGTGTGGCCGACTCGGACACCGAGCCGACGTATGCCCGGACCCGACGAAAATAAAGTGTCGCGGCTGTGGGAAAGAAGACCCGGAGCAAGGACACACGTGTACCCCCGTATGCCAACTATGCGGGGGAGACCACATGCTGGGCGACAGCAAGTGCAGAAAAATATACAGGAAGCCATTCGTGCCGACGAACAGACTGGAAGATGAAAAAGGCGAGGCAACGCTACCCAAGAGTGGGCCCAAAGGAGGGCCTGCATCTGGAAGGAAACCCAACTCCGGGAAACCCAACCCCCGGCCGAGTGTGGTACTTGCGGACGACAAGGAGTTCCCGTGCCTACCCTCCAGGGAGGACTTGCGACTACCCAAGACGGGGCACCAAACGGCAGCGGTAAGCTACGCGAGCAAGGCCTCCCAGGCTAGCCCAGAAACTATCATCATCATCATCATCATCATCATCAGCCTGATTATACCCACTGCAGGGCGAAGGCCTCTCCCATATCTCTCCACTTAACCCGGTTTTGTGCTAGCTGCATCCACTTGACCCCTGCGAACTTCTTAATCTCATCCGCCCACCTAACTTTCTGCCGCCCCCTGCTACGCTTTCCTTCCCTTGGAATCCAGTTTGTTACCCTCAGCGACCATCGGTTATCCTCTCGTCGCACTACATGTCCTGCCCATGTCCATTTCTTCTTCTTAATTTCCACTAGAATGTCGTTAACTTGAGTTATTTCTCTGACCCACTCTGCACGCTTTCTATCTCTTAATGTTACCCCTACCATTTTTCGTTCCATAGCCCTCTGGGTTGTCCTCAACTTAAGTAGAACTCTCTTGGTTAGCCTCCACGTTTCAGCCCCATAGGTGAGTACAGGCAAGATGCAACTGTTGTATACTTTCCTCTTGAGCGATACCGGTAAGCTGCTAGTCATAATCTGCGAGTGCTTGCCAAATGCGCTCCATCCCAATCTTATTCTTCTTGTTATTTCCTTTTCATGATCCGGATCTGCGGTTACTACCTGTCCTAAGTAGATATATTCGCCTACTACTTCCAGTATTTCGCTACCTAATGTAAACTCCTGTTCCTTCCCGAGGCTGTTGAACATTACCTTAGTCTTCTGCATATTGATTTTCAAGCCTACCTTTCTACTTTTCCTGTCTAGGTCATCAATCATTATTTGCAGTTCATCTCCCGAGTTGCTTAGCAAGGCAATGTCATCAGCAAATCGCAGATTACTGAGGTATTCTCCATCTACCCTTATCCCTAACTGCTCCCATTCCAAGTCTCTGAATACTTCCTCTAAACAAGCTGTGAATAGTACTGGGGAGATTGTGTCTCCTTGCCTAACACCTTTCTTTATGGGAATTTTGTTGCTTTCTTTATGTAGAACTATGGTTGCTGTGCAGCCACTATATATATCTTCCAGCACTTTCACGTATGGCTCGTCTACCCCCTGATTTCGCAATGCCTGCATCACCGCCGATGTTTCAACTGAGTCAAATGCTTTTTCGTAATCAATGAATGCTATGTATAAGGGCTGGTTATATTCCGAGCATTTTTCTATCACCTGATTGATGGTATGGATATGATCGATAGTAGAGAACCGTTTCCGAAACCCTGCTTGATCCTTTGCTTGATTGCATTCTAAGGTTGTTCTGATTCTATTAGCGATTACCTTAGTAAATACCTTATACGTAACAGACAGTAAGCTGATTGGTCTGTAATTTTTAAGGTCCTTAGAGTCCCCTTTCTTGTGAATGAGGATAATGTTTGCATTCTTCCATGCTTCCGGTACCGTCGATGACACCAGGCACTGCGTATACAGGGTGGCCAGTTTTTCTAGCACGATATCCCCCCCGTCCTTCAGCAAATCTGTAGTTATCTGATCCTCTCCAGCTGATGTCCCCCTTTTCATAGTTTCTAGTGCTTTCTTGACCTCGTCCTTCGTCACTGGTGGAACGTCTGACTGTTTTTCCCTACCGCCAATCTCATTTCGGTCCTGACTACTTTGGCTACTGTAGAGATCTGTATAGAACTCCTCGGCTACTTTGACTATCTTGTCCATATTAGTGATGACGTTGCCCGCCTTGTCCCTTATCGCATACATCTGGTTTTTGCCTATGCCCAATTTCTTCTTTACCGCTTTAAGGCTTCCCCCGTTCTTTACAGCATGCTCAATTTTCTCCATGTTATACTTCCTTATATCGGCCACCTTGCGCTTATTGATTAGCTTTGATATCTCGGCCAATTCGATCTGGTCTGTTGGATTGGAAGCTTTCATACTCTGCCGTTTCTTAATCAAATCTTTCGTCTCCTTAGACAGCTTACCGGTATCCTCTCTAACTATCCTACCGCCTACTTTTACCGCGCACTCAGTAATGATATCTCTGAAATTATTGTTCCTTGCCTCTAGGGTAATGTCGCCATCCTCAGTTAGAGCTGAATACCTATTCTGTAGCGAGATCCTGAACTCTTCTGCCCTCCCCCTCACCGCTAATTCGTTGATGGGTTTCTTTCTTACTAATCTATTGCGTTCCTTCTTCAGATTTAGGTTAATTCGGGACCTCACCATCCTGTGGTCACTACATCGAACTTTCCCGATTACCTCTACATCCTGCACAATGGCGGGGGTTGAACACATTATGAAGTCGATTTCATTTTTAGTCTCTCCGTTAGGACTTTTCCATGTCCATTTTCGGTTCTTCCGTTTGCTGAAGAAGGTATTCATGATTCGTAAGTTATTGCGCTCTGCAAACTCAACTAGTAACTCCCCTCTGCTATTCCTAGAACTAATGCCATAGTCACCTACTGCCTTGTCTCCTGCCTGTTTTTTCCCTACCTTGGCATTGAAGTCGCCCATTAGTACAGTATACTGCGTCTTTACTTTTCGCATTGCCGATTCTACATCTTCATAGAAGCTTTCAACTGCCTGGTCATCATAACTACATGTAGGTGCATAGGCCTGTACAACCTTCAGTTTATACCGCTTATTAAGTCTAATTACGATGCCTGCAACCCTCTCATTAATACTATAGAATTCATCTATATTACCCGCTATATACTTATTGACAAGGAAACCTACTCCTAGTTGTCGCCTTTCTGGTAAACCTCGATAACACAGTACATGCCCATCCTTCAGTACAGTATATGCCTCATTCGGCCTCCTAACCTCACTAAGCCCTATGACATCCCATTTCATGCCCTCTAGTTCCTCTAACAGCACTGCTAAACTAGCTTCACTAGCTAGAGTTCTAGCATTAAACGTTGCCAGGGTCAGTTTCCAATGGCGGCCTGTCCAGCGGAGCCAGGCTTTCTTAGCACCCCCTGCTGCGTCACAGGTCTGACCGCCGCCGTGGTCAGTTGTCCCGCAGCCGCTGGTGACTGAGGGCCGGGGTTTTATGGAGCTTATCATAGGAGGTTGTGGCCAATTACTGCACCAGGGTGGCCAACTCCTGTTCTGGTGAGGGAGTGCGTTGCCGGAGGTGTTCACCGGCATCAGGTCGCACCCCAAACCTGTATATGCAATTCCATCGACACATTCCATTTAGCGCTATAGAAACTATAGCGCTAAAAAAAGAAAACGCAGAGCTAAAAACAAAAATAGAAAAACAGGAAGCCGATATAAAAAGGCAAGGATCAGAAATTGCAGAGCTAAGAAAAATGATGGCAGAACTTACCAATAACAGATCTAGACCAGAAACGCCTCCTGTACACGTTTCGGTAATACAAAAACCAGCAGAGGCGAAACAGGTAACAGAAAATGGGGAAGAAAAAATGGACGCGGAGGTAACTAAACCCCCACCAGTAAAACGGAAGGCGGGCGAGTCAGACCCTCTCTTGGTACTCGAAAGGAAACTAACAAGCAGATTCGGCAGCAAAATTGAAAAGCTAGAAACGCGAGTAGAAGAACTACCCAAGCATCCTTGGCCGACCATTTACGTGTGGCCGACGTTCGGAAAATGGTCGGCAGCCTACTTAGTCGGCTAATAAACCACGGCAAGCGGTCGGCCCGGAGGTAGCCGCTAGCCATTTCGGCAAGTAGTTCGCAGCGGGCTTTGGCCCGACTTTTTGGGCGGACTAAATGCCGGGCACGGCGCCAGGTTAATGGCAAGAGTGTGGCAATGCGTCGGCCCGACTGTTGAGGCGGTACATTGAAAAAAAGTTATGAAGAGCACGACTGCTACTTTTTTTTTAATTTGCCTGTTACTTGGCTTTGGTTTTTCGCGATGTTATGTAATTTGCGCTTAGTATGGAACAAAATGATACATGCTATTTAGTGTAAATGTTTTGTTACATTAATTAATGCTATTGTTTGTTTAACTTGTCGCTCACATTTTTAGTGAACCTTATAGCTGTTAGTAAAATTATTTACCGAGTTCTGATAAACAGCAAGCCACAAGGTGACCGCGATTTCATGTGTAGATCATGTCATTATACATTATACTCTTTGCTTATTACGAAGCGCAGCTGTAGGTGATGTAACATCAGTTATATTTTTGGCGCACAAGCTCCCGTACACCCCATTTAGCCCGTATCACTCACTGAAATTCGTCCGCTATATGGCAGCTGGGCACTTGAGTAGACGCAACTTCGCATTGGGAGGAGAAGGCTATTGTGTAAAATAAAGAGCGGACAGAAGAGAAAAAGCACACGGGGGCAGAAATTATGCGTAGGGCACTGGCAAGCCTTGGCCGCTGCGAACGCTCCAGCAGGCAAGCAAAGAGACAAATTCTAAAAACACTACTTCGCAGCAGGAGAAGGAAAATGCGTACACGGAGGGAGACCCGGACTACCCGGACGAAACAAACCGACCTCGTGCTCGGACGTTTCCAAGGAAGGGCGGGGCAACTGTGTCACCCCCGCAGCTCGAAAGTTGGTGGCGAGCGTTCCTGACAGGGCGAGAGAAGAAGTGTGTACACCATGTACACGCCGACTTTGAAGAGAGCATGCAGTTTTGTGGTATTTGTATACTATTTTTGAAGGAGCTCTTTTCGAACAAAGTTGTCTTACGATCAAATACATGAAGAAAAAAAAAACGAAGGAAAATGATTATTGTCCAGGTTATTAATCGCATACCTTTTTTCTCAAAACAGTCTGGTAAAGCTAAGAGCCGCGAGAAAACGGGCCAGCGTCCTTGTCATTTGGTTTTGTTTCTTTGCGTGTGGCCGATTCATCCTCTTTTACGACCTGCCAGGGTGGGACGGGCGGCTCTTTTCATTTTTTTTTTTTCGGAAGTCGGAGGGGCGCATTTTCGCAGCGAGCGATCCGATTCTGCAATGGACCGGAAACTACCCCCCTCTCCTCCCCCGCTTCTTGTCAACAGTTCTTGGAAGACTCGGCAGCTTGTGCTCGTGGGTGCGTGCGTGCTTTCAAGTTCATTGCAGAAGTGTAGAGCGCGACCAAGAGACGATCTTGAGCGCGCGAGGACGCTGTACGTGCGAACGAAATGTTGGAAATGTAAGCGCGTTTTCCAAAGTTGCGCTTATTAGTTAAAATTACAAGACAGTCAACTTTGTTACCTTCAATAACTAGGCGCTGGACAACCAGACCTCTTTTTCATTCGCATTTATATATTGTCAGGACAAGTGACTGTAATAGTTTTCAACCGCTGTATCCTTTCAGTACCTCCGCCAAGCCATCCTGAAGTAACGCGCTCCTCCAGCGCGTTTGGACACAAAAAATCGAAGATGCTCCGCTTTTTCTGTTTTTCTGTTTTTTTTTTTCCTTTTTTTCTTTTTGCTCAAATAATGGGAGTGTGGTTTCATAGGAACGATACAGTTGATTTTTATTTATTTTATTAGTATTTCGCTTTTGTTTTACAGATTGTTTTGAATTATGGCTTCTATATTTTCTTGCTTGTTACTGTCCACTCCTGATCCGCGAGAGACATATTTTCTCAACGCATCCTGCATATCAATATGAGTTTGAGACCCCTATGTTATACAGTGTGATTGAAAATTAATAATATTTATTGAGAACTACACGAGGTACGCGCAATAAAAGAAGCTAATTGAAAAGAATTCTTTCCTGAAGCAGCTGCCGCAATTTCGGGTTTTTGTTGTGGCTTCAGACTAATAATATGGAGAACTTTTAGTTTTAAGGCGTGAACATGTATCGGAAGGGATTAAAGCGAATTATCTGTTGTACGTACTAAGCCGAGAGATCGCTTGTAGAATAGCCCTGCATATGGAAGGAATGCTGCATAGGTCCAGAAACTTAGGACTTCTGCTTGAAAAATACCGGGATAAGAAAGTAGAAACGATCATGACGTCATAGGCGTGAACTTCAACCATTTACATAGCAGGGAACCAAAGAAATCTTATTGATATACATGGAAATAGCAAAGCACACTGGGACAATAAATAATGTTTCAGTAAAACAGCAAACAGTACCGAACATATAAGATAGCGGCAAGAAATATATAATGCAGTGAGTTTCTGGTCACACGTTGTATATCAATAATGCGCAGCTGCAACAGGACTCCCTCGGGAGCTCTGACCACCTAACAAATTTCCAGACAGTCGATTGCTCGATCCTTTGTGCTCACACATATACGCGTGAGCCGCAGGCTTGCGTCTTTCAAGACAAGAACCGAGTTCAAATCACTTCGATGTACAAGTGACCTTCCTGAGTTGGATGTGCCGCGTCAACAACCTCCGGATAAAGCTTTGCTCTCCAAGAACTAACAGCTGGCTATATCTAGGTGAGACGCACTAGCATGGGGAACAGTAGACAACGGGGTCACCGAAAGAATACGATCGACCGCGTTCCTATTCTGCCAAACAATCAATCCTACGGACTTCACTACACGTTGTTCGAACGCTTCACGCTGCCTTCCACTGTGCGACGAAAAAGCTCACGGCGCTAGGCAGCGGAATGTCCAAGCTGCGACGCAGTCCTTAAGGACACGTGTGCGAGACTCGACCTGACCAAAGTTGATACAGTGCGGATCAATATGCCGGCTGTAAAGCCTGTCTTAATTTGGTGGGGATCGAATACGCCACACTCAGTGCGCCACCGAAAGTCTCTTACAGCATGCGGGAGATTGGGTGCAACAGGCGTCTCCCACTTCGCATACCTTTGGCACATATGTCTAGGGGCGCAGAATAGCAGAGCGCTTCGCAGAGATTAGATACTGCTATGGCTATCCATGCTCCGTCTACGAACATCTCCTCTAACTATGCGAACACGTGCGCCTGTTTCCCCTGACCATGCACTACAAACATATGCCTTCTACTTCCAAGCCAGTATAAAAGTTAAGGCCGCCCAACGTAATCTATGTGATCCACTAACTCGGATACCCAATAGCGCACAACAAAGGGCATAATGAAGACAAGGCGGAACCCAAATAGGCGCCACCACCTAGCTATAGTGAAAATATAATCAAAGTAGATTGACTTTGCAAGAGGAATACACAAGAAAACACGTGCTAAGCCATGCAGGGTCGTATCATTGGGAGGCTGGATCAATAAACAATCAAGGAACACAGATGTGGGAAAGTTGGCACCTGTGTGCCAACTTTATCAGAAGTATCGCGCATACGTTAATTAGCTATAACTTTAGGATGAACAAGATGTCCGAGATTATTGAGTTAATAGTCTATCCCTAGTGTGACTATTGTGACGCATGCACGTACGCACGCACGCACTTACGCACGTCTGCAGTCGCACAGAGTAAATTGTTCCACGATCTTACACAGTGGTACGATGGAATAGTTAATAATAATTGAAAGAAGGAAATAAAAATTAGGGGACGCTCAAGCTTCCCCTTAACATTTGACGGGATACAACGCCTTCTCATTCTTCTCTCTATCTCTCTATTTCGGTGGACAACCGCAGTTAATTGCAAATTGGTTATGGAAAGTAAAGGCGCAGCATCTGTCACAGATCCCGGTGGGAACCTGGACCGCATCTGCATATTTACTACCACATTCCGAATATTTCAGACAAAACTCGACGATACTCAAGCGAAAACCAGGTTAGCGAGGTGGCTTTTGGACCAAATGAGCTGTAACGCTTCGCATATATACATATATGCTGCACTCTCGATAGACGAAACTCGAGTATATTGCCGACATGAGGGTAAATGGAACAGCTTGGGACAAATATTTGCCCGCCTCAGCTAAAACACGGGGATTAGGAAAGCTTTATTCCTTATATATCAATATGCCGAGGCCGACTGTCTTTATCCAGAACACAAATGTGGTCCTGATAGTTTTCAAATAAAAATGAAAGGCACGCAAAGAGCCGATCGCCCGGACGATTCGCCTGTTGAACGTACTTCCTGCGAACACAAGCATTGTGCAAGAAGTAACCTTTGGTTCTTTTGAGAAAATTCAAAGGGATTGCGTTTTGAGAATCCCGCGCAACATGACGAGGATCGATCGGCTCCTGCACCAGAGGCGGTCTACATTGTGTTAAATTCTTCAACGTCAGCCTCACACGCAGAAATATGGTATGAAATGCCAGAATATATATAAAGTTCCTTGAATCCCCTTTTCCCCAGCCGCGTATTCACTGCTGCTATAATATATCATTAAATAACATTGTGCATATCAAAGTAAAGTATCCTGCAATACCGCAGGTTTCCCCTCTACGTTCCATGAGGCAGTCGGCTTAGCAGGAGAAAAGTGGAAAATTCGTATCATTGAAACAGCTATTTTTATGCAACATTGAGTTATACCGCGTGCATGATATATATTGACACTATATCATTTGAGCCTGCTGATAGAATTATACATTGCGCAACAGAAGGTGAAATTAACTGTTATTTATACATATTTTGAAATAACGCTTTAACCGCGCGCTAATTGAGCCGCGGCGGGTATGGTACACTCTGTAGTTGATCGCGAGTTGTCATGAACTTATGCTTGAATTTGTGAACTGGTAGGCGCTGATTGTCTGTTTGAAGCATACTTAGTATTAAGTGCCTAAGATTTGCGCGGTAACTGCTATGAACCTACGAATGTAATTGTCCATTTTTTTTATGGTTAAATGGTAACCTCTGAATTTAAACAACGTCATCATAAAGTTAACCTATAACATAACCCTAAGCAAACCCACGGTAAACCGAAGAGATCACGTGCCTTTAAGATGTTAACCGTCAATTACTTTTGCCAGTGCCATCGAAACCTATCAATCCTAAACGCCCTTAAATTCGTTTCGCAGCCTCCATGAGTTTACATTTCGTACGGGGTCAAGAAAAGAGGCGGTGAGCTTTTATGAGCTTTCATCCGGATCCGGTGCACTTTGCCCTGCGACCTTCTACTGATTTTCATGCATCCCTAAAACAAATGGACAAAATATATTTTTGTCAGAAACTTGCAGCAGTTACTATGTGGTTCAATCGGTATTTACCAGCTTGAGCTCGAAGTCACGGGCTTTAGTCGAGCTGCAGAAGCCGCATTATGATGGAAACCAAACGCGAAAACGGAAATGTGGTTTGCGATTAGTATGACAGCCCGAGGGGCTCTAAATAACCCACGTACTGCTTTGGGAAGTATAAATCCGCATGGAGTATGTAATCTCTGCAAAAGCACTCATAATATACAGTGTTCTGCAACTTAACTGTCTTGGAAAAAGACGGTTCCGATAAAGTTGCAGAACACTATATACGTAGCTAGGTCTTGCTATTTTGGCTAAATGAAGCTGCAGGTGTTCTACTGCCCCACACTTGGTTTATGTGGAAGATATTCGGTTAAAAGAACATTACATACATTCACTCCAAGCCATATTTTTTTCATGCAAAGAACTACAGCTGCTGGTATCAAGACGAGGGCTCTACAGAAGCCGTAGAAAAAAGAAAAGAAAAGAAAAGAAACTACCTCGACGCTTCTTGAACGACGAGGGAGGGGGGGGGGGGGAGGGAGCGTACGTGAAAAAGAAAGAAAACTGCTTCTCGCTGCGCGGACCCGCTGCCCCCCATCGGTCCATCTCTTTTCCCTGCGGCAAAGCGGAAAGAACCACGGGGAGGCGAAAGGCATCGAGGCACCCTACCGCGGGGGGCGACAGGAATGCCGAAATTTGCTTCAGTAAAACAAGCTTTTGGGCGAGTTGGTAGTTTACATTCGACATAGCCGCAGCGAAAAAAACACAATCACAGAAGGAAGACACGTACACAAGGACCAACGCTGCAACGCTGCAGCGTTGGTCCTTGTGTACGCGTCTTCCTTCTGTGATTGTGTTTTTTTCGCTGCGGCTATGTCGAAAGGAATGCCGAAGCAGAGAGAGATAGCGGCGAAAAAAAAAAAAAAAGAATTGCATGCACCGCACACAGGGAGATTCTCGCTGCTTTTTGCAGCTTCTCTCTCCCCCCCCCCCTCCTCCCTTATTGAGGTCACGTGTCCAAATGGCGGGAAAACACATCCCGCGCGAGCTAAGATGCGCGGCGCCACTCAGTCGACGGCCAGCCTCCGTGTGGGCGCGATGCGTACTGCCTAATCTTATCGTCCTCTTTTATTTCGCGCAAATTCAATCTGTCTCAACCTCCTGGTGCAGTCAGCGTTTGAAAAGAACAGCCCATATATGCAGCTGATGATTGCAGCCGCTCTGTACAGATTCTTCGTGCCGAAGTTCACCAAAACATGCGTAAGTACATGATCTTTCGGTCTTGATCAGAGCTTTTTGCTAGATTCGATATTATACTGAACATAATAATGTATTGTTTTGGAGCATATGTTCGTCTTGTTATATACTCCTTGCATCTTTCTTCATATATATATATAATTGGTGTGGGCGCTGATTGCGCAGGAAGACTTGCTGAGCCGTTTGTAAACAAGGCTGCGGCTGGCTGCGGTGGCAGAATTGGCTCATTTTGCAGTCTGGGTCCTTCGGTATCTCCTGCCCCAAAATGCTCGCCTTTTAACATGGAGGGACACTCACTATACCGATCAGGTAAGTCCAATTAGCACATATTTTGTTCGATACGACAATATACTGCAACTGTTTCTGGAGCGCGTATATATATGCGCATCTTGTTACTGCGTGCATTTTTTTTATAATCGATGTGTGCGCATTTCGCTCTGATTGCGCAGGAAGACGTGCTGAGCCGACTTGGAAACGATGCTGCGGCGGTGGAATTAGCTCTTTTCGCTGCAGTCCGAGGTCCGATCTCCTCTGCCCCAAAACGCCCGTCTTTCACTTCTTCATATTGAAGTGCATGCACTGACATGTATACCCATCAGGTAAGTCAAATTAGCGCTGATTTTCTTCTATACGATAATGAACTGCAACTAATTATGTATTGTTTTGAGACTTATGCGCATCTTGTTACTGTAAATGCATATTTTGTAATTGGTGTGCGCGCCTTGCGCTGATCGTGCAGGGAGGCGATATCAGCTGATCTGGAAACTGGCTGCGACAGTGGAAGCTCGTTTCGCCGAAGCCCAAAGTCCTTGGTCTCCTCTACACTAAAACGCTGGCCTTTCACTTCTTTATGGCGGTGCACTTGCCGGACAGGTATTAGCGCTGATTTTGTTCGGAAAATTCGATTATCCGACTCACATCGATGGGACGCATGCAACCCAGTTAAATGTCAAATGCTATCACTGATATCACATTCTAGTGGAAATTAAGAAGAAGAAATGGACATGGGCAGGACATGTAGTGCGAAGAGAGGATAACCGATGGTCGCTGAGGGTAACAAACTGGATTCCAAGGGAAGGAAAGCGTAGCAGGGGGAGGCAGAAAGTTAGGTGGGCGGATGAGATTAAGAAGTTCGCAGGGGTCAAGTGGATGCAGCTAGCACAGAACCGGGTTAAGTGGAGAAATATGGGAGAGGCCTTCGCCCTGCAGTGGGTATAATCAGGCTGATGATGATGATGATCACTGATATAAATATTGCAGCACCCCTCGCCATAGGAGCGATCAGAAGCTGTACAAGCATCATCGCTGCTGCCAAGCAAGCTCGTGCCAGGACTGAGAACAAGGTTTATGCCGTGTTTATTATTATTATTATTATTTTGCTGCTGTAATGATGTCTATACGTGAAAATTGATGATTGAGTGATGCGGTATGCTGGCAAGGTAAGTGAGCCAGTGCGTTCGTTTTGTGGATTTTGGAATCATATGTGATGCACACAGATCTAAGCTGTTTCACATTCATTTTGCTCTGTGCGCTTGCTTTCTGGGCAAGCAGTTGTATTTTCATCGTGCGGATTATTTCCTGGTGCTTACATGCTCATGAAGTGTTCAGCTAACTTGTTTCAAGCTTTAAAAATTTACAACGGGTTTTATAAGCTTCTAGGAGTTGGGCTGTCTAAATAGCCGTCTTGGCTGATGAGACAATTTTTAAAATAATGCTCGGTTGTTAAATAACGAAAATAAGTAAGATGACTTATCGTTAAATATCCGGTCGCTTTTGCTGTAAAAGTTCCATCTAGTTTGAGAAAATTAAGCTGTATTCTACGGAATAAACTTATTGTAGGTTTCATGTAAATATCGCGGAAACTGTTTGTTCAGCCGCGTTGGAATCCCTCATACGCGCTCTATGACAAGCGCGGACACTTGGTTTTGCTAGAATTATTAAATTGCAGCATTAGCATTCAAGAACGCGCTTCGGGAGGATAAGGTTTGACTGCGCTACAGTTTCAAATTGCAACATCATGACTCCAGCAAAACGAAGTGATCGCGCCTTTCTCGCGGATTCACGGATCCTGATTACGTATTCCGGCTTTGCGCTAATGTGTTTTCAGTAGGGTCGCATGAAGTCAAGCGCATAAAATATATTGATGTGATAGTGCAGTTGGTGGCAGTGAGCAGACATTATGTTTTCTACCTTTCACCCTATATTTGCCTGCAATGTAAAAGTCTAGGCGAAAAAGGAAATATTTAATTAAAACACTTGTCTTCGTACAGCTGACCAAGATGGAACCTGCCGCAGATCCGACCAGTCGCAGACATCAAGTGATCGACAGGCTGCCAAAAGAAGGAGACCAAGCCTCAAGCCCATCTTCCATATGTGGCGCACGCGCAGTCATATATCCACGCTTATTAAAAAGCAAATCGCGAGCTTTTTCTGAACGCTGTTGACAAATAAATTTTTCACCAAATACTGCAGCTTTTGTTTCTTCATGGCATCAGAAAAGCTACTGCTTTTCTTGATGCATTTGTATGTGCTACCCCGTTATATATGCATGGCCCACGATATATTAAATGCATGGCATGATACCTGCACGAGGGGCAATGCCGGCCACTAACCGGCGTCGGGAAGCAACCGGCCGACGTACGGTCTTTCGTCAGCAAAATGCTAGGGCAGACGAGCGGCCGACCATTCAGTAACGCTGGCAGACGGCAGGCCCACGTGCGGCAGGTGGTCGGTCACGTCGGGCCAAAAGGTCGGGCCGTAGTCGATTGCCTAAAATCGGCCAACGTTAGGTCAGTGTCAATCCCCGACGCCGGCCCTCATTCGGGTGCCGAAGGTCGGCCGGCCACTTTTTGGTCGGCGAGAAAGGTCGGCCCTATCTTTTGCCACACACTTTTTTTTGCTTGGGTAAGCACGCGGTTTACACAGCTAGAGGGACGAATAGATGCACAAATGCAAGAAATTAATAACAGGTTTAACGCCTTGGGCGACATAAAGGGGTCGATAGACCAAATCCTTGTGGCGCTAAGCGGCATCGCTGATAGGATGACGAAACTAGAACAAATAGTATACTCCAACAATGGACACGAACCGAAATAAGAAAGAGAACGCTACCATATGGCAATGGAATTGCCGGGGGTACCGACGCAAAAGGACACTACTGCAGCAGCACTTAGAAAATCTAGACGACAAACCGATTGCTATAGCACTGCAGGAGACCGGAGGTTATTAAGTCAAATTGACCGGATACCAAAGTTTTTGCAGCAATCTGGGAGAAAAATGCAGGATGGCCACGCTGGTCAAGAGAAACATAGCAACCTTAGAGCACGATGTTAGCACTGGAAGCATAGAAGCAGTCTTGGTAGAAATGATAACAGGGCGGAAGAAAAGCAAAAAGTATCTTTTTGCTTAACATTTATAGCAGCCCAAGACAAAAGAAAACCAAATTCGGAACGATATTCAAGAAAGCCATCAAATTGGCCGGGTTGAACCCGCTGGTGATAGTGGGAGACTTTAATGCGGCGCATCAAGAGTGGGGGTATGTAAGGCAGGACCTAAAAGGTAGACTTATCCTGGAAGAGTCCCAAACTCTTGGCTTAACCTTACACACAGACCCGTGTGCGCCCACTAGAGTCGGCGGCAGTGTAACCGGAGACACGGCGCCAGACCTCACTTTCAGTAAAAATGCTAGTAAAGTCGAGTGGATCAACACCATGGAGAACCTGGGCAGTGATCACTACATAATAGCCACCAAAGTGGGAGAAGGGGTGAAACTGAGGAAGATCAAAAAGACCAAAATAACGGAGTGGGATAAATTCCGAGCAATTCGGGGAGACCACGGAATTGAAGAAATTGAGGATATAAATACCTGGGCTAAACAGCTTAGAGAGGATGCTAAGAGCGCGGAAATGGCTGCCGAAGGGGAAGACACGCCCGAAATAATGGACAGCAAACTAATGAGTATGTGGAAGGAGAAGGAGAGACTTGGAAAAAAACTGAAATCCCAAAAATGGAACAGAAACCTAAGAAGAACGCTAGCCAGGCATATGAAAGACATGGAAACCTACGCGATAAAACTTAACGAGCAAAACTGGTGCAGCACGTGTGACGAAATGGATAGGAATATGAGCTTAGCCAAAACGTGGAACCTACTGAGGCACCTCCTAGACCCGAACAAATCAAAACAGACAGCTAGCATCAACCAAGTGAAGGCGAGACACGCTTTCCATGGGACGGATAAGCAACTAATGGAGAGACTCAAAGAAATATACATAGGAGAGACAACAGAAATTAAACAAGCGGAATATGGGGGTCCAGAGAATGGCAAACTAGATGCAGATATCACGGCAGCAGAAGTCAGAGCAGCTATTGCGGGGTTAAGAACTCGCTCGGCCTCTGGACCAGATAAGATATCAAATGTCATGCTTAGAAATCTAGATGAAGGATCGGTGGAAGCAATCACACGATACATAAACAAAGTATGGAAAGAAAGTAAATTACCGGACGAATGGAAAAAGGCAGAAGTGATTCTCATTCCTAAGCCGGGGAAAGAACCAAAGTTAGAAAACCTAAGACCAATCTCTCTGACATCGTGTGTGGGGAAGCTCATGGAACACGTAGTGCAAGCGAGATTAACAAAATACATGGAGGATGAAAACCTATGGCCGCATGAGATGGTAGGGTTCAGACCTAAGCTCAGCACGCAGGACATAATGCTCAGACTAAGACATGATATCATAGACAAGAAAGGGCTAGACACTAAGGTGATCCTAGGCCTAGACCTCACGAAGGCCTTCGATAATATCAGACATGACGCGGTACTAAAAGGTCTTGAGGAGGTAAACGTAGGCAAAAGAACATACAATTACATTAAGAACTTTCTTCAGGGCAGAAGGGCGGTGATTAAATTTCAGGACGCAGAGTCTCCCAGCATAAGGCTAGGCAGCAAAGGAACCCCTCAAGGTGCCGTGTTATCTCCATTTCTATTCAACATAGCAATGAAAGGCCTCCCAGCTAAGCTGAATGAGATCTCTGGAATAAAGTTCAGTATGTATGCTGACGATATAAACATCTGGATGAACAATGGAAGTGATGCAGAAATTGAGTGGAGCCTGCAGAGAGCTGCAGACGCCGTGGTGAAGTATGCAGCCGACAGAGGACTAACATGCTCACCGCAGAAGTCGGAGCTCTTTAGGTACAACACCAACAGCAGAGACAAAAAGCCAATAAACATCAAAGTGGTAGTAGAGGGCCTAGAGGTGCCGCAGGTCGAAGAGATGAGGGTCCTGGGTATGGTTATCAATCATAAAGGCAACAATACCAATACCATAAAGAAATTAGCAACATATGCGGATCAAGTGCAAGGCATATTCAGAAGGATAGCAGTAAAAGGGAGAGGCCTAAAAGAGAGAAGCCTCCTAAGAATATCACAGGCGTACATAACAAGCAGAATCTGCTATGCAACGCCGTACTTAAATATGAACAAAGAGAACATAGATAAACTAGACAGGATACTGAAGAAATGTGCCAAGAGGGCTCTGGGACTTCCCATATCCACATCAACGGAACGTCTTGAGAAAATGGGTATCCACAACAGATGGGCCGAGCTAGCTGAGGGAGTTAGAATAGCTCAGCTGGAGCGACTTAGCCAATCTGAAACAGGAAGAAAAATACTAGAATGGATAGACATCCAACCGGGATACACTGCTCATAAGACAGTGGATATCCCGGAAGAGATAAGAGCCAGGATACGCGTCCCGCCTATGCCAAAAAAATATGCACCCCGAATATAACAAAGAGAGGCGCGGGCATAGAGCCAGAGCCTACGAGAAAAGAATGGGAGAACAACCAGCAGAACAAGTGGCCTACGTAGATGCTGCATGTGGACGGCAAGGAGCAGCCGTGTCCGCAGTAGTCGACGGAACAGGAGCACCTGTAGTATCGGCTTCAAGCCGCACGAGAGACGCCAACGCGGCGGAGGAATTGGCAGTAGCGCTTGCTTGTGTCGGTACCAAGGCTAAATTCATACTATGCGATAGCAAAAATGCGGTCAGAAATTTTGGGAAGGGAAGAATATCAGAAGAAGCTAAACGAGTCCTCGAATCGAGGCCGCTTGAGCGCAACGTGGAAATTATATGGATACCAGCACATGAATCCATCGCAGGGAATGAGGCTGCTCACGAGTTTGCCCGAGCTCTCTATCACCGGGCGGCTGCCGAGCAGCCCTCTTGCATGGATGTAAAAGATAGCCTAATCTCGTATAAAGAGGTTACAGAGCACTATAAACTAAGCAGAAGGGTCTATCCGCCGCCAGACCGTTCCCTCGAAAACGGGGAGGCAATTGCATGGAGGAGGCTACAAGGGGGCAATCATATTAGTCCCTTTTGGGTATATGCAACAATTTCAAAAGATGAAAAGGATCTACATTGCATAACATGTGGGAGATGGGGCACTCTAGATCATATTATTTGGGAATGTAACAGCAGCCCAGGAGCTAAAGAAAATATAGATAGAGACGCCTGGGAGACCCTGCTGCGAAGCGAGGACCCCGCTCAGCAGCAGCAAGCCATCCGCCTGGCGGCTGAGGCCGTGAAGCAACAATGTATCTTCACCAGACCTTAGTTCGCGAGGCTCCTGAGTAAGGCTCCATCAGGCCTGCGTGCCGGGGAGTCCGAAACGGAGCTTCTTCTTGGTGGAAATAAAGGTTTTTTCAACAACAACCAAACTCCGCGCTTGATTGTAGCAACCAAGCGCGGATTTCTAAAATCCTTCTTGCTAATCCAGGGGCCGTATTACAGACGGCTCACACTCACAATCACACTCACACTCACAATCTTCCTATTGGCCAGCGGCAAAACGGTGGGAGTGGCCGTCCTTTACATCATCGACGTCTGCTGTTTACGTCATGAACACACTTGAAGTGGTGACGTCGACTACGGGCCAATTGTGAGCGGGGGATGTGAGCGATGCGAGCCGCTCACAACTCGTTTGTGAGCGCGCTCACAAAGGAAAAATGGCGGCGGTCTATGCTGCGGCCGGCGTTCTCGTGAGGCGGTAGCGGCGGCGCCCCGACGCGATCATCGGCAAAGGACGGTGTACGAAGACTGTTTGACGTGCCGGGCGAGATGTTTCGACGCATGTTGCTACTCGAGAAGGATATAGGACAGTGACTGTGCGACGCGACGAACTGAGATAGGTGCGTGCGGCCGAGTGCGCTGTCTGTGTGGCGGCAGATAATGTGTGCACTGCGCTTTTTCCGAGCTCCTAGTGGCTTCCAAACCGCTACTGGCAACGAGGCGAACATCGGCCTCGCGCAGCCGACACTTCGAAAGCGTTTGCGGCATGCAGCAAGGCGGCGGCGAAGAAAGGCTTCCTTAGTCACGGCAGCATACCGGGCGTCGTCGGGTTTGTCGACGGCCCATCGGGCGTCTACGAGTAGCCTTGTGATGTCCCTGTTTTCAGATATGAGATGCCGACATGATTTGGGCCATGAACCTCCCTACGTGGTATCTTGGCATGATGCTTTCTTCTGGCGGCCTTCTCGGCTGCACACAGGCATGACACAGGCCGAGGAAGGCCTTCTGCGAGGCGTCGAATTCACGACAGTGAGCCGTGCTGCTCTTTGCAAGATAAGTTACGGTAGGCTCCACATGCCTCACATGTTTTGCCGTTCTTGGGCTTTTATAAAAGCTGAAACGTAAGACAAGACACGTCGTACATTTTTGAAATGCCTACGTAAGAAACGAATATGGGAATGCGTGTGTTTGATGCCTGTATTGAGAAGGAATGGGGCATCATTTATACCGATATGAAGTGCAAGGCTGTCCTTACAGCAGTGTTGCTGAAACTTTCAATCATTCATTGTCTGCACTCCCATGAATGTCATCGTCAGCAAGACCTGGCAATGAGCTACTTGATGCGACTCTTCCATTGTGTCAGCAAGGCTGTTAAAGTTTATCCTCCTGAGACCCGGCTATGGGGATTTGTCCAATATATTGGACACTAAGTAATCAGACAGTACTCCTATGCCAAGGCATTCATCCTCATAAAACCCTGCAGTCCAATATATTGGACACCTGCTAGCGCCATCTATGCAAGATAGATGAAAACGCATCGTTCAAATTCCCGCCAAAACTTTTCAAAACGGCGTCATTCAGCGGCGCGCGTTTTATGGCACCTGTCGGCGAAGTAAGTACTGTTTCTCGTAGTTCTACCTACTTTCAGAGCATATCTTTGATTTTATATTAAAGGTAATACAACAGCGAATGCGCAGAATAAGAAATTTAAACTGTTCAAGCGCTTAGTTTCATTCATGCGTTCTTTGATTTCGCGTGTCCACTGTGTTGGACGCTGGGACTCAACCCGGTCATTTTGACCGCGCTTTTGCCACGGCCTTGTTATGAATAGCAGACGATTATTGTTGGTATTTAGCGGCTTGCGGACGAAATTGCCTCTCTTTGTTGTGTAGCAGACCGGCCTCGCGTGTCTGATGAGACAGCTGACGCAATTTTTCAATTTTATAATTTATAATTTTAATTAAAAATTAAAATTTTTAAATCATAACATCATAAATCATAAATATAAAATTTTATAATTTTTTTAACATAAAGCAATGTTCTTTTGTACCAAATGCCAGCTCTGCTTCTGCATCACAAAGGAGAGAAGATGTTTTGAAATTGCCCACAGAAAGTGAAGAAGCGAGCGAAAGTTTCTTTTTTTTTTTTTTTGAGCAAAGGAAGGCTCGCTTTTACGTTCTTTTTCACCACTTTACCTTGAAAAAGAACGTAAAAGCGAGCCTTCCTTTGCTCAAAAAAAAAAAAAAAAAAAAAAAAAACACTTTACCTTTGAGCCCCGCCGGGGTGGTGCAGTGGTAAGACGCCCGACTACTGTGCCGGAGTTCCCGGGTTCGAACCCGACCGCGGCGGCTGCGTTTCGATGGAGGCGAAACGAAGTGGCGTCCGTGTGCTGTGCGATGTCAGCGCACGTTAAAGATCCCCAGGTGGTCGAAATTACTCCGTAGCCCTCCACTACGGCTCCTCTTTCTCTCTTTCCACTTTCATTCCCACCTTCCTCCCTTCCCTTACGGCGCGGTTCGGGTGTCCACAGAGCAAGTGTGACAGTTACTGCGCCTTTCCCTTCCTGTGAACCAATTTAACTTAACTTTAACTTTACCTTTGAAGTTAATAAAAAAAATTGCACACGAGTTTGAGAGCACTACCTGCGGCATGTAAATACATGCGCGCTTGGTGAAAAAAGAACGGGTAGAATCCCAGTGTCCAATATATTGGACATCGTACTGAGCCGATACTATCAGGGCTATTGAAAAAACGTTTAACACTTTTCACCTTCATAACCATACTGACTTATTCTGAAAGTTAAAGAAAAATCTGCGCACCCAATGCATTCCCGGGTCTCAGGAGGTTATGAGGCTGTTGAGGTCGACAACGACGAAGAATGTGCTTAACAGCGTGCCATTTTCGGTTATGCTGGTGAAAGGGGCACCTGTTGGAGACATGGCTGCCAGTGTCATGGCATCCCGGTCCGGACTCTCCATAACGGCTATAGAACAAGGCATACACCTCCACAAGGTTAATGGTGGATAACTGCGTAGGCGTGCTGAAGAGCCGCTTCCAGTGCTTGCAAAAATACTAGACGCTCCTCTACCAGCCAGAGCGTGTAACATGTGCCGTGTTGCATAACTTCTTTGGATGTCTTCCTGCCTGCAGACGAGGAGGGTGCTGCTGGCTTGGACAAGAAAGGGTCACATCTGTGTACCGGCTACTTGGAAGTGGGATCACTATTACCATGCATACCTCTAGGGAAAAGCCATACAGAATCGTGTTAGCCTGTTCCACAGAACCTGCCACCAGAGCTGGCTGGCACAGCTGCCCATGGTGCGGCAACAGCTGCGGCGTCAATGCCAGCACAACAATCGGCTATGATATACCACACGTAGCTGACCAACTCATCGCAGGCAGCCAAGTGCAGCGCCTTCTCGTTTCATGTCTGTGCCAGAAACCTTTGTGATAATGATGAATCTTCTCGAACCTCATCTGTCAAGCCAAATTTGTCTTCGTACCCCCCCCCCCCCATTCACTGTTGCTTGCAACCGTGCATGTTGGTGTTTGTGTGTGTGCCTGTGTTTGAGTACATAATTAAAGTGTTTCACAACGAGGCAGCAATTGTGATGCCTATCGGAATGGGAAAGTCTCACAGAAGTTTTTTAGAAGCACGTGTATCAACTGTGCCCCTTTATTTTCCTGCAGCGTTTCACACGCTTGAATATGCAGCAGCGAAACCAACTGCCTGCAATAGCACAGGCAGTTATTTGCACGTGCTGCACGATTGTGCTACACAGAGAAGACATACACGAATAATTTTTTAGAGCCTGTAAGCTGGCACTGTACTCATCGCAGGTCTGACACACTTCAGAAACAAGAAATGAAAGTATTGTGCATAAAACTGCGACTCAGAGGCATGACACAAAATAATAGTTGCTTAATGATTACAGGCTTGCATAGTAGTTGTCATAGGTTTGGCACATTTCAGAAGCAGGAAACAAAGTATGGCTCTTAACAGTGCAGAAACATGACACAAGTAGTGCTATGTACAATGTTTGCATAAGGTAGTCTCCATTAGTGAACCTTCCAGGACTACAGGCCTGCATATACTGTTAGGACGCATAGAAAGCATTTGCTTAATGCTAAACAGTGTAAAGCTGACAAATTGAATGCATAATATTGCGAGTTTTAGTGCTCACAGTGATTGTAGCGTACGCAGAAAAACATCACATATGCATCAAGCAAATGGTGTGTGGGCAGAAGGTATCGCTCAAAAACAAAGCAACTCAGTCATGAGAACAAAGAAAAAAAATACAGAGCACACTACAACGAAAGCTACATCGAAAGCCATGTCACGGTGGCACTGCAGTGAATGAAGGCTTCGGGTTCAGTCACGGCAGGGGTGGAAGCATTCCCATGATCATGTTCTTTCCTAAACTATCCAGCTACATACAAACAGATGATAATGCAAGGACAGAGCTTCATTTTGGCCTACACTACATGCTTCACAGTCGTCTTGCATTTCCTAAAGAGAAACAAATGGAACCACGGAGCCTGCACGTCGCACTTTAAGCACTTTTCTCATCGATACTAGTAGGCGCCGACCGAAAACATCTTCGCAAGTTGTCTTTGTCCATTTCCGTGTCAAGCGCTCCATGAAATTTTATCGCTGCAGGCCCTGGACTTCGACTGCATTCTATTAGATTTTCAGCATGCTCACGGCACTTGCACGGTACTTCGATTACCGATGACACTAAAAAAAGCAGCACCTTCTCGGGGAATCAGCTGTTTGCTTGCAGGCCGCCATGTGCACGCCATGACGCCGCCGGCGCACCCTCGCGGCAACAAAAGTTACCTAATAGCAAGTATAACTACACCATAGAGAAACATATATGTTTCTCTATGACTACACAACTAAGAACGCTTCAACTTGAGCTCAATGTTAATCAATACTAAAAATAGTATCTTGCCAAAATAAACCTTTGTTTGTTTTATTTATTGCGTATTAGTTGCGTCGTGTTAGAAAAAGTTAGGAGACTCCCTGCTCAGTTTTGTGCCACACTGTGGCATCAACGTTTGCCGAGGATTCGGGACTACTAGGGCGGAGCCACGCTAAAAGTCGCTTTCGCATACTCGTCACGATTGACGTCTCAAGGCTGCGTCACAGCTTCGTAATTTTGACGTCACGCTCACAAACTTGTGAGCGGAGTCCGTAATTCGGCCCCAGAGATTAGCAACTTTGATATATGAGTACGCGAAACGCTTCGACTGAAATAGGCATGGAAATAACCCATGAGTACAAGTGCGCGACCAACGCCATGACCAACGCGCCAACGCCATGCCAACGCCGCCGATACACATAAGTTAAAATTAGGCCGAGGCTAGAGCCACGCCCGTGGCAGCAGCCGACCCCACACACGTTTCTCCTGCTGCCACGCACGGAAATACGTCACACTCACGTGACCCGTGCATGATGACGTCAGTGGTTGTGCGCTTCCGTTTAAAATGGCGCGTTGCAAGGCGTGCAATTCCTAGCATTGCCTCCTTAGCCGAGTGGCGTTTCATCTGTGTGAAATTTGTTCGTTGTCATAGCTTTAAAGCCGTTAATTTTGTTGCGGCGGTATTAATTATTGCTATTGGTACGCATGAGTTCATTTGTTTTGTGAGTTGTGCGGTAAAGACGAAGTGTTGCACGCGCACAGCGAGAAAAAGATGCTACATATTTTGGCGACAAGGATGGTAGCGTAAACCAGGACTTCGGCGTGGACTGCTGACCGTCCATCATGAGCTTTTCGGGTCTTCAGCCGCCTCCGCCCTTCCGTGGGAGTAATGGAGGCTGGCGTTCCACAACTACATGCTGGCGTCTGGTGCCTCCACTAGATACCTCCACACTTCTGCTAACCGGAGAGGGCTATCCTGCCAGCGAATTTTCTACACATTGTCGCCGTCGTCCCCTTCAGCGCCTACCGCTGCTGCCTCACACTCCGGTGACGATGCTATCTTTTTACTGGCGACGCACTACAAATCTTCCATAAATGTGATCGCCGCACGCCACCGTTTTCAACGCTGAGTACAAACTGCCGGAGAGATGGCATATGAGTACACATCGCTGCCCTTCGCAGCCTTGTCGGCGACTGCGGTTTTTTTGGGAGCTTCGCAGACTACAAAATCAGGAACCAGCTGGTGAAGAAGACCATTAGTCACCATTTCGGTGAACGCCATCTCCTCCTTGACTTTCTCGCGCGCCCTGGCCTTTGCTAGACAGTGCCAGCAAGCTTGCCATGAAGCAAATGAGCTGTCGGGAGAGGTGGCTCCAGTACAGCGCGTGAGATGCGAGTGCACATCATAACGGGTCCCTCAGGTCCCTTGCATCAAATGCAGTTGCCACGTATGTAAATCTTCATCTGCACTTCCGGAGCGCTCGTGCTATCGCTGCGGTTCTCCTACCCACCTGGCGAACGACTCCACGTGGCAAGCTCGCAAGTAGAATAGCCAGCCTCTAATCCGCGGGCGCACGACTCTCCGTCTTCCCCGGCACGCGTGCCGGGGGCGGGGAAGAGGACGCCCATTTCCGATGGAAATAAAAAGTTGTGCAACCAACCAATCGCAAACGGAAGTGTCGTCGGTGCGGCAAAGTGGGCCATTTGGAATCTGCAAGTCGTCTGATCGTTCCAGTGAAGTGCAGAAAGTCGAAGATGATTCCTCCAGCAGTGATGCTATTGTACGTCTCCACTGTTCCTCTGCAACCTGTTGCTTTGCCAGACAAGCTTTGGGATAAGCCTGCAATCGACATCGTGGGGCGTTTCGACCAAGCTCCTAGTAACTGTCGCTTTGCTATAACACTCGTTGACTATTACAGTAAATGGCCGGAGGCTTCTTTCACAACTGCCACAGTTCAAGAATTGCTTCTAGGTACATTTGTTCACAAGGGTTACCCTGAAAAGATTGTGTTGGATCACGGATCACAATTCTCATCCTCGGGGTATACGTAACTGCTACTCCTCAGTTTATGACCCCCAAGCCAATGGACTTGTAGGACAGTTTAATAAGGTTTTCAGGGCATATGTTCAGATGGCTCTTTGCGAGCGACGTAACCTACGTACAGCTATTATTGAACTCTGTGTCTATCGCTGTGCGCCACATGCCACGACAGGAATCGCTCCAGCCATCCTAGTTCATGGCCAGATGCCTCGCATAAGACTTAACGTTGCGTGCCTGCCAGATCAGTGCTTCTCGACTGATCGCACAAGAGCGCTGAAGCTCTAATGCCAGTGGCTAGAGCAGAAGTAAGCCAAATATAAGCTTTATGCAGACCAGCGGAGTGTAACCAAGCACTGCGACTTTCAGATTGGCAACTATGTGTGAGTTCGTAAGCCGATTGTGCGAGGCAAGCTGGCTGCTCGGTTTCGGAGCCTTGAAGAGTTGTGGAGCAAATTGGACCAGTCTCATACCTGCTGGATGATGGGCGAGTGTGGCACTCGTCCAAATTATGAGCTGTTAGGAAAGCAGTTCAGTGCCAACCTCCGCCTTCAGCTCTGATGGCTCTCCTCGCTAACATTTTATTGCCCACTGACTGCACCCGAGTGTCGACCAGTCCACGTACCAGAAACGCAGACCAGAGTCCAACCTCGCGTAGCCCCAATAACGCTGATGTTAGCCTGGGAACTTCCTCATTCCTGGCTTTGCCTGACACAGAACCGACAGACCCCCCCTGAACCCAAGTGTGCCTCAACAGCAGCAACTACTACTCCTCTTCCTTCTCCCTGCAGAAGCATTTGTCAAAAGAAGCTTCCCGCAAGGTTTAAAAGACTGTGATGTATTAAAGGATATTTAGCCATTTGCTAGCAAGCTTTTTTTTTTTTTTTAAGTGCGGTGGAAATGTGATAAAGACGAAGTGTTGTTGCACATGTGCATGGAAGAAAACGAGGAAGTGAAATACAGAACGGCTGGGGAGCAGTCAATTGCTGCGTTGCTGTCTTGTCTACGCTACAAGTTGCCTTATGTTTCTTTGGCTCGAACCCAGGTGCTCCAGAACAGTAGTTGGTTATGTAAAGTATTGCGCAATTGAGGTGTAGGCATTTGGTAGGAATGAGCCAGTCTTTTGCATATAGTATTACATAGCCCTTCTGGCCTTTTGTGCATATCGTCACATGCGAGAGTCGGGCTTTAGTGACGTGAACATTTCTGAGCGGTTCAGTTTAAAGGGATGTTCCTTACTTTTGCTCACCTTCAAATAGTGCGTTGTGTGGTGGCTGCATGGTGACTAGGACAGTGAATTACATTGACCAATATTTTTCATCATGCAGTCACGATTTTGTACGAGCAGATGGAAATAGCTAAAGATGTTTGCACAGGGCAAATGACATCTATGTTCTTGTTTACCAACTCACTTGACCAGTTAGCTTATGGTGTTGTCGAGAGCAAGCCTTTGGCGTAAATCGCTTTCTTCGCCATTCTCCTGTGAGACCAGAACATGTACACAGCTAGTGTAAACCAGACCACTCGGCTGCTACACAGAAACGACCGTTATAGGCAGGCACTACATTGTGCATCCAAAGTGGTGAGGGAACCATATCTGGTAAACTTTACCAGTAGGCCTGTTCCTTGGCTGAAGTTGCAGAGGTGCTCCGTTCAGTGCACCTACTGGAGGAATAGTCGAGCCTCCTCATTCTGGACTGGAGCTGACCAGCGAGGCCATTTATTAGGACGACTTTCCACCAACAGGGTTATCTGCTTTTACTTCAGGTTTCCATGAAACATAATTAAATAGTGCTCCTTTGTTAAGGCGTGACACTGATCTGCTCCCTTTTTAACAGTGATCGGATGTTCCAAGAGCCTAAATGGAGAAGGTTGCATACACATGCAATTAAATTACTTAGCATTTACTAAACATATTTATTCAGTCATATTTTTTGACCTACTATGTCTAAATATTAAAACATCCTCGCAGCCAGTGGAACTAAATTTTTTAATCAAGAGTTTTATGGGTTGAATTCATGATCAAACCGGACAAAAAGCACAACAGCTGTATACATTCTAGACCAACTTTGGCTATGAGGGACACTGTAGGGGAGGGTTCTGGATCATTTCGATCACCTTTAACTTCAAAAGGCATTGACTGCACAGTACATGGGTGCTATGCTTTCTGCATCAATCCAAACATGGCTGCCACGCCTACGGTCAAACCACGGTACCCTGGTTCAGTGGTTGAGCATCTTAACCACCGAGCCACTGCGGTAGGGTATAAGTAAAAAAATAGGTGAATAAAACTTGACTTTTTTCTTGGCACACACCATAGTTTATTTCATCCATGTCTCTGCTGTAACACCCTAAGTACATGTACTTAATAATGAATCAAAAGCCCAGACATTTGTGTTTGGTGCATGATAGCCACAGCTGCTTATGCGCCATAAAACCCCATATAATTAGACATTGAAACTCTGTGTATGGGCCCGCAACTTTAAACCCAAGCTCTAAGGCCATCTCTAGCCCATGCAGTGCTCAGGGCACTGCTGCCACCCAATCACGTGATCTTGCAACTTTGGGGCCAGGTTGCAAAGCTTAAACAGTTACTGCACACTCCTAAAGCACTGTATGCAATGACTATGGCAAAGGAAGGCGACAGACGGTGGCATGCGGGCACCATCTACAAAGCTATTCGATAGCCCCTTTCGGGCCCTAACAGGAAGAACACTTTCATATAATGCCTCCTTCCTGGTAAGCATGTGAAGCTCTCATTGTTACAATTGTTCTTTTTTTTTTTTTTTTTTTTTTTGAATTATGGTTATGAGGAGCAGTACCCTCCCCTATTTTTTTTTTTGTGCCACCCCACCAAGAGTGCCATGGCATCCCTGATTTTCTGCAAGAGTAGAGTTGCCTGGAACTTTCTATGATTCTGTTACTCTTCAAAAATGCTTGCTTTTGCGGCAATGCCCAGTCTACTCCCTTGGCTTTGGTATCTGTGACAGCACCTTTTGCATGACATTGTGGCCCATAAGGCTTGACAGCAGTAGTCAGTAAGTCAGGCGGAGAAGGAAACAACTTTATTCAACGCATTACTAAGTGTCAAGAATGTCCTGGGCCAGGGTCACCAAGGCCAACTGATCATTCATTAAGCCAAGCACAGATTCCTCATGAACTTTTACTAAAGCTTTCGTAGCACACTTGTTGCATGCAGGTTATTTGCATGGTTGGTCAAAAGACCCCATGCCTTGGGGTGTGCAGTCAAGCTGCACAATGGGGAACTTGTGAAGCTGAAAAATTTTCTCAGGGAAGCAGACAAGACCCATTCTCACCTTACATACATTTTGAGCTTTGGGCTCTTTGTGCCTCATAAAAGAGCCAGAAGATTGTGACCTATTATACACATTCTGCTTCATAAAGTGCTTTTAAATGGCACCTTCATTTTTTAACAATGACTTTTCAATAACCAAGAAAAAGCAAAAAAATATGCCAAATTCAAATTTACTGCAAAAGCTATACAGCATGGGGTAAATAAAAAAGACGTGAGGTATGTCTGATGCCGTGGCCTTTGTCTTCAACCATCTGAGGATGTCTCTTGCAGTTGGCAGGTGACATGAACAGGTGACTCCTGTGATGTCACAAGACCGCGTGTCATTGTTGAAGTGGCAAGTGCTGCTAAATTTAGCTTCGCCATTGAGATGGGAGGGTGAGATCAGAATCCAGCCTTCTAGGACTCTTGGGTCCCAGGCTAGACATGCTACCCTAGGTCACACAAGCACATTCATTCAGCTTGGTTAAAGCTGGTCTTTATATTTATGTCACTCCTGGCAGCTTGAACAACATACATCACGGTCCACTTCACACCGTGTCTCTGGCAGGTGGCATGGCTGGCCACTTTTCGGCTGTTTCAGTGACATCATCTGTCTTAAATTTACCTGCCTTTGTGTTTGCTCGCATTAAATGTGCGTGTGACGTCAGCAGCGACATATGTTCTCATGTGGTTTAACCATGTAAACTGTCCTGATCTTCAATTTGCTTCAAGATAGCAGGCCTGGTCCTTTGTGGCAGTTGTCAAATGCCGAGAAGCATGCGCTAAGTGATGCAAGGAACAGCAGGCAAAAAGATACAGGCGTCATCTACATATAACGTCTATCAAGATAAACTATGCCAAACCAGTGTTTTTCATTGCTCTATTAGATTTAGGCACATTAAACTTATAATTTTTTTCAAACATATTTAACAGCAAAAGGTCAGCATTTCTTTTTTTAGAGTACAGATCTAAGTATGATTGTTTTTGCATTAACTAGCCTTACATTGAATACTTGTTCCTGCAAAAAGGCTAAGGTAAACCCCAAGTACCAGGCCACAGCGACCTCTTTTCGATGGGTAAACCAGGGCACCTTTGTGTTGAGCGATGTCAGTGCATGTTATAAAACGCCGGGTGGTTGAAATTTCCGGAGGACTCCACTATGAAGTCTCATAGCCTGAGTTGCTTTGGGATGTTAAACCCATAAGTTAAACTAAACTAGTAAACCCCAAGTGATCTTTCTTTACCAACACAGGAGTAGCATGTTATACTGCTGATAAGAAAGTTAACTATCATTGAAAATAATATGTTCCAAAAAAGAAAAACTGAAATCCAAAATCAAGTCTGTCTAATTAAACTGCCATCCAAGAAAATTCTGCCCCAAGTACAAAATTCAGAAATGTGTACCCTATCAAAATGCAATATGTGAGTGCATACAGCTGCAGGTATAGTAATCTACTGGCAGTAAATTTACTGCCAATGGGTTCTTAAAGAGACATGCATGTGAGCACATACTGCTAGCCGACAGAAAAGCATACTTCTGAGCTGTATATTATTTTCTTAGTCACTGCATAAAGTTTCGACTAAACATGTGCTTGCCTTTTGACCTTGTGGCCAGCAGGCACCATTACAACACTTTGAACTTGCACAGATTACAGCAACATGTTTTTGTTGGCATCAAGGAATTTTTCAAATTCGCGTGACTTTTAGAATAAAAACAACCAAAGTAATGTATATATGTCTTTGTGTGCATTCTTGCGACAAGGTACCCTAGTCACTTAACTATATGTCAGAGTTTTTACTATATCAAAGTTTACTATAGCAGGATTCTACTTATATGGACTCTTGTGAAATTGCTGCATCTACTGTCCAGCAACCAAACATTTATACACACAGCACAGCCATCCTGCTTTAAGTAGACCCCTTTACAGTAAAGTCACTGGGACCAGCAAAAATCTTTACTATATCAGTTGTTGGTGATGACATGGTTCTGAAGATGCTGCCTGGTAGTTAAATGGGCACTTACTAAACACGTCTTGTTGCTTAATAAAAAAAAAACACTGAAATACCTTCCATCTCTCCCTTATCTCTTCATGCAACTTTTTTCAGTTATAAAAATTTTTTACATCTTGTGGAAGTACTTTTTAAGCATGAGGACAGTGTAGCTACAAATACAACCAAGTATGGCTTAATGTGAAAACCAAAGCTTTACATGAACACGGTGTCACTTTTTGCTGTTCCTGTCCTTTAAAAGGCAATAAATGATAAATGCGCGTGGCAGTCAAGTGCTGCAAGAACGCACATGCTGCACCTCTTCTTCTTACCTCCGCTGCCTCATGCTTTGTGCTGCACTGTGCTGTGAATGTTCGCCCAATTCCTCCCCTTCCCTTTTTCTTGCCGCACTTTTACTATCCTTTGCTTTCTGAACGGACCGCACCGCCTCTTTTTCATGTTTGTAGACAGCTTTACTTTTTTTTTTCTACGCCCTGCGTGCTTTCCCTCATGGCTTCAAAGCTTCCGTAAAGTAGGCTTCTCCTGAATCTGCTTAGCCTGGTGGTAAAGCCACTTAAAAAAAAAGACATTTTTTTTTGTTTTCAAATAAAAAATATATATTTGCCACGCGATTCTAGGTAGTGCGCGGGAGCGAGAGTCGTCGCCGCGACCAGGTGCACGTTACTATAACGGATGTCTGCCAAAAATGTCTTTACTATAAAGGGGGAGAAATGTACAGTCGTGAGCAAAAGTGGTATACAACACTCAGCCAGTGGCGAAGCGCGCGAAAACTGCATGCCAATTACTTTATCTAGCAACAGCTATCTGTGATCGGAACAATAGTGGCAGTGCCCCATTTTATCCACATGCATGTGTCACTGTCGCTGTCTCTTGCGCTGTCGTATAGGTGGCATTTTTACGCAGTTTTCCCGAGCTCTGTCACTGGCTGAGTATTGTATACCACTTTCGCTCACGACTGTACAGTTGTCTATGGAAGATAAACAGGGACTTCGGTTTCACTTTACTATATCAGAGTTTACTATGCGGGGTTCTACTTATATGGACTCTTGTGAAAATATCTACTGTCCAGTAACCAAACACACAGCACAGTCATCCTGAAAATAACAGCTTGAGGGGCTAGTTAATTAGTGCTGCATAATACCCAGAAATGTGGCGCAACAAACACAAACACATGCATGTTTTTGTGTTTATTGCGCCACATTTCTGGGTATTATACAGTCGTCCTGCTTTATTTTTCACGTTTTCGAGCGATAGCACAAGTGCACTGGTCCACGGTCAATGGATGCGTAAGAATACTCTTGCCAGTTGAATTCGGGGCCTTTTTTAGCTACAGAGTTGGCACCTGTGAATCAAGTCCCAACATCAATATATGCTGGTGTCATCCTGACATCCCAACAACGTTCCATTCTGGAAAGTGTGAAAGAGTATTTACAGCTCTGTGAGAAAACTTGACCTCGGTTTTTATTTTTATATTTTTACAATTAACAGATTACGTGAGCGTAAGCATGTGCCAGAAGGCAGAACATGAAGTCCCGGCGGCCCATGACATGAACTAAAATGAACATCTGCTCTGGTGGCTTCTCTGCAGTACATAGGTGTCAAGGGGCGCAGCGCACGCGCGCGCGCGCACACACACACACACACACACACACACACACACACACACACACACACACACACACACACACACACACACACACACACACACACACACACACAAGCCTACAAGCAGGCTGCGCCTAAGGGCAAAATGAGGCAAATCAGCTGAGAGCAACATTGATACACTTACATATGAAGGCCGGTTCTCGGGTAAGCAACATAAAAAAAATGCTGTAACATTCAGACACGACGGCGGCTTTTCTGCAGTGCAAAGAGCAAAGCAAACTCATCACGACCTAATTGCCGATATAGATCAGTATTCAGGTAATAAATATGTCAAATCCTTAATTCTGAACGGGTCAACCTTCTTTTTTATATTTTTATTCTGTAGAGAAGTTCAGCAACTGCCTTGAAAGTGCAGCTGGTAATGTGAAAGGCTTTTGAATGGACTGTTCAAAATTCACAAGTAATTTACCGAACTGCCTGCTATATCAGCGAAACCACAATGTTAAACTACATTTTTCCACAGTATTGAAAATAAACACGCGCCTAATATTTCTTTGGTCATAAATATGACCATTCATTGGCTTCCTTAACTCAAACGTATTTAATTGTGACGAACAGCGCGGGCTCGTTTCACTATCTTTGTTTGGTACGTGTCATATATCGTACGTACTAACATGTTATTTTGTAGATAGCCTGTAAGATATTGTTTATCTGCTCACTAAACACGTTTGTAGGTACCGGCTTTCCTGGCTCTAAATAAACAGACTAAAATGAAAAACGTTTAATTTCAGTCGGAATAGTTTTTCCAATTTGGCACTCCAAATTGGTTAGAATGAACTGTCAATTTTGAAAGAGGCTGAAATTGTATACATGCAGTAGGTATATCAAATTATCTGGGTGATGCATCTATCGTATATATAGGACTATATATAGGAAAGATGCATCACCCAGATAATATAAATTTATTTATATATCATTTATAGTTATAATAAATTATATATGTGTGTGTGTGTGTGTGTGTGTGTGTGTGTGTGTGTGTGTGTGTGTGTGTGTGTGTGTGTGTGTGTGTGTGTGTGTGTGTGTGTGTGTGTGTGTGTGTGTGTGTGTGTGTGTGTGTGTGTGTGTGTGTGTGTGTGTGTGTGTGTGTGTGTGTGTGTGTGTGTGTGTGTGTGTGTGTGTGTGTGTGTGTGTGTGTGTGTGTGTGTGTGAATTGGACCTCACAACCTACAAGGATTTCTTGGTATATAAGCTACAAAATCCTCAAGATCAACAAATATACAAAAGGATATTCCAGGGTCAGCCACCATAGTGGCTTTTGCAGATGTCTTTGCGATAAGACTGTTTCGTACAATGTCAACCTTGGCTCTAACTTTGCTATGTAAATTCCACGGCAATTAAAAAAGCAACCACTATTTTTAAAATAACAATTAATATGGGAAGAGAAGACGTGAATTAATTATTCAGATAATCATTGACCATATTAATACATGCAGTGCAATTAATTTCCCTTAATTCATACCAATATTGTATACATTACAGAAAATAAACAACTGATTGCAATTATACACTATATCTGAAATTATTACGCACAGTGATCAATTACGACACATGGAAAGTAACCAAACAACACCAAGAAAATTACTTTTAAGCTCCTTCCAATTATTGTCATAACACAAATATGCTTGAACTGCAATGAATCAGTGCGATTTTCTTTATATTTTGTTTAATACCACTTCAAGACATATTTGTTGTTCGAAGTTGACAGTTTGCGCACGTTTATTCTCAAGAAGTCAACAGCTACTAAACGCATACTCCATGTATTCACAGGAGGGAAGAGCAGTACTTTTAAATCCTCGATGTAACAAGCGTCGATATATCGAAATCCTCGGTGTAATGAAGCATTTTTAATTTGCTTGTCACAAATTAACTTCGTGTTCATAGAAGTTGCACCATATACATTTAGTTTCACTATAAGGAAGCAAATATTGCCGCACTTTCTATGAAGCGAAATTGCGTTGCTAGCTCAAGAAGAACGCGAGAAATTGTGCCGCGAGTTGGAAGGGTTAAGCGGTGCGCGTACAGATGCGCATACCGGCGAGCGTACATCACCTACTGGTTAAAGCGCCTGCGCCACCTGGGGTAGTACGGGCGAGGTTTGCGAACGTAGTGTTGGCCGAATCCACTAGGCGACGCGACCAACTCCGCAGTTGTAAAGCCCCTGGAATTACGCAGTGGGACTATCAGCAAGACCAGACGGGACAAGGAGCAACTTTCGCAGCATGTCTCCCCCGCCCCTGCACACACAGACACACACAAAAAGAACCCAAAAAAAAAAAGCGTGCAAAAAACGTCTTTCTCCTATTTGACAACGGCAACAGGCAATGAATGCGGCGCGCCTTTAGCGCTGAAAGGGAGCCGAGCTGCAATTATCGCAGTTATTTACTCCGAAGGGTGGTAAAATTTTGGAAGGGTCGGCATATAAATGATCACAGCCGCATGACAGCTTCATTTCCCAAATATAACTGAACTGAAAGATCTGATGGAGACGTAGGCGCCGGCTCATCGCCGATTGTTCACGAGCGTGCACTTTAATGTCGTATATAGGTATATCACCCAGGGTCAGTGGCATAGCCAGAAAGTTTTTTCGAGGGAGGCTGACGTTGCTGCTCAGCCTCCTCCGTATCGAGATGCCTTTCACAAATTTGTCACCTCTCAACTGAGCCATAAATTCTGCATGCCGGGATGCAAAATTGCACGGAAGAATGGTGGTACCCTCCGGGGCTTCCATTCCATCGAGTATCATCATCATCATCATCATCATCATCATCAGCCTGATTATACCCACTGCAGGGCGAAGGCCTCTCCCATATCTCTCCACTTAACCCGGTTCTGTGCTAGCTGCATCCACTTGACCCCTGCGAACTTCTTAATCTCATCCGCCCACCTAACTTTCTGCCGCCCCCTGCTACGCTTTCCTTCCCTTGGAATCCAGTTTGTTACCCTCAGCGACCATCGGTTATCCTCTCTTCGCACTACATGTCCTGCCCATGTCCATTTCTTCTTCTTAATTTCCACTAGAATGTCGTTAACTTGAGTTATTTCTCTGACCCACTCTGCACGCTTTCTATCTCTTAATGTTACCCCTACCATTTTTCGTTCCATAGCCCTCTGGGTTGTCCTCAACTTAAGTAGAACTCTCTTGGTTAGCCTCCACGTTTCAGCCCCATAGGTGAGTACAGGCAAGATCCATCGAGTATGCTGAGCATTTATTGTTTCAGACGAAGATTATTCAATTTATCGAATGCAGAACTGAAAATTCATCGTAGCCAGTTTTCCAGCCATACAATTAAGGTTAGTTCTAATACGTAGTGTTCCTAACGGACCCGCAGATGAAATGGTTGTCTGCACTCTCTCCAGTGTGCTTATATAACTTTGATTATAATGCAGTATCTGCATACTATACTGTTACGAACAGACGAGGACTCCCAGCAGACCACTTCGACAGAAGCCTCATAAGCCCTCCTCTTGGCTACGCCCCTGATATCACTAGTGGCGTAAATCGCGGCTGCAGCCGCGGTCCGTGACCGTCCTTTCGATTTGTTCGGGTAGTGGGACACAGCGTATATGCGAATGGCTCAGCAGAATTAGATGTCAGAAAGCATATATATGTGTTGCAATCGCAATCTTCCTAGAATAGCCATGCAACGATCTACGTGTGTTAGTGTTTGAATTAAAGCCTATATGTTATTTGCAGTCAGTATATAGGGACTAGCATTATAATTTAAGGTATAGTCTTGCGCGGACGCCTCAAAGCTATTTTTTGGTGCCCTTTTCAATTGTGCAGAGATTTGGCGAATGCGCGAGACAGGCATTGACAGTGTGGCTGGCATAGGTATATTATAGGCATGCGCACAGGGAAAAAAAAAGAAAAAGAAAAATAAGGGGGGGGGGGGGGGGGGTAATCTCAGCGGGGCGCCAAGTCAATTAGTTTATGGTCATGCAGGTTTTCTTTTTTTTGTTTATGATACTGGCGGCTGAGTACCCGTGATGCAATTGCATTACAAGAACTTCTCACTTGCCACGTTTGCATAAGCCGAGGACTCAAAGAACTCGTTGTGAGAACGCGTCGTCGGTAGGCGCGAAGCTTGTTAAATTTTTAAGCCCACACTATTCCTTTTTACGCTTCAATGGCATCACGTCAAACAAATGTTTGGTAAACAAATCCTCATCATAATTTGCACTGCTATTTGGCCGTAGGTACTTTGGTGAGAGGGGGAGGCGCTGCGCGATGATCGTCGCACACTATAATGAACCCCGAGCACGCCTACGGCTCCGGATGTACACGAACAAAGACAACGCCTCGTGAGCACAAAATGTCCTGTGGACACCTTGAGATCTTAATTGATCACCAGAAAAGACATCGATAATATCTTCAACAAATATGTTAAGTCGTCTGGAAGCTGTCACGGCAAAAAAAAAAAATCATTGTGAGGACGCGTGTGTGATTGATATGTTCGATTATCGGAGGTTTTCCTAGTGGACATAGAATCGCGCATGCAGTGAGTGCTTCGCTGCGGTAGTTTATGTGCAGGGCTTAATGTCAGGGGGGTCTCGGGGGGGGGGGGGGGGGGGGGGTCTGACACTCCTAGTAAAATTTAAGAGGGGTCCGAGACCCCCCGAGCTTGAATGTATAAGGACCTTATGAATGAATACAAAGCAGGCAATTATTTTTATCCTTGTCAGTGGTATAATCGGAAGATTTCTTCTCTGGCGTTTCGACAGTTCCACAGTGAGTATTATGAGCCTCTAACACGTTTTCGAGAACGAGAAATGGAGAAAAATAATAATGCTTTCTCCCCTTCGAATAAAACGATTTGCAAGCAGGCAAACAGCCGCTTTCTCTCTTTCCCTCTTGATTTCCCTTTCCACCAGTGCTCGGATCGCCCTTCGATGGAGCCAAACTTTAAGCAGTGTCTATGTGTTGAGCACTATATATAGGGGCGGTGTATCTTGGCGAGGTATGTCTTAATTATAGCCTTCGAGTAGACAGGTTATCAATGGAAAAGGTTTTCGTATGCGCATACAATCCTTCTATATCTCCACAAGTCGTCTTGTAACTGTGTGCGCATTATAGTAAGCTAGATGGCTGCGAGATGTACAGAAACGTCTAGTAGACGGGTGGGTGCCATGTAGCCGCTTTCGATTCCCCGAAACTTTGAAAAAATGGGCGGGAATGTATGGGTTCGTACACGAGCGAAATCTCTGTTAAGCATGGTTTAGCAAGATGTACACGGTTTGAACTGAACCTCCCAAGCTTCATGTTAAGAGCATCGTGATAGCGCCTGTAACAACGCAAATCCATTGCGCGAATTTTCAGAGCTTTAGCTCTAATTCTGCCACTCGTGAAGGTCATCTGACGCCGGGATTTGCCTCAGTGTGGCGCATGGAGCCAGCGGCGCCTAGTGTTCCTACAGAAACACTAGCGGCGCTCGCAATCTTTTATTTCTCACATCTGCTGCTGCTTCCTCACACACCTGCCAAACTTTATTCGTACCGGATATCTCCAGAAATATACGTTGCCTGACAGAATGACCGCAGCCTCCATCTACCCTTTCCGGCCACCGCTGCCAATTGGGCTCGCCTCCTAGGACCTCCCCCTTCAAAATGCTCTGTGGTATCCTTGATCGAGGTTCGCAGACAGCCATGAATGTGATAAACCGCAGCAAACCGTGTCAGGTTATGCTTAATCGAGCTTCCATTCTGTAAACTATGTTTGCTCTGGTTAATTATCCCAGCCATTTTAAAATCTTTTTTTTTTTTGCTCGTTTAAGCAGATTTTGGGGGATAAGGCGCCAATCTATATCACTTTTCGATGGACACCTACACAAAGTGCTACGCGACTATTAATTCATTCCGCGATTTTCAAAATATTGTTTGGGGCTCAAGAATTCGTTTGCAGCATCTAATATGCAATGACATCGCCGTTATTATTTATGTATTTGATACCTCGACAAATTATAAACAGAGGACGCACAGCACGTCAGCCCCCTTCGAACAAAATTTCTCGCTGCGCCACTGGCGCGGACGGTCTCCTTCCCGCAAAGAGTGAGCGTGGATTCTCTTCTGGGCGCTCTTCCTTGATGCCGACGAAAAACAGTTATTTCCGATATCCGTCCAGGAAGCGCAAGCGTAGGCATGGTGTTGCACGGGCGTATCTTAGCTGGATCAGTTCTGCTTCCTTGTCATCACTGTTAAGCGTGGCCTCCACGGGGCGCACGAGGGGCTTTAGCACAAGCGAGGCGCCTACGCGCCGAGTGCCGCGCCCTGACAACACTGGAAAAAGTACGCATCTCCATGGAGCGTCTCTGGCTACAGTGGCTAGCTGGCGTACTCGCTCCTGTGTTGTTGCAAGACTTCGTAGGCTGAAAATGACCGAAACAGTTCGACTGCTACTTTAAGTTTGTCCCGGAGCGACTTCCATCGCCTCGATGCTGTTTGTGTGATAGCAACACGAGGATTTTTAAGCACATTTCACTTATTCAATGCTTGCCGTAAACAATGCGCTGACCTGCGCGCGGTGCTCCAGGAAGCAATAGAGGCAGCACCTCAGACGCCACCTCTCCGCACATAGCTTCTCTAACTTATTTATTTTTATGCTGTTTGTGGCTGGCGAGCCACAGCTGAAGCCCTTCAGCCACAGCGAGTGCCGTCGCTACACTCCGGCGATGAACCTTTCGTTGTCGATCGACTGACTGTATGCATAACTCTACGCAGCGCAGCACCAATGTAAAAAAAAAAAAAAAAAAGACAGAGTTAGATCACAGAGACAGCGCGAAAGGCATCCTCTGATTGGTGCACGTCAACTAATGACCGGCGAGCCACCTCTGCGCCAGCGCGAGCGCGCAGCAAGCGCCGCGGAAATATCTGACATGGGACATATATCTATCTAATCGGCGCGTCACGCATGCGCAGACAGACTCAAGCGAACGTTCGTGCGGGGCCTTTATGTCCGCCGTTGACTTAAAACAAGGCGTTTGCGGGCAGAAGAGAACTATTTATAGCGTCAAGACGGGAAATATTTGCTACCGCTTGTCGGCCCAATCCAAAGGCGTCTTCCATTTCAACGGGGGTCGGACACGCCGAAGTGTCCACGCGGAGAATTTCCCGCGTGGCTTCGGTGGACAATCGAAAAAAAAAAAAAAAAAAAAAAGGAACCTACCGCACAAGACACGCAGACGCGTATGCCGTGCGCGCGCTTCGAAGATATATGAATTGTCAAGTGACTCCATCAGCCAGTAGGCGGGAAGCGAACGGGAAACGAATGTTATACTCTGAAAATTTGCAGTCGGGGGGTAGAGACCCCCTTACCAGCATTTTAGCACTAGAACCTTACCAGCACTAGGACCAGCTGAGACCCCACTTTCCGTGCTCGATTGTATAAGGGCTGCACGAAAACAAAGCAGGCTGCAATTTTTTACTTTTGTCAGTGGTTTTCACATTCCTTCGCTAATTGTTGACCCAAGAAGAGGAAGAGCGAAGCAGGCTACCAGCTGCTTTCTTTCTCACTCTCTTTATTTCCCTTTCCATCTGTGCTCGAATCGCTTCGTGACCTCTTTACGGTGATAAGACTGCTGGAATGGCCTGCAACGACATGCATGAGGGCGGTGCAAGCCATTTGAAGGGCGAGAACTTCAAAGCCTACCGGTGCAGAAGTAGATTACCTGCACAGCGCGGTGCGTCATGTCACCAGTTTTACTTCTGAAAACACTACACGCAAAAGGGTAGAGTACCGCTCTTTGTGGCGTGCCTCTCGTGCACATGAGGATTGGGTTTGATCTCGTATCGCCCACTCTGATATGTACTTGGCGATTTTGCAAGAATTCTTTGGAGTAGTTAAAGTTGCGGACTCCGCAGTGCGTGCTATGAAGGTTGTCCAAGATTTCTGAGTGCTGACATGCGGTGCCAACACTTTTTCTTTCTTCAAGTCGACAGTCGAAAGAACAGGTAATTGGTGCGTGGCAGATGCTACTGGTTTTCCAAGGCTCTTGTTGAAGTAAACGCATATTGAAATTCCTAATAAAACTAAATAATTACTTTTACGCACGGAACACAAACGCGTACTTCGAAAGATCGCCTCACATTAATTGCACCCATAACTGTCGTATCCTACCTCTAGGTCTCAGCTTTTATTCCCAGACCTTTCGTTTTTCGGCAAAAGGAGAGGCTTTGTCCTGATTTGACTGGAAAAGAGACCGACGACTTTCCTGCAGTATAGGCAGACGAAGAAGGGCAGCCGTCAGAAGTAGCAAGCTTGAACCCTTCTTTTGCACCTTTGCAGCAGTTTAAAGAATACGTGCGAGCTCCCAAGAGACGAAAAAAAAAAAAAACACCTCGCTGTCCTTGTTTTCGTATTTTGTAAATAATGTACAAAGCTCCCCCTGTCCTTTTTTTATATTGCTCCCCTCTGTACTTCCCCTCGCTGTACTGTCAATGTCCCCTTTTCTTTCCTTCCGGGCACAGCTCGGGTGCTTCAGATTTTAGATAGCAGTTGCCGCGGCCGGCAGCACACTTCCATCCTTTTTGATCATTCAATAAACCACTACCACCACCACCACCACCACCACTAAAAATGAAAGTTAAAAATATGAAGTTCCCGCAAACCCACCGGGTTGCAGTTTACAGTGGTTCGCCAGTGGTCATCACTATTTAAGAGTACGCTGTACTGTACGAGTTGTAAGAACACATCTCCCCCACCAGCGAAAAACAATTAGGACCAACGAGTGAGAAAGGGCACCCCGTTCGTCTTTTCTTTCGTTGATAATCTGTCTGTTTTGCCTGGTCCTCTAGAGAGAGAGCGGACGAGAACCGGCGTATTCAGTATATTGTGGCCGATGGCAGGTCCTCTAGATGATCATCACACTTGACATATGATTTCTCTTCAAGAAAATCCCACCGTATTACTAGACCCATTCCCTTTCGAGCAGGCATATCTAAAATGTGCTTAAAACAAAATATGCATACAACATAATAAAAAATATATAAAAGCGGATGCTACTGTTATTGTTGTTCGTTCTGGTTGTTATTTACGCCCTTTCTGCTATGAAGGTTACATTAAAGGAACAAGGAAATTATAAAACCAAACTTAGTAATATAAAATAGATTATTCTACAAATATATGCGCTGTCCAATTTACTAAGCAGAGGGTAAAATCTCGCACAATATATTCAACTACACTAATGACCACTGAATGAAATTTGGGCATGGAAATTAAACGTTTAAAATGCCTTTTTAATGGATATGAAATATAGAACAAAGAATAAGTCTAAAAAAGCAGTTCCACGCGAACGATGTACACTTAGGTTAAGAAAGTTCGAGTAAGGCGTATTTCAATCGCACTGATCGTGCTCATGAACTATGGTCAGTCAGAGACTTTTTATTTTTTTTTTTTATTCATACGGTTAACCCTCTATATGAGGGTCATTACAGGGAGGGAAACACATACAATTCTCTTCGCTAAAATACACTCTATAGAACAGAATTACAAATTTGCACTGTAATGCTCCAAGAACGACTTAACACCTATCTCAAATTTTTCTACTTCTGTTTGGTATAGAACTTCGCTTGGCAGTTCCAGATTTCTACTGCATAGGGAAAAAAGGAGTAGCGATATACATCACTACGTGTAATAATAGGATGCTATACCTTACTGTTATTTTTTTCGTGGGCAACGCCTCAGAGGACGTGTAACATAGTGTTGTTTATTAACTTTTACTTTATCATTCATTATCAGAAAAAAAAAAAGTTTCAATTTCTGCTTTGTTCTTCTCATTTCTAGTGATTCTAACTGACACTGGTTTAACATTTCTGTGACTGAGTCAGTGCGCCGGTATTCAGAACATATAAAACGTGCTGAAATCCTTTGCAATCTTTCCAGTTTTCATTTTAAACCCTTTTGAAGTGGACGTCACACTGCACTTGCGCACTCTATGATTGGCCGCACGAATGTCTTGTACGTAATCAATTTAATTTCTCTAGTCGCATTCGGCAACTTTCTCCGCTGGAAACAAAGCTTCTGATAGGCTTTTAAATAGATATTTTCAATATGGGTGCGCCAACACAGATTATGTGTTAGTGTCACTCCCAAGTATCTAAAACGTTTTACCTCATCTAAAGAATTTTCACCGATATTATATTGAAACGGCATAACATTCTGCTTCCTTGTTACATGCATTTGAGTAGACTTTTGGTAATTTATTTATGCCCCATTTCAGGCAGCACGAGTTTGACTGAAGGCACCTATTTAAATTCATCTGATCTTCCGGGGAAGCCACAGGAGAGTAAATTAAACAGTCATCAGCAAAAAGTTTCATTTTGACAGGTGATTGAATGATAGGAGAAATATCATTTATATATAACAAAAACAAAAGCGGACCTAAAACGGAGCCCTGTGGCACCCCCGACAGAACTTCACGCTTATCTAATAGTGTGCTTTCTACCTTGACAACTTGACAGTGGTTACCTAGATACGCCTGAATCCATAGTACTATATTTTCACTGATTCCTTATCTGCGCAGTTTAAAAAGAAGTTTATGATGCGGAACTTTATCGAAAGCCTTCGCGAAATCCACACAGACCACATCTACCTGCTGACGTTCGTCTATAACCTTGCAAAAATCGTTCACTGCTTCAATCAACTGCATCGAAAGGCCAGTCCGAAAACCATGCTGGAACGGACACAAAAGGTCGTTCATTTACAAAAAATGAAGGATGCGTTCAAAAACCTTGCAACATACGGAAGTGAGTGAAACCGGTCTAAAGTTCTTTACAAGAAGTCGATTACCGTAGCCTTTAAAAACCGGAGCTACTATAGCGCTGCGCCAGTCATTAGGTAAAGAATGATCACTTTTCAAATAAAATTTGCAAGTAATAGGACAATCACTCATCACACCGTTTAAGGAATTTCATCGGTATTTCATTAGGGCCGCACGATTTCTGGGAGCGTTACTTTAGTTTATGCAATGAAAAAGGTCTACTACAAAAGTGGCTGCGATCACAACTGGCTCATTTACAGCATGCTACATATCGTCAAATTCAGACTTTAATGCGAATAGTAGGAAAGGGTGAAAGTGTGTGTGTGTGTGTGTGTGTGGGGGGGGGGGGGCGTTGGCCCCTCAGTATGTACACAATTTGTTTAGAGAGCGCCCCCCCCCCCCCCCCCACACACACACACACACTTCCCCGATCCAGTTCTGGAGTTATTGCGTGACCGCTGAGTGATGCTCCACGCGGCATGTCTGCAAGGTGAGGTCTAAACGGCGTATGACGCCGTTTTTTACTGCAATGAAAGCAGTTTTAACTGTGCCAAATGGGCCACTTACGCAAACTTCACCTTCCTTCTTTGTACAGAACGCCTCGGCCAAGTCACGTACCACCTGGTTACGGCTCCTCTTCAAAACAATATCTGCCAATAAATGCAGGCATGCGTTATCGCGTGTAGCGTCTGGGCATGCGCCATAGTGGAGGGGTAAATCTGACCCAGTACCCGATTTCATCCAAAGCTGGTTTTCTTTTCGGCGATCATTAAAACAAAGGCCTGTCTGTCCGATGTAAACCCTGTCACAGGTGAGATGGACCTCACAGACAACACCCATCAGGCATCTGACGAAACGAATGGCATGATATGCTTGATGCAGTCCGCCTTACTCCTCCCTTCGGACATAATCTTAAGGCACAATGAGGCCAACTTGCCTACGGTGTGCCGGCGGTTTTTTTCAGTCCCGTGCAAGTTGGCCTCATTGTGCCCTCTGCGTTCTGTATAAAGAAGAAAAATAAGTTTGCGTAAGTGACCCATCAATCAGATATTGTATCAGAATGAAGGCAATATTTTTACACTGCGCTTAGTGTGCGACTTGACAGGTTGAAGTTATATAAAGTTTTTTTTTTTTTTTTTTTTTTTTTTTTTTTCCAAATAAGATCAGTCGCGAGTCTGCGCTTGTGGGGTAACTTCTTGTCCTTGCATATTTGTCCGCAGTACCCCCCCCCCCCCCCCACCCCCACACACACATTTTTTTTTTAATTTATCATGATTGACCGACTCGCCCAACGACGCTCCCTCTCTTAATAATAAACCACTACCACCACCAACTGATTCTTTAAATCCACACTATACTTACTAGAGGTGCATACCTTTCTCAAGAAAGAATTTCGTTAATTTCTGATGCCATCGTTCGGAAGCTATATAATGAGAATTATCCTTAGTAAATACCTGGTGCCATCCAACTCTAAAAAAGCTGAGAAGTCGATGTAAGACTGATTACAGAGACAGAGCAAGCAGATTACGTGCTTCCAGGTCCCCCATATTCGCGGAAACAGTTAATTCAAGAAGATCAAGTAGAATTCAAATACCGCACACTCTCTTATGTTACCGGTCGGTTTTATAAGCTTATAAAATTGTGAGAAATTTAGGCAATGATTTTTTTTTTTTCAGCGGGAAATCATTCTAGCAGTCCTTGCAAGCGTAATTCCTATGAATAAAGTTCACTCGACTTACGGCTAAACTGTAAAACCTAATATTAAAAAATAAATAAATAAATAAATAAATAAATAAATAAACGATGGATGTACAAATGAAATGTCTCGACAGCACGCAGAAAAAAGAAAAAGAAAAAGGAGTATCAATTTCAGACATAACCGCGAAGTAGTTTGGCGCAACAAAAGTTTTGCCACCCCCCTCCCTTAGCTGGCTGCAGCTTTTTCTTTTTTTACGCTGTACGCGCTTTAATTGTAGCTCTGCGTTAGTCCCAGTTCTTTTCTCAACCAGCAGGCCATCCTCTCTCTAGCTTTTTTTTTTTTTTTTTTTTTTTTTATTTTATCTCCTTATTCTCATCTGTGTACCCTTTAGTTCACGTTTGCGGCACTTTTTCTAAAGGTCGACAGCTCTCGACCCCCCCCCCCCTCCCCCCATTTCTTGTTCCCTTGTTTCCTTTCTACATGGCGACAAGTTTCTTTTCCGGTCCCCTTCCACTTGTTCAGCCTCCCTGTTTTCAAGAACCGTGAACGTTTGGGCGAGTTGGTCAGACGTACTTGACATCAAGGGCGCGGCAGACAGAGACGAGGACAGTGCCTCGCCTCTGTCTGCCGCGCCTTTGATGTCAAGTATCCCTGTTTTCGCCGCCACATAAATGCGCCGCGGCCGTTTTAGCCATATACATCCCTTCTGCTTCACGCCGCGTCGTTCGCTGTTCGCGTACGTCGTCAAGTGTGGTTTTAATTTCCCAAAGCATCTATTTATCGTTCAGAGCAGACAACGCGCTGCAGTCGGCGCTGTTTGTACGTGAACGAACAAGAGTTTTTTTTTTTTTTTTTTTTTTTTTTTTTCTGTTAGGCTGGCTTTGGAAAGGGCATTCGCAGTTTAAAAGAATTATAGTAAGTATGGTTGAAAGCTTTCCCGTCACGGCAAGAAAAAGAAAACACACAATAAACCGGCGACGACGACAAATCGCAGGATTTCAAGGAGGAACGCGACGATGGGGAGCCGACCGCGCTTGCTCCGACTCTGGGCTGTGCCGAGCGGGGAGGCGGCAGACAACCTAGAAAGTATTTCCAGGGACCGCAGTTGGGGCAAGGGCAGTACCAAGCCGAAACAGCACAAGAAGTCAGTCGCCTGGGGAGCTCGTTTCCCCGACTGAACTTCCCGGAATTCAAGGTCACACACCTGCCTTGACTTTAGCTCTGGGGAACTTCTGCCCCTATGCACACCATTAAGACAACTCGGCGGCGCGCCTTTGCCTTCCGCCAAAAAGGGAAGGATATTCCTTGTCACCGCTGCTGGCGCCAGGCAGGAAGACATGAATGGGTCGCTACCTTCCATTCCGGCGAGGTGGCTGACCGCAGTGAATGGAACCCTCGCCTTCGCTGCCGCCGCCGCGGCGCCTCCGATGACCGCCGATCGCCGGCAGCCCCTTGGCGGGAACCACGCCCAGACGGCCATAGACGTCCGACGGTCGACCAACGGACGTCCTTTTTCGGACCTTCGGACATCCGACGGAAGTCCGGTTATGTTCGATATACGTACAGCGGACGTCCGTCGGACTATCGTTCGTGGATCCGGATCGCGTCCCACGGACGTCCGACGGGCAGCCGGAGGCGGACATTCGGACGTTTCCCGGAACATGCTTGCAGGGCCCGCTATTGGTGTAAAAACTTGCCAATAACATTCGTGTAAAGCTCAGCAAGCATGTGCCATGGAAATTTCAGTCACATACTAGTGCTCAATGCCTTTGTCGTGAGAGTAAAGCAGACAATAGAATATGCAACAGGTTCAAGTTTCCTGTTGTCTGCTTTACTTTCACACACAAAGCACTGAACAGTAGTGTGCAATTAAAACTTCCATCAAAGAGGCACATATGCTAGCTGAGCTTTACACAAATGCGCCATTCCTGAAAACATGCTAAGTGCATAGGCATGCCAGCATGCGAGGTTGTAAAAAAAGCATTTTTTTTTGCTTTATTGCAAAAACTGCATGCATAAATAGTCTACACTAAAAAAATATCGATGTTAAGGAATGGCGTGGTAAAATGCAGGCCAACTGGAGTATTAAGAATCAGCTTGAATAATTTTTTTTAATTATCCTTGCCCGTGACAGCTCTTCCTTGGGGAGGTGGTGGAGGAAAAGGTATTTATTGAAACCTAATATTTCGGAATTAGCGAGGAGATGATCGAGTTCTCTGTGGGCAGCCTCCACAGGCCGGGATTCCAGGAGCAGTTACTATCCTGTGCATTTGCTCGATCAGCTGTTGCTGGTCTTTCAGGCCTAAGATGGAAAGAGCAGGCTGGGCTCCTCCTGCAATAGAAGGGAAAATGAAATTCAAGTTATCTGTGCTGAACTTTGATTACACATCTCCAAGGGCAACTGCCAGTTTCTCTCAATTGCTTTTTCCAGGTGGCACTGTACGCATGCATCTCCATTCAGAACTGCCACATACTATATAGAAAGGTCATATAACTGCAGCAAAACCCATGCAGAATAACAAAAGATACAAACGTAGTTTGACCAGAACCTGGCATTCAGTATTTTAATGTTTTTATGTCGTCTTTTTGAACATGCCACTCTGACCAAACATGGCATGTTATGCTTGCTGCTATGCGCCCTCAGCAATGCCCAAGACATGGAGTGCACATGCAGAGAAACTAAGCATAAAGGATGCTGTATATGAACATAAAGCACAGCCAGAGCATTGCAGTATTACACAGGTATGCATTGGCGGCAGAAACCTGCATTTTGAGCGGTTTAACAGGCAGATTTCTAGTCATTGTTCCTGCTCTGAAAAGAAGTGATCAATAATAACATCATTTAAAATTGTTACCTTTTTGTTCTGTAAACTGCACATTTCGCTGGTTTCCATGTGCCCTCTACCGAAGACATTCCCTGGGCGTGTCGGGGGTATATCGACATCAACATCTAGGCTACAAGCGTCTAGAAAGCGTCTCCTTAGAGCAGCTGCGACGAAGTAACTTATCTGATAACATGCAAGCTGCTGCAGCAGAATAAAGATAGACATTTGACATGTGGCTAAAGCCCAATGTGGAAGCATAGCCCGCCGCAGTGATTGCGCAGTGTTCATGCTTCTACAAGAGTTAAAAGTAAAGTTAAAAGTAAAGTTATTTGTTTACCCACAGCGCTATATGTGACATTACAATAGCAAGGCTTATAGTCACACAAAACACAAAAAGCTGACAACCACAAGCTCCTGATGTATTACCGGCAGCATGCAGCATGGATGTTAGTTACTGAAATATGGCTGCACAATTCTGGCAACCAGCTGCGCATGTATGTCATGGATTTCTCAAAGATGCACAACAAATTACAAAAAAAATAATGGTATTTATAAATGCAGCCAGCTGTTCACAAGAAACACTGTAGCTTATTTATGGGGAAGGTAGTGGGCGCCAAAGAAACTGCCCCTGTAAAGGCGCCTAATTTGCCCCTATGTAATATCGGGGACAAGTGTGTGGACTACACAAACTGCAATCAAAGCACGTAACTTTCACATCAACCAGGAAACTCGGACCATACTTGTCGATGTGAAAGTTGAACGTTAGTTCTTTCATGTGTGGAAGAGAAATAAGGTCACAATTCGTTTACATCGCAATTCTAGTCCAAAATCTACACATACTGTCCAGAGACTTCCACCCCCGCAGTATAAGCCACCACTTGGGTAAGAGATTAGTAAAAGAAGTGTATAAAAGACATTAGTGCTGTTGGACAGCCATAGCTATAAAAATGGTATTGACATTGGAGTACTGCCTTAAGGCGGGGCCTAGGGCATTACAAAAGCAAGAGTTAGTGTCCGCTGGTCCTCATTTGAACGAACAAAAAGAGGGGGGGGGGGGAGAAATCTACCTCAACTACATGTTTTGAGTGACACCAAGCCGCAGTTAGTATTAAAGATATCACACAGTTTTGTGGAAGATTTGGGAGCGCTTTGCTGCTTTTTTACAGGACTAGACAAAAGAGCTCACCATCTTCAGAAAGGCGCGTTATTAACAAATGAAAATAGTGAATTTACTGCATCTGGCCACAACAACTTGCACACGGAGAGGAAGATGAACTGAAAATTTTATACATGAATGTACGTATTTACAACAGGTGAAACAATGACCATGATCTATGCCGAAGAGGAAAGAGATCAAAATTTAGCTCAGAACGAGTTCTCCAGGCCGCGGGGCCGTTTCATTAACTTCGGGACTCCGCCCACATTTCTCATCCCCAATGACAACGAACTCACACATGACTGGCTAACAAACATTTTGGCATGTCTTTTCACTTTCATAAGTTCTTCACCCTCTCCCTAATACAAGCAATGCAAAAGAGACAACAAATTCGTTTCACAACAAACAGAATTTAGAGAATGGACCTCGAAATGATTGGCTCACTAGGTCACATGCCAAACTCTCTCCCCTAAGAAAAAAAAAAAAATTAGAACCCATCAAAACGGTGTCCCACGTGCGCAACCAATGCCCAAAGCTTGCATCCTTGGCGGCTCCTTTTACAGGGCAATTATTGCAATTATTGGCGTCCGAGTCAGCACCATTGCGGACCACATCAGAAGAGCCAACCCACATCCTCCCGCTCCGCATCATACTGTCACTGTTACACACTTGCCCTTTTTCAACGCCGCCGTCTCCCACCATTGTTGACATCCAGGGTTGGAATCCTCAACGAGACCCCACTCAGCGCGCCTGCACTGAATAATTGTCACTTTTATGGGCTCCCCAACAAGGAAGCGGGCCTTACACCCTTCAACCTGACAGTGTTTTTTCTTTGAACGATAAGCAGTTCTTCCAAAAGAGGTGCTCGTTTCAAAGCTGTGCTGCCTCCGGGTCATGGGTCCAGTCAGCGTACTAAGGACCCCTTAGTACGCTTAGTACTAAGGACCCCTTAGTTGTATACTCTTCGTAAAGCTCCTTAAATAAAAATGAGCCCCCTACATGACACAGCAACGAGAACAAACTGCCTGTCCCCGCGTCTTCGAGTGCCACAGCAAAGTCCTCGGAAGAGGGGACTTCTTTCCCTCTCTGCCTACGTTTCCGTTAAGCACTGTAGCTGCTGTAGCTGCCTCTCTGTGCGCGTCTCTCCGCCTCCTGTCCGAGGGCAAGTGGGAGACGGCTGCAGCTGGGCATTGAACAGGTGACCCAAAAAGAGCAGACTAATAATGGTGCCTAGCATACCCACCGATCCCTTACAGAAATCATTAAAGAAATGAAAGCAACACATCAGATAACGCTACAATGTTTCTAAGTGCAAAGTCGACAACTCCAAGTCATATAAATATATGTACATCTCCGCACATTAACTAGACAGAAACAGTGCAGAGTAAACTAATAATTCAGTGTCTAGCAACACTATTAAAAGGGGATAAAGGCCACGGGGGGCTGCGATTATTAGTACCGTTTTGCCTTTAAACTACAATAACATACTTGTTGCAAGCTTAAAATCAAAGATTCACACCTGTCCCACCCACAGCAATGGAACACACATCTGACTCAAGTCTGCAGAGAAAGAGCAAGCTAGACTATTGCAGACGCACCCTTGGTTATTTTTCTGGCATTTCTGAGGGTGAAGAATCCGACTTGTCAGTAGCATGTATATGAATAAGAATCCTATGACAGTAAATGCATCAGATTTTCTGGAGTGGCTTTTCTTTGCTGACCACACATGAGGTGAGCTATAATTTATCCAACTTGGCCTAGGTTTATTCTACGAATAACAAAGCTATAGCAGGTACACAGTCGTCCACTCAGGCTGAACATGCGAGTGCGTGGCATGCACTTTTTGAGATGCCACTGCATCCATCACAGCTGCACACTGTAGCGAAGAGGCAGACAGCGTGAAGTACCAGCCTCTAGTCCCTCTACCACCACTGGGGTCCCAAACTAGGGACCCCTTGTTTTTGTCAGGACAGGCCCCCTCAGGGTCAGCTAGTGAGTAACCTCCTGTATTTGTATCTGATGGCAATGTTTTCCACCACCACCCACAATACGCAGCTGCGCATCATAGCAGATGTGAAGCAACAGTTCCTGGTCTTTCTATGCATAAGCCACTTTGCCTTGATGCATGCCTGCGCACCATAGTAAAGAGGCAGACGACATGACGCAGCAGCTCATGGTACCTTTACACATGAGCCCCCCCACTGTACTTCAATACGCACCATAGCAAATATACAGACTACGCCACACAGCAGCTCCTGGTCCCTCTATGCATAAGCCATTTTGCCTCAATACGCACCTGCGTACCTGAGCGAAGAGGCAGACGTGAAGCTGCAGCTCCTGGGCCCTCCATGCACAAGCCAATTAGCATCAATGCACGGCTGTGCACTGTAGTAAAGAGGCGAAGAACGTTAAGCAGCAGCTCCTGGTCCCTCTACACATCAGCCATTTTGCCTCGATGTGCATCTGCACACCGTAACAAACAGCCAGATGTGACAAAGAAGCTCCTGGTTTCTCTACACATGAACCACTTTGCCTCAATGCACGTCTGCACACCGGAGCAAAGAGGCAGATGACGTGAAGCTGGAGCGGCTAGTCCCTCTACGCACAAGCCACTTAGCCTTGATGCATGGCTGTGACGGATGCATTGCTATTTTGCAAACTGCATGCCACACATTCCCATTCAAGCTAAGAGTGGACGACTGTGTAAACGTAAAATACTGGTTATTTACTTCAACGGACAATGACAAAAAGTAACATGGTGGACAATGTAAAAAGAATTTGCTGCATAAAGTTTGTTGAAACCAGTTCTACATCCTACATGTAAACAAGCTAAAACCTTAATGTCGAAGGGATGTCCTGTGTGTTTAAAATCATCACGCTCAAACAACTTCAACACTGACAATCATGATTCAATATTAATAATATAGATAATGATACAATACTCACTTTTAGCCATACCAAAGAAATGAGAATGCAAAGGGATGTTGCTGTTTTTCCCCCGTGGATGACAGTTTTCCATGTTCAAAGTGCTGCTTCCTGTTGGCTTACGAAATCGGCTACAGCAAATGGCATCTGAAAAATTTTTGGAAGCCTCATGCTAGTCTTCAACGAGAAAAGCATTGCCATACAGAAGCAGAACACAAATACTTTTACAACACACTAAAAGCACCAACTGCGGTGCTGTTTTTAGGATGACTAGGTAGAGGTTTTGCTGTAGCAAGCCAAATGTTAGCCTTCAATAAGGAAAGCATTCCCATACAGAAACAGAACACAAAAACTTTTACAACACATTAAAAGCATCAATTGCACAAATGCTTGTAAGATGACCAGGTACAGGTTTCTGCTATAGCCCACATCATGTGACCAGCAGTTATCAGAAGCCTTGTATGTGAGCATGATGCCCTAGATTCAATTTATGGCTATCACTGTATTAACAAGCATGGGTTTAAAGCTACTTTAATATGATAATCTAAGAACATGGTAAGAGCTTTCAGTGCGAGACATAAGCTCAGTATCATGCACTATAAGGTGCTGCATGGCTCTAGTGTAGCTTTGGCATTATCTCGCTGTCAATAATGCAATGAAGTTCTGAGGAGCCTTTGAATATCTGTAAGGACAAAGCAACAACAATTTTGTTTTCATCTCACTTTTGCTCAACTCGTTTGTTTTTTTGTTTTTTGTTTTTTTGAGCCCGACGCTTGCATGGCCTCCCAGTATGCCTGTTTTGCATAAAAGAAGGCGTTGCAGGCACCAGAGCTCACAGCCCAACTGTATCGCGGCGGCGGTATGTCAAATTCCTGCCAGAACCGCGCAGAACAACGGGTCAAGAAAAAAACAAGTGCTGACTTTTTTTTTTCTCTCATCTCCTTGTCCGGTTGTTCTGCGCGGTTCGGTCCCACATGCATAACCAACATGCGCAAGGTGCTGTCCTGGTTTGTCAAAGCTGAAGGAGAGTACTAAACCTTTAGTTATTTAGTAGCTACAGCCGTTCCTTCTAGAAACTGTAGTTGCCGTAAAGCTCGAGAGAGAAAGATCAGCGGCTGTCCATTAAAAAAAAAAAAAAAAAGAAAAGAAAAAGAGAAAAAAAAAACAAAAAAACTCGCGACGTTTTCACAAGTGTAGGCATGTCGCACGATGGGCTCGAGGAGTGCAAAAGTTTTCTCGTATAGTTTTTACAACTCAGCACGTTGCGCATGGTTAACAAATTAACTCCTTTAAAGCTCAGGGAGGCACTCCTTTATCAGAGAAGTTGCGCGGCTTACTAGCGCAGCGTCCAGTAATGCCGAGGAAGATGGCCCTCAGACTTGAGGCTGCACTTTAGTTAGTCGGCGCGGAGCCATCCTGTCAGTCTCGCCTAAAACACTCGACCGTTCGGCTGCCCAAAAGCTCACCACTATCGGTGCATCGAAAAGTTCCACTAAAGAAACAAAAGTTCGGTGAAATACTTACTTTGGAATCGGCGGGTGAACAAAGTGTGCCAGCCGCACCAAGCCACAGCAAAAACAATGCTAGCAGTGCATTACAGCCGTAGGTATTTGTAACTGCGCAGAAAATGCAGAACACGGAAACGTGAAGCCATCTTCCATGACTAAACGTCAACTTGTCAGGTGGATTGGATTGGCTCATTTCAGATTTTTTTTAGGATAGGTTCGGTTTCGTTCTTTTTGAGCTTGCTGCTTGCTGCGTCTGTTCAGCCACTGATTAAAATTTCACCGAAGCATCATGATAGAAAAATGTTTAATGGTCATTTAACTTTTAATCAAAAATTTTTGATGGAAGAATTCAACGATGAAACATGCGGAAAATAAAAAAAAAACTGTTTAATGGAAACGCTTTCTATCGCATCGATTCGCTCTGGCATCATATAATGCAGACTTGACGGCATTACTGATTTATACGCAGTTCAGACGAGCACGACGACTACAAACTATATCATAGCTGTGTAAAAGCAAATCCAGTGGCGGACGTACGGCGGCTGTCCGCTGGGCGAACGGATTCGACCATCCGCTTTCGTACGTACGCCGGAATTCCGGCGGACGTCCGAAATCGGCCGCCGAGTTGCGGCCGAGTTCGGCTGTCCGTCGGACGTCAGTGGCCGTCTGGGCGGTGTTCATTGTAGGCTTGCGTTAGCCACATTTTAAGATATACCTTGTCGTAAGTCAGTCGGTAAACGAGATGCCCTAGAAATGCGCTGTAGTTTTCTTGCCGAGAAATCGTCAAGGCATTCCACACGTCCATATTGACTCGACCGCACCGGGGAAGACAAGAGGCGCCGGCGTGGTGGCGGCTTCCGATGACGGTGCCTGCAAATGCAGATATTTCCTTACTTCTGTGATGTCGAATGAGACAATCATGCCCCGGGAATGGTTCCAGTGAGTCACCCGAGCGGCGGCGGTGATGGCTGGCAAGCGAAGACGCCGGCCGCTTGCGCCTGGACGAAGCCGGGGAACATATCTCCTTTCTGAGAAGAGAGTCAGACCCTTTGTTTCCCACAGCAGTGTTAGCCGCGATGTACACAAACCTTCGGCCTGGACACTCAGTGGTTTGACCAAATTGGAAATTTTCCAACTAAAACAATCGATCGAAATTCAGCTGTGTTTTCACCACCCATTAAGCTACACCATTCAACCTCAATTGGTGCTTACAATTGGAAATAAATGGCCGTCCATCAAAACCAAAAGACCTCAAATGATACACCAACTAGGACCAAATGGTTTGAACTGCGTAGACGGAAGGAAAGAAGAAGACCATGCAAGCATGATCGTGCATGGTTTAGCCAGGTTGTAAACGGTTTGAATTAGGAGGGCGCTCAAGCTTCGCCTTCACACGCGGCGCGCCACTGCGAAATCTTTGCACTGTCCTCCAAGGAGAGAATGCCGCAATGCCGCAATGCCACGCGCAATGCCAAGCGCAGTGTGTACGAGAGCAGACGCGCGCGTGCGCACGCGTGTGTGTGTGTTTAATGATTGGTTTACAGGAAACTAAAGGCTAATCGCGGCGGCCGCTCACGCGCAGTCGTTTGTGGACAGTTTCGCCTCCACCGGAACGCAGCCGCCGGTGCAGTATCTCACTTAGTTAGGTAACTTGGCTCCGGTTAAGCTCATTAGGGCTCAGAGTGGTGAAATCAGTTGTAAACGTGTACTGCGACTAGGGAGCTTAAAGGATTTCCAGTTGGAGCTTTATTCACAAGAGAGCATGAACCAACATTTCTAGAAAGGAATTGAGATTAACAGGACTAGAAGCTTTTACAGAAATCAAGCGAGAGAAACATATGGAAACAAGTAAACATGGCGAAATTAATTATGATTAAGCTCCTAGCACCTTTCTTTACAAGAACCCAACTAGTATATCAGATGTATAAGTGCAAATCTCAGTCAAGGATATCATCCACACTTGGCATTCCAATCGGGAATGCTCCCTTAATACCCTTAAACAAAATCGAACCAATGGGTAGTTTCAAGTGGTTTTCTGGGTTCTAAAAAACTGAAGCTAGTCCAAATCGGTCCAATAAGCGGTCGAATCGGCCATACAACTGTAAGCTTATTATGGTGGAACCAGAGAGTTAATTAAGGTAGAACCCATTTGAATGCCTAGCTTGAGCTAGGCAACCCAAACGGACTACAACGCCCAATTGGACCCCCCCCCCCCCCCCCCCCCTTTTTTTTTTACTCCATCATTACTAAACAAAAACAGCCCACGACTGCAAAGCGCGAAGATTCCTCCTTTGCGTGCATTCATGTGGCTGCATGGTAACATGTGGCGGGGGTGGAGCCAATGAAGACGCTAGTGGCCAATTGGTGGTGGTGGTAATGGTTTATTGAATAATCAAAAAGGAAAAAAAAGAGTGTTGCCGGTCGCGGCAACTGCGATCTAAAATCTGAAACATCCGAGATGGGGCCGGCGGGAAAGAAAAGGGGATAGGCCGGAAGGGGCGAGAGGAAGTACAGAGGGCAGTTATGGCAAGAAAGGACAGGGTTGTCAAGCGGTTGGGATCCCTAGCCAGCTACATAATTCCTCCGTACCACTGATAAATCGCAAACTGGCGGGTTTGAGAACGCTTAAAATTTTTGACTTCGTTTCCTTGTTAACTATTTGCTCGTAAGCCCTTTCTCAACCATTGCAAATATGCAACATCTAAAAGCTGTTGAGCGTCGTCCGCCTACCTCATCGCCCAACGGTGAAGCCTTCGGCCCCTTTCCCGAACATATCAGGGCAAGGAAGGTGATGCTCTATGTAATTCATGTACGTTTTGATTATCAATACGCCTTAATTATTCTGCCAGAGCGATAAAATGTCGGGGTACAAAAGCTGAGGCCCAGAGGCAAGGGCACCACACTTACGGGTATGAGTAAGACGATCTTTCACCGCCTGTGTTTGTTATTAAAAGTCATCTTTTGGTTTTATTTCAAATGTCTTTACTTCAACGAGAGCCTCGGTAAACCAATTGGGAGCGCCTGCCATGCACCAAACCACTTTTCATAGTTTAAAAAATCTGAAAGCAAGTAAACAATCTTTTGAACGCTTAGAACTTGCTGAATGTTTGCAATATTGAGAGAATAATCTGATTACTATTGTACGAGTATGAGAGACGACAATATTTAGACTCAAGTTTCGCATTACGAGTACACGCGAAATAGCCATTCACATAGCCTTTTCATTCCGCGAACTCTTTTGTAATGAAATATTTTTGGATGCTGTTGTTTTGAGATGGTTTTGAGGGGAAAACAAATCAAGGTATGCCTCTTTTCACATTGCCTCTCTTCTACACTTACAACAGAATACAATCTAGCCTTCAACTTCACTGACCGGAATGATGCACAAGAACGGTTGCTTCAGCTTTGAAATTAAATGTCGTGGATAATTTTTACCGGCATGTCTCAATTCAGGGTTACGGCGACGGCAATGGGGCTGCTTTTCGATCGAATGGACTTCAACATATACGAACACCGTCACCGCTACCGCGAACCGGCAGTGCGCAAGCCAGATATCTGCGCATATCGCGCTACGCGGCAAATTCAGAGAGTGCAGTAAGTAAGACTGTAAATATAAAACATGTAATAATAAGGTTAAATTAACACTTAAAATACTATCGTTATGAAATTATGAAATAGGCAGCAAAAAAAAAAAAAAAGCTCGAGTTTTTGCTCAAGGTTATCCATTGAGATCCACTTAATACCCGGAGAGATGCTGCGTACTCCTCGCAACAAAAATTCTTGCGCCGAAAAACAATTAGGGCAGCAGAGGACCAAACCACGTACTGTTTTCATAGGTCGTCGGTCTCATTTAGGCTCACATTCAAATCGTGATCTGAGTCGTGAGTCCGGACTCACGTTCAATTGTGAGTTTGTTCATGTTCAAATCTGAGTCTATGCGAGTCTGGATTCACATTCAGTTCATGACTCGTGGTTAGTCCGACTTAGTAAGTTCCTATGAAATCAATGAATGCTTGGTCAGGTGTTGAACAATAATGATTGTGAGCGATTGGGAAATCGGCACGAGTTGCTCATTGTATCTCAGTGGACACGAGTTGCCTGTGTACTTGCAATACTGAATAAGCTTTTGGACGTGCAGATAATACTGAGCAGTTTCGGGTTTTTCCTCGTAAATAATTATTTTGGCTATGACAGTTCATCTGGTTAATCTTTTTTTTTTTTTTTTTTTTTTTTTTTGGTCGTCGGCGTGCTCTTTTGCGGTGGCTCTATATAGACTTCATTTTGTTTAATTCAGAACGCGTTTCACGAGTGATTTCATCGGTTAGCTGATCATTGGTCGAGAACGATCCGAACGAACCAGGCAAGCTATGCACAGCTGGTAATTATGCTAATGACGTTAGAGCCCATTGTGTCGCCGTATTTTTTTTACACTTTTTCAGTGCTTCAGCACTATCTACTCACATTCTCGCAAAAGCCCGATGTTGAATGATTATAATAACTGGTTCACAGGTAGGGAAAGGCGCAGTATCTGTCACCCTTGTTTCTGTGGACACCTGACCCGCGCCGTAAGGGAAGGGAGAAAGGTGGGAGTTAAAGTGGAAAGAGAGAAAGAGGAGCCGTAGTGGAGGGCTACGGTGTAATTTCGACTACCTGGGGATCTTTAACGTGCGCTGACATCGCATAGCACACGGACGCATCTTCGCTTCGCCTCCATCGAAACGCAGCCGCCGCGGTTGGGACGGGTACTCCGACACAGTAGCCAGCCGGGCATCTTATCATTGTACCACCCCGGCGGGGCCCGATGTTGACGCCGATTCGACTTTTCCCGAGGGACTTCAGGTGTCCACACAAACAAGTGTGACTGTGCCTTTCCTTTCCCTCCGGCACAGTAGTCTTACTACTGCACCACTGAATTCGCCCCGCAGCGGTGGTGCAGTGGTAAGACGCCCGATTACTGTGCCGAAGTTAGAGCACTGCACGGCCTGATTTTGCGGCCCGTGCCCATAGTTTGAAGCCCGAGCCTAGCCCGGGCCCGGCCAACGCCTCCTAAGTTATAGGAGGCGTTGGCCCGGGCCCGAGCTGACGTAAAGCAGGCTCGAACCGGGCCCGCGCCATAAAGATTCGATCCGGCCTAGGCCCGGCACTCAGTCTGCGCGGACACCTTAAAAATGCAGTCGAGGCGAAAAAAGAAAACGCTTAACGCTTGTTTATTCCATCATAAATGACCTATTCCTGATTGACATGCCAACGTTATATAACAGAGTGCACATCCCTAATAACGTGGAACGAAAATTCCAAGCACATCGAATGGAAAGGATTTTCAAGAGTGCATGAAGTATTCGTTTTTTTATCGAAAGTGCGCGAGACTACACGACCAAGAACTTGTTGGCTGCTAGGATTGGATGTAGTGGCTATCGCACGAGGAACTGTTCACCTACCTTCTGTATGCGTCTTCCACGTGTGCTAGCCACTATGTCAGAAGCGAGATTGTAATAAACTTACCAATAATATCGTATATGCTAAGAGTCATGAGTAATTCTCTCTGTTGTTTCAATTGCTGGATTAGCGATGGCAGGTATGTCGTTCACTTTTTTTTTTTTTTTCTTTGGTGATGACTGTATTTCATGTGTAATGCATTTTTTGTAATTTACTACTATGAGTGTACTTTTGATCTGAGCAAAGCTCCTGTCTTAGCCCTGCATAGAACTGATAGTACTGTTAAATTAAATAATGCTGCTTAAATGGTACATATAGTAAAAATTAAGATGTGAGAAAAATGTCACAAAATATTCTTCTGAGCTGAAGAGGTCATTTTAAAGTACTGGCAGAAGCAAATGCCTGGACAAGAAATTTCTAACACCACTCAAGAGCTATGGATTACAAAGATTTTAAATATGGCTCTGTATTATCAATTAGCTCTTGAGGGAAGTTATTTGCTTAATCACACACAAAGAGACTGCCCCTGGCAACTACGCCACAAGAACCTGTCTCATAAAGGGCAGGAAAAAAAAAAAATCCACAGGATCTTGTGCAACAATATTGTATTGAATAACTCATCGCCGCTCTCCGCATCTTTATGGAGGCGGAAAAAGACGCCTGTTTATTTTGCATAAATATGTGTTTGAACAACCGAAGATTCCTAATGAAATACGTTCTTATTCAATTACGTTTCTCGTAGCGTAGAGATTTTTTGAATGCCTGCCGACATGCAATTAAAGGCGCTTCTCCAGTGATACGACGAAGTGTGCTTACTGATGGCTGAAAAATCCCAAGCTAGCCGAGTTGTTTTGCCCACATTTTCTTTTTCTTTTTTTTTTGTTTTTCGCTTGTGTTGAGTGCCGAGTGGCGTGCGCACCTAAGTTACTTCGGCAAACCACTAAGTGCAGCTGATTAAACTCGGTCTATAAATTAGCTTTCTCTCATTCGACATTAAAAAATGTACTATTAGTGGTTTATTCGTAAACCACTTTCATGACTTTAGCGGCGGGATTTCTTCATTCCCGAAGAAGCACTGCACAGCCAGCCAAAGCCCGCCCAAGCCACCCCTTCAAGCCCTTACCCGGCCCAAGCCCGCAAATTCAGGCCCGAGCCCGGCCCGGGCCCGGAAAAACGGCAAATTTCAGGCCTGAGCCCGTGCAGTGCTCTAATCGGGATCGAACCCGGGTACTCCGGGCCGAAGTACGCGGGTTCGAACCCGACCACGGCGGCTGCGTTTCGATGGAGGCGAAACGAAGAGGCGTCCGTGTGCTGTGCGATGTCAGCGCACGTTAAAGATCCCCAGGTGGTCCAAATTACTCCGTAGCCTTCCACTACGGCTACTCTTTCTCTTCTTTTGATTGGTTCACAGGAAGCGAAAGGCGCAGTATCTGTTACACTTGCTCTGTGGACACCTGAACCGCGCCGTAAGGGAAGGGAGGAAGGTGGGAGTGAAAGCGGAGAGAGAGAAAGAGGAGCCGTAGTGGAGGGCTACGGAGTAATTTCGACCACCTGGGGATATTTAACGTGCGCTGACATCGCACAGCACACGGACGCCACTTCGTTTCGCCTCCATCGAAACGCAGCCGCCGAGGTCGGGTTCGAACCCGGGAACTCCGGCACAGTAGTCGGGCGTCTTACCACTGCGCCAACCCGGCGGGGCTCTATTTTCCACTTTCAATACCTCCGCCATTCCCTTAGGGTGCGGTTCTGGTGTCCACAGAAATAAGCGTGACAGATACTGCGCCTTTCCCTTCTTGTGAGCAAATTATAACTCCGGTGAACTCTGATGCGTTCACGGGAACGCTGGTTGTGTTCGACAAGGGGCGCGCGATGTACCTGTGCAGCAAGAACGCTAAAGCTTTCGCATTTCTCCACTGCAGATTCTGCAGTGCTCTCGGAAATTTTAGTGTTGCAGCACATAGTCTTGTTTGGAAGCATGACCGCCTGATTAAAAGAAATCTCTCAGATGTCTAAGAGGAGAATGGCGAAAGCCTCTCCTCTTATCGGCGTTCATTGCAGTGCTACATATAACTGCCGTGTTTAGACGGTGCACGATCGCTTCTGTCGCGTGGCGTTCCTTGGCGCGCATTTAAGTGAGGGATTGCAGATGGCAGGAACGCTAGACAAGAACACATCTCGCGGAATCGCTGCGCAGTTCGGACCTGGGCATACCGGATCCTCAAGCGAGCCTATGAGGTCGCAACAGGCTTGACCTGCTGGCCAGACGTTGACAAATCTCGCGCACGGGATTTCGCTTCATGAGCCTAGAAAGGTTTTTGCCTTAATAACGTATAATAATTTAGACACAACACACACAATCTGTCAAAACGCCCTGCTGCTGCACGATATTCCATGATCAACTCAATTAAACCGTCTGTATTTTTTCTTGCGCGCCCCGAATTCCTACGTGTAATAAAGGTTTTCTCTCTCTCGTAAATTATGCATTGGCTATGCCCGAGGTTTCGTCGGCCGGGCGGTGAGCACCTCGTTTCCCGCGGCGCGAGGGAGGGCCTGCTCTCGTTCCATGATATAACTCGCCATTTTAGCCTGGAAAGGCGCATCTTCCCTCCACCGCACAATTCATTAAGCAAGGCCCAGGAGATAATCTGGCGCCAGCTACAAACCCGCTCCTTTCCCTGCCCCAAAGTTTATTCACATATATTCAAAGAGCAGGTTGACCCTGAATGCAAAGAGTGTGGCGTCGACGCTACTTTAGACCACATTACATGGGGGTGCGCGGCCTATCCGCCACCCGCCGATTTGCTGCCAGCTCCATCTCTGGAGGAGTGGGAGGCCGTGCTGCGCTGCTCGGACCCGGCCATCCAGGCTCGGGTCACTGAGTGGGCCGAAGAGATCGCCGACAGGACGCAAATGGCGGCCATCTGGCGCGGCCAGCAAGCAAACTAAACCACTTAAAGCCGATGAAATAAATGTTTTCCCATCCATCCATCCATGCATTGGCTTATACGAAAGGAAGTTTGCTTGAAAGTTAAACTATGACGTGAAGTCTACCTATAGCGTAGTGAAGCTTTCGCTTCAAATGAAATGCATGCGCGACGGGCCGCATGAGCGTAGGTCTAGTCCTCAGCTGAGGCATATCAAGATGAAAGCTGTCCCCGTGTCCCACAATGCCTTCTCTTCATCCAATGTATTCGTGCCTTTTCTTAAAGTGCTCTTCAGCCTTTAAAAGATCATTGTGAACTGGTTGCCTGAAATATTAACATCTCAACGTAATCATATATTGAGCGTGCCTGGGTAACAAAGAAGTTAGCGCAGAAAACTAGGACTATGGAAGAAGACTCAACATGAGCGCTTCCTGGGCCCTCGTTTTTTGCGCTAACTTCATCGTGAGTCAGATTCAACTAACCCAACTTTACACCTATATTACAAACCAAGTGTCTAAAGATATATACATCCGACGTATCCATTCAATTCTCTGTGCAGGTACGTCCGCATTCCGTTTGCTACGCGTGCATGAAGCTCAGCTTTCGTGACGCTCTAGGAGGTGCTAAGAAGGTCTCGGCAATTCTTACGTCGTATTCCCACAATGACGCAGATCATTGTATTCACTCAAAGTTGTGTGCGGCGAGCACCGCTTGTCACGCGCACAGGTTGCAGGCGGCAGGCGACGCGACGTACTCCAGCAATACGCATGTATGTCCATTCACGATCGGACAGTTCTCGTTTCTACAATTAAATTATTAAATTGCCACCTCGATTTGCTCGTAACCTAACCGAGCTACTCCTAGCATCTGCGCTGTCTTCGATCCTGCACCGACCTCCGACGTCCTAATACACCTTAAAAAAACGAAGCACGGGCTCGCACAAAAAGTGCTCTCCTAATTCGTCCCGCGTGCTGAAGACATGGACATCAAGGGTGTCAAAACAGAACATCCGGCCGTGCACTTGCAGAGCACGCCGCGAAACAAAATTTTGTTCGTTCGTGTGCTCCGTTTTATTTTGGGGGCACTGGTAGGTTTACGCTATGCGTATGATCCGCTTCCGTACGAACAGCGATGTTCTTTAGGCGTTTAGGAAAGGACTGGCCAATTAAGTGCTCATCTGCATGTAGCTTCGTTTCTGGTTAAATGTCTCGTGCATGGAATTTACACTCATGTATATGTTCGAGGTTATAGCGTGAGCGGAAGATATGCGGTGTCGGGTTTCGGTAGCCGAGATAATCAAATAGCCAAGGAGTAAATTTGCAGTTTAACGCTGCTGTGCAATATACAACCGAAAGGCGTGCTGTTTTTCACGCACGATGCCAATTGCCCAATTTCGGGCAGTGTGCACACACGGCAAAAACAGGGGCTAAAGCTAGCCACCAGGGGACTCACGCTTGTCCAATTGTGCCAAGTTCCATTTTTTCCTGTAATTACTATCGAAACAAACCGTCACTTACGCACCCATTGAGAATCCCTTCAGAGTTTCGGGGCATTTTTTGCAGGATGTCGCGATTTTATGTGAAAGATATGTACAGACTTTTATTTAGCGTTGCCGTCTGCCTGATCCTATGACACTGCGATGCAATTTCTGCCGACACTTTGTCAGCGCCCCAGGTGCGGGTGACCGCTCTGATCAGTGGACGGCCTGCTCTCGTTCCGCAGTTCGATTCCCCCCCCCCCCCCCCCCTTTCCATTCCTTGACCGCCACATGCCATTTCCTTGCCTGCTCTCACTGATATATAAAGGGGACAAATTGTCAAAGCTGGCAAACAATTACCGCACTTGCAAAAAAAAAAAAAAAAAAAAAGAAAAAAAAGAAAAAAGAAAGAAAAAGACAATTTTGGGGGCTACAATGCACAGCTACAGCTTCGCATTGTAGGCTGGGCTTTGAAGGTAGAGCAGGCCAAGTGCGTGTCGCTGCCCTGCTCACGCCCCTTCCCCACCCTCACCTGGCTACCCAAGTGTCATAAGTTTACCAACCAACCAGCGCGCTGTGCGGAAGCAATCGCGGAGCCTTGCCAACCAATCGGCGCGCGGCGCGCAACTGCTGAAGTCTCGAAACATGCATGGGCCGTTCTAATCCCTCTCCCAGCGAGGCTGAAGTGCGAAAGTTCTAGTCGAGAGAGAAAGCAGCAAGGAGGCACTCAGGCAGGCGGGTGTCTGGATCAGGTCTCTGCTCAAATCCACGCTCAGACTTTGCCTAGGATTCTCATCCATCGGCTGCATCGTCCTTGGCCTGTTCAAGACGCCCCAACAAGCATTTTCTCCTGCGATAAGTTTTTCTAGAATTCGATATAACGCTAGGCGTTTGTGCCGATTGTCCTAATTTGCACGTTAATTTGCGTGTACAGTTGCTTTTCGTTTTTTATTATTTTTTTTTTTTAGTTTGTTAATCTTCGCTGTGTTGCGATTCAAGTCAGTTCGCATTTTTGTTAATCCTCGCTTTCTGTTAACTGTTGCGATTGACGTCAGTCGTGTGTTGAATTGCGTGTTTTAAACAGGTTTTAAACTTCTCTACCTCTGTTAATCTGCGCTGCACAGATCAACATGAATCGGGTTTTGGTGGCCGGTGATTCAATGGTGAAATATGTTAATCAGTATTTTCCATCGCGTCCTGGTCTGGCTGTTGATGTGAGTGCACACAGAGGGATAAAGATAGAAAATTTGCTCTCGGCGGTAGCTACTCAGCTATTCGACATCGACGTTCTCATTATTCATGTTGGCACGAACAACACTCTTGAGAGTGTTAGCATGTGCATTGAGAAGTACCGTCGGTTGGCTAGCGGCATTGTCAAGAGCAAATCTTCGATGCAAGTAGCTTTCTCCGCCGTTCTCCCACGAGGGCAGAACGAGTATAGGGTTGCTGAAAGCGAAACTCAGCTGCACCGCACGAACGAGCGGTACAGGCAGGTAAACGCTGCATTACAGGAGCTATGCCGCGAGCGGGGTTTCCGCTTCCTGGGCGGCTTGGTTGGATGCTGGAGCAGCTACCTGAGCCGCGATGGTGTGCACCCGAGCCGGCAAGGAAACCAGGTGCTGGCGGAGTATCTCTACCAGGAGGCCTGCAGCCTGGCTGCTGTTGCTGAGAGGCGGTCCATTCAACAGAGGTACCAGGAGAGTCGGGTATCCACAAGTTGGACTGGCTGGGCCAAGCCAGCCAGGGAGGCCATGATTTGTGAGGCAGACTTTCCTCCTCTATATTCATCTATTTGTACTTTAGGAGTAGTAAGCAAGCAACCTGCAACTCCTGCTCCTGTCCAGGGAACAAACAATACTCCTTTGCAACGGGGCGGCACTGACCAGCTTCCAGCTACCCTTTGGGGAGCTGGCTTTGTGCTTGTTGGAGGTGTTCGTGTCCGGCAAAAAGGTTGTAAAGTTTGGACTACCTGGGACAGCCTGCCTTCCTCTGTGTCCCATGGCTCAGGTGTACCCGGATGGGGAAAGGCTGAGAAGAGGCTTGAAGGCTGTGTGCCTTTTACCAAGCCTATGACTCTCAGCCAAGGTGCAAGCACCACCTGTGCCAAGGTGAATGGTGGAGCCTCACAGGTGTCGCACAAAAGCAGCCCTGCTGTGTGCTCTTCCATAGAGGAAGGTACAGTCAGTGCTCCTAAAGCAACTGTACCAAAGGCTGTCTGCAACCATGGCAACAGTGAGTGGGTACTTGTATCAAAGAAGAAGCGGAAGGCTGCGGCACTGTTTCGGCAAGGAAAAGGTTCAAGCTCTGCCACAGGCAGAGACACCAGAGTACTTGCCAAAACAGGTGCCAAGCCCTTGCAGCGTGCCACACCTTATTCTGCAGTAGTGAGGACAGTGCAGGCACACTTTTACAGAAATGCCTGTGCGCCTCCTTCTACTGCAGCATGCTGTGTGGACGGTGAAGGGCAAGCTAGTGACCTGCGCAGCATTGCCTGTGACAACTGTGTGGCCAGCCACCACCAAAAAAATTGTGAGCTGGCAGATTTTGCAGCTGTTTTGTGCGGTGTTGTCGTAGAGGTTACTGGCTGCAAAAGCCGTGCACGATCACCATCTAAAGAAGGCCAGAGTGCATGCAAATGTGTCGTGAATACTAGCCTAATCAAAGCAAAGTCCGGTGCTGCTAAGCGGCGACGGCGTCGTTTGGCTGCTTCAGTACCTTATGGAGAAGTTGGCAATTTCAATGACCAGGCTCACTCTAAGGTGCAAAAGTCTGCGCATGAGGGTGGCACAGTGAGCAGTGCACAGCCCAGTGCTGCCAAGCGACGCAGACGCTGTCTGGTAGCATCTGCTTTGTGCAGAAAATCTAACTTATGTGATATGCCAGACAGTCAAGCTATCCAAAAAATAGAATCTCTTAAACAGGAAAGGGAGAGAGCAACTGGTGGCCTTGGTGACACTTGGCTAATTGATACCCCATCTGAGCATCTCCTGCCTTTAGCACCAGGCTGCCATAGTGAGCTTTGTGAAGATGTAACCCTTGCCCATGTTCATGCAACTAAGGCTTCTAACACAATATCTGGAGGGGGAGGGAGCAAAATTTGCCTGAATGGCACATTTGATAGTTTTGTTTCTTTTAAGGAATGTTTTGATGAGTGGTGTAAGGAGGGGAAGCATGTCGTTCATGTCGCTAGGTCAAACAAAAACCCCTTAGAGTCAGGATCTAAAGATTATGAATTTTTGAGAATTACTTATCGCTGTATTCATAGCGGTAATGCTAGGATACGCAGTACTGGAAAACGTCCAAACCAGTCTTACAACAGCATTGGTTGTGAAATGCTTGTTTCACTGGCTCTTCACAAGTCTCCATCTCTGCACTACAAAATAATTCAGCTGAAAACTGTGCACAATCACGACCTTAGTCATTACAATTTATACACAAACCAAAGACTTCTGAACAGTAATGAAAAAAATCAACTATGTGATCTGGTGAAATGTAACGTTGCTTCGAAAGAGTTCAAGAAACTTGTTCAACAAAAGACGGGTAAAACTTTAACTACGAAAGATGTAAACAATTTAAAACAAATTTACTCTGTACCAGTTCGAAATAAGGAGACTCACGGGCAAATGCTAGTTCAGCAGGTAGAAACTTTAATTGAAAGAAATCCAAACTGGGTCATTCATTACGAAAAAGACAATCAACATGAGTTGCAGTTTATCTTGTTCCAAACAAGTGAGATGCGTGAGATGCTGGAAAAATATCCTGATGTTATATTTGTAGATGGGACATATAAAGTTAATATTGAAGGTTATGTTTTGTACTCTGTTCTCATCGAAGATGGCCGTGGGCGTGGGCGGTGCGTCTGCTACGCATTCGTACAAAATGAAACCGCTGAAATTATAAGGGCCATGTTTGAAAAATTTATACAATTTAATCCATTTGTTGTATCAGGATGTAAGGTGGTAATGATAGATAAAGACATGAACGAAATGCGTATCCTCAGTTCTCTTCTTCCGAACAGCACAATTTTACTGTGCACATGGCACGTGCTGAATTGCCTCCATAGAAATATTAATGATAAAGCAAGAGGGCAACGAAAATTACTCCTTCCACTTGTAAAAGCATTAGTCTATTCTCAAACTCATCAAGAGTACTCTGACATGTTAGATCAATTGCGTAATGTAGCTCCTGCTGGATTCTTTTCCTATTATATGCAGCAGTGGGACTCGTGTAGAGAGATGTGGGTGCATGCTTACAGGAAAAGCCTTGTAACCCTAGGAAATAACACAAATAACCGAATTGAAAGCCACAATCAAAAGCTTAAAAGTTTCCTTCGTCCTGGTATGCATTTAGTGGAGGCTGTAGGAGGATTGATAGAGTATGTTGACAATGACGCCGCCTCTCTACAGTTTGCAAAGCTGAAGGAAATGAAGATTAATGTAAATGTAAATTGTATAGATGAATTTCAATTAGAACTGTCCCGTTGCTGCACATCAGAAGCTAAAGATAAACTGCTCGAACAATATGAAAAATTTAAGACTGCTAATTATCAAGTCAGTTCACTTCTCAACTCATTTAATGTGGCTTTAGGAAGTAAAGACTATTGTGTCAGTCAAAATCTGGACAGCTGTACATGTACTTTTTTCAACCAGTACGGCTTGCCTTGTTCGCATATAATGGCAGTCCGCTCATTTGCACAGGAAAGAGTACTCGATACAGCATGCATTCCTAGCAGATGGCAAAAGGAGCATTTTTTAAGTGAAAGCCCTACAGCTACGCCCACAAAGCCAGTAGTAACAAGTAGCATTCAGGTATCTTCACCTCTTAAGCTAAACACACCGCAAAAGATATTCTGCTGGGTGTACAAGGAGCTTGAGATTATGGCCAAGAGTGTCACAAATATTGCATCCATGGGAAGTGAAAAAGAGGCGCGAGAAAATGTTTTGGCTATTAAGGCATTTGGAAGACAGCTCACAGCAGCATATGCACAGCAAAGTCAGGCTGGGCAAAATTTACAAGGTTTAACAATTCAAACAAGCCCAGCAGTTCAACAAACGAGCACCTTAAATACAGGAAGTAGCTTTGGGAATATTAAGCTCGTAATACCTGTAGTTAAGGCCAGAAGAGGTCGTCCAAAAAAAGTGAAAGCTACTAAGCGATTGTTTTCAGTACAGCAAAACAGGACAAGCCCACTAGTTCACCAACCAAGTCCCATAAATACAGGAAATAGTTATGGAAGCACTAATAAGCCTGTAGTACCTGCAGTTAAGGCCAGCACAGTGCGTCCCATTAAAGTGAATGGCACTGAGGTGAGCTCGACAAAGCAAAATACAATAGACCTTGCTTCTGTTAAAGCCGAGACGTTGCAAATTTATAAGCTCTATTCATTATGTGACAGAGATCTAGAGGCTATTGCTAGACATAGTTCACTGTCAGACAGTGTCATTAATGTTGCCCAGTACTTGATTCGTCAAAAATTTTCTTATATGGGAGGGTTTCAAGATGTTCTATTGGGACAAAGGCTACGTTTTTCTCAAGTGAAGGGCCCATTTGTTCAGATCTTGCATACTCGCAACCCAGATCACTGGCTTACTGTCACTAATGCATGTGCGCCCCCAAATACAGTATATGTGTATGATTCCATTGATGAAGATATACCCCCTGATGCCGTTAAACAGATATGTCACATATTAAAAATGCCATTTTCAACATTAACGATCAGCATCAAACCCGCTCAAAATCAGGGTACCACTTTGGACTGTGGCTTGTTTGCAATTGCTAATATGTATTACATAGCATCTGACAGAGATCCATCAGTAATGAATCTTAATCAGGGTATGCTACGGAGCCATTTACTAGAGTGTATAAAGAAAGGCACCATAGATGACTTCCCAGAAACTATTTCTTTAACTGTTCATGTGCGGCCAAGAATATTTGTGTATAACTTACACTGTGTCTGCAGGCAGCCACTGAATGGCCCAACGACTGGAAATATTAAATGTGGTCTATGCCTTAAATCTTTTCACAGGGACTGCATTCAAAAATTAAAAGGAAATTTAGATGGCAAGGTATTCTTCTGCTCACAGTCATGTTCAGCTAGCGCTAAGGAAAAACTCCAAATTATGAACTCATGAATTGCTGGATTACTCTTTTTAGCCCAAATGTTTCTCTCTTTCTCCTTTGTTTAAGTTCACAGCTAAGCAAATTACCCCCCCCCCCCCCCCCTCCCCACTTCCAAATAAAAAAAGAAAATTTGCTGCCGAGTTTATGCTTGCTCTGCTATCTCTTCGTTGCTTTTTTGGTTTTGCTGCTTGTTTCTGTTATTTCTTTCCAGGTTAACATGGCACTCCTTCCGCAAAGCTTGCTGCCTTTTTACCTGAAGTGGAAGTTTTCAAGGTCAAGTACACCACCTTCCCATCCTACCACGGTAATCTCACACTTGGCAATGTCCCGCTAATTATCACACCTTTGGTATCTGCAACAGTGCGCTTTGTACTGATGTATGCTGGCTATCAGCCTTGACAGCAATAAGCAGTATAAGAGGTGTTGCACTGTTGGCAATAATTCAAAATAGGATTTTCAAACTGGAAGATCACTTCATTCAGCATAACATTGTCAGCTGTGATGGGCAACAGTTAAATACAGCTGAGACAGGTTAGCTGCCAGGAACTAATATTAAACAGTTATCCTTTTACCCATTACTGGTCAGGTCTTTATTTCTTGAGAGATTTATAGTGTACTGGAAATAATATTCATATCAGTTTTAGTTTTTCGCAAATGCCATTCTCTTCATCACAACACCAACAGGAATTACGAGCCAAACTCCGGTGCATGCCAAGCCTGCAAGTACTTGTTGCACACCTGTCACAAGCTCAGTCCCTCACTGCTCCCTACCGGGTGCCTTAAAAAAGAGACCACGGGATAGCTGTGCCATTGTGCAACACACATTTGTTTGTGTGGCTAGAACTGTCTGCATCCACTCAGTTTCACTTCTGTCGAGTGTGGCCCGAAAGTCCTCGCACTGCAACACAGGAATGGCATTTTCACAAATTAAAAAATTTGTATGTATATTATTTGCACTGGGCCACAACAGAGAGTTTAGCAGTAATAGTTAAAAGGCTAGCTAATTAATATTTGTCAACCAGCCAGCCAGAGCGCAGCTATCCTCCTTCTTTCTCCTTTTTTTGCTTAGCCCATTTTTTTTTTTTTTTTCCCGGTGGCACACAACATCCCCAAAAAAATATTTCTACCTGTGCCACTGCCAGTTAGCTAGTTAACACAGCTTAGCAGTAGTCTAATGCAGACCACAGCTGACAATGCTATGCTGAAGAAATTGCTCTTCTAACTAAAGAATGTATTTTTGACATTCACTGACAGTTGTAGCTGAAACAGTGAATAAAATATGGTGCATGTTGCAAGACAAAAAATATATATATGTATATATTAGGACAAAAAACTTATATACCTTGTAGGCTTTACGTAGGCTCACAATTAGCACAGGCATGATGCAGTGAGCATATTCTTAATGTTCTACTAAGCTCTATGTAGGTATGTATTATAGTTCCTTAGACCACCTCAAATTTGCAACAGCGAAAGATTTTGTACCTGTCCTCTGAATGCTCCTCCTGCAGGCAGATTAAAGGGACAGTGAGATGTTAACTAAGGTCAGGAAAAGCACATAAGCAACTGGCACATTATCACTCTGCATCAAGGAGAGAAAAGCCTCAAGCTCACCCCAGTGCACTAGATTGGGAAGATACTCAAGAAGACCTTTATGAGTTATCTTTATGGTGTTGTTAACGGCTGATGGGTATGAGTACTTCTAAAAGCATGCACATAACCTTTTCAACTCTTAAAGCACCTGTTGCAGACAAATTGCTCATGCTGGTAAGTATCTCAAGACTGTCTTTTAATAACAAAAGACTGAACTAGAGGAGGACTGGCACTGCTCTGTCTTTGAGTTCCTGTCCTTTGTATTTGCACTGCTTATGCTAAAGTATCACATAGTAATAACTAGCTCGACTTTCTGTTGAACTTGATGGTGCAACTAGCTCCCACTCTCTCCAGCAATGTTTACATTGACATTGTGCTGTTGTCTTGAAAGTTTGTAAGTATATTAAAAAATATATACAAAGCATTCATGCAAAGGCCCTAAAGTTGAGTACTGTAGGGCTCAACTTCAACCTGATTTCCTCTTTGCGTCATTTGTCGCAGTTCCTCATGCTTGGACACACATGCCTCATGCCTGGACAGCACTTCTTTCAAGTTCAAGTTTGCCATCTTACTGCCCTGTCCACTTCCTCGGCAGTCTTCCTCCTGAAAGTGGAGGCCCATTTAACTGCTGTCAATGATACTGTAATGCACATGACATGTAAAAGGCTGTACAGCACAAGGTTGTCACTTACCACAGTACCTTAAAATAATTCGGAGCCCTCTGCTACCGCACCTTTCAATGCAATAAGGCTAAAAGTCCCATTTTGTAGAAAACTCCAGCATCTGAATTGAGCTAAAAATCACGGGCATGGCTGGCAGCGGACATGGTCGGACACTGATCAATTGCAGGGTTCTGCGACATCATGCGACCATGTGATATGGCCGATTTGACAGAAGCTTCAGGCTTGTCATTTCATATAGCAGGACGAAGGCAATCCAACCCTCCAGGAACTTTGCTCGGGAAGCACAGCGCGGGAAGAACGGAGAACGAGGACAACACAGGGCTAGCGCTAGTCCTGTGTTGTCCTCGTTTTCCAGTCTTCCTGCGCTATGCTTCCTGAGTTAAGATGATTTACCAACCTACCCAAGCCTATTTCCTTCTGAGGAACTTTGCATTCAGAGTGGGACATCCCGACTCAAGGCCACGCAAACATGTCTGTATGTTTTTGTTAAGCGAGGCTTTATATCTATGCTAGGTAGTCTTTCACATAATATAGTAGCTTATTACTATACAAAGAGTATGTATGAGATAGCAGAAGAGGAAATTAAGAAATTACTAATTAAGGGTGTTGTAAAGTGCATAAGTAGGAATGTAAGTTCGCAAGAGAAGCTGCAAACGGGACCTGTTAATGCTGTCATTATTGTACCCTTCTAGGCAAAATTTAAGTGGATGCCTCATTGTTCTTTTGTCTTCAGTCTTTCATTCCCTCCTCCATCCCTTCCCTCAGAGCATAGTTCAGGTGTCCACAGAAACGTGAGACAGTTACTGTGCCTTTCCCATTCTTCGATTCTTTTTTTTTAATTTTTTTTTGCCAGTGATGAATGCATTGCCTAGATGATGACAATCCTTCTTGTCGAAACGCTGGCTAGCAGACTGAGGCTCCCCATACCCTTAAAAATTTTAATCTGCTCCATCCCAACTTCCTGCCTATTCCCAAAAACTTAAATGAGTGTGTAATTGTTGGGTTCTTTGCTATGAGTACCAAATATCTTGTGTTACGGTCATTCTACTCCTGTAAGTACTTGTGTATCAATGTGACAGTGTTAATGGTCCCGCTCTGCAGAAAATCTGTCAGTACTGTAGACAAAAAATCATAGACATGCATCTGGTACATGTTAAATGGGAGATGGCATAGCCAAGCATTGATCAGCCTGTGGGTTGTATGATGTCTTGAGACCACATGACATAGCCAGGTTGGTAGTAGCTTTACGGAGGGAAGGACAGGAATCAAACCTGGAACTGTTGGATGCCAAGTCAGATGTGCTACCCCTAGGCCTTACAACGATGTTTGTATGTTTTGGTCGAAGCGGGCTTTATATCTGTGCCGAGTGACCTTTCACATGATGCTTACGGCTGCATGCTAATTAATGAGTATGTGTGAGATAGCAGAGGCACAAAATTAAGTGAAATTAAGCAAGTAGCAAAGTGCCTGTGCGCAAACTGCAAACCGAGCCATAGAGAGGAACGATTAGTGACGTTGAGTCACATTTTTACAGGCAGTGTTGATGTCCCCTAAATTCCTTTTTACTTGCTAGCCAATAAATGCCATGTTTGTGTTTTACTGTTTCACATGCCTCTGCGTCATTCGCTGCATTTTCCCACTGTTCTCCAAATTCCTTTTGACTGCAGGTCAATAAATGCAATTTTGTGTTTTTCCTTTTCAACATGCCTCTGTGCCATTCCCTGCATTCCCTGCCTTGGCGGTCTTCAGCCTGGTCATCTATTGCTTTAAACCGGTAACTGCCAAAGGAAGAAAGCTTGCAAAAAGGTATTCATTAAACTGCAAGACTACAAGAAGGAAACTGATGCATGAAAGCAAACGAAGCAAAGATTTGTTTTGCTGAAAAGGAATAAAAGCATTAGCACAGCTCCACGTATGGAAGAAATGACGACATTAACACCAAGCTAGATACACAAAAAGTAAAACCCAGAAAATTGCACATGCATGGGTAGAACACTATGAAGACTCTTAGAAATAATAGCAGCAAAAATTAAACACAGAGATGGCGATAGTTATAAACATTAACAGCAGGGCCGTCATGAAGAAAACTCCGGCTTGAGTTTACACTTCTTACAAAGGACATAGAAGTAGCTGTCCTTAAAGAAACATGGTTACGCTCCAGCACTTAGTTTTCTGAGAACTGCGACACAAAGGATGAAAGAGTGTGGGGCATTACAGTGATCAACGAAACTTCAGAAGGCCTGACATTCTGCCCGAGAGGCTATTCTGCAAGTTCAGTGCAAATAGTGTGGCATAAGGTGATCCCTTGCAAAAAAACTTGCAATTCCCAGAAATTGGCAAGAGTGAAAAACCTTTTGTCAGCACTGCTAGCTGTACTGTTGCAATGATAGTAAAAGTGGCTGCCAAAATAAGCATGACATGCCCTTTATGAAGTGTTCCGCTGAAGTATTTTTTCCATATAGCCTCCACATAATGCACTGAAATCTCCTTTTGGTCAGATCCATCATTGTGCAATGATGTCTTCGTATCCTGCTTGGAAACAGGAACCATATCAGCACTCCCTCCTCGACTTCAATAGATTGGCCAATCTTTTTTCATTCATTTAACAATCCCTCCCTTTTCCTCACAACCAATCCTTTATTATTAAGAAAAAAACAAAAGCACCGGCACATTTAGCTATGCACATTAAAATGAGGATATGAAGCCTGACTAGAGAAAGTATGCAATGCGCAGAACAAACGAGTTGGCTTGGATGGCAAGGGAGGACTTTTACATTCACAAATATTACAGTGCTACAGCAAAGATTCACCTCTGCATGCAATGGAAATTTACTTCTTGGAAGCAGCTTTGTTCAAGTATGCAGGAAACGTTTTTGTAATCTGTGTGCTATTGTTATATGCACACGCAATATGTTTGGTAAAATTGGCACCTCCTATTCTCATAACCATCTGATGTGACCAGATTTGGCACACACATCACAGTAGTGAACCCAGTTGCTGTGATGGAATAAACAGCATTTGCAATGTGCATTGTGGAGAGCATTTTTTTTTTAGACATGGAATTGACAGAAACTAGATGATCTCGATTTTTTACATGCAAATGCTGGATGCTGTGAGCATTACTGCAAGTGGATTTACTGTGATCTACAGAGAGTGTGGTATGAAGAGCGCCATCTCTTTGTCTCAGGTTTGTGCAGGAAATACTGCAATAGCGCACCTAATTTTTCCACCCCGAGCTACAGTGATAAAAAGATCCCACCATGGGAATCGGCAGGGGCACACAAAAGGGGCTTTCAATGTGAACAACAGTCGGTTACGGGTCAAGAATGCAGCGGCAAAATTCTTCAAAGGAAGCCCTTCGACCAATGACATCAACTGAGAGGAACCTTCCAGTAACCGAGTTTTTTCTCTTCTCATGCCAGCAGGTGACAAGGGGTGTTGTTTTGACGATAGTGTTCAGTGCCTTGAACAAATGAAAGGAAGAACTTGCCCAGCCTATGGTGACACTGAAAAAATTGATTCTACTGGCAGGAGGGCCTTCTTACAGGGGTATTTGGCACAGCATTCTTGACATTTAACTAATTATAGTACTGTAATCAGCACGCCAGGCTAGAGTGCTGCAGCAGTATGCAGTGGTGCTAAGAAAGTGTTATTTTGGCTCAGATACTCTGGAACTGGCACAACGCAGTTGCCAAGGCAAAGAGTACGCCTATGCACCTTAGGTCTCACCCCATACCCCACCTGACCCGAGCACCTGATAAAAATACGAGGTGTGACACAAAAAAAACGAGACTGGTCCAATAAATTACTGCACTTTTAGAATCAGTTCTCTGTGACATTATCACCTTCAAAGTAGTCACCTCAGCATTCACACACTTCTGCACTTCTGCCATTGCTGGTAACAGTTCTGGAACGAGGTTTTTGGAAGGCCCTTCAGGAGATTCTCTGTTTTTGCCTGAACCTCTACAAATAAGACAAAATTGGTTCCCTTTAAGCAAGATTTAACTTTAGGAAATAAAAAAAGTCACATGGAGCCAAATCTGGTAAATAAGTAGGATGCTCCATCACAGCAATGTTTTTGCTGGTCAGAAACTGCTTGACAGATATGGTCATGTGAGCGGGTGCATTGTCCTATTGCAACAGCCATCCATCACTCCAAAACTGTGACTTTTCTTTGCTAATTTAAGTATTTTTAGTGCATGAATAGGGGAGGTGTGTGGGATGATGTCAGCAAAGCAGTTGTTGCCAACTCAACTCTTTTTTCAAGCTACACACTTGTCTCGTTTATTTTGTCACACCTCATATTTCCCTTTATTTACGCGACATGGTGGCGTTTCAGCGCTCTAGAAAGGTGTGTTGATGACCATACAAAAGTATGGGGACTCACCTGCAGTGCAGTCTATGTGTGCTGTGTGCACACAGGTGAGCTTGAACACACCTACTCTATCTTATCCACATTTTAACAAATAGCCCAGTTGAAAACAGCCAGTTTTAACAAGTAGCCCAAATCGGCCAATTGAAAGAAACCATAGTCTAGAAAGTCACAAACTACTAAAAAGAGAGAGAAGATGAAAGTTGCAGATTACAGCAACGAAAAAGGCAAGGTTGCAAATAACAAAATCCCATCTTCCCTGTTGATTACCCAAATCATGTCACGTCGTTTCATGGACTACATACTGCGATCCAACATTGCATCAACAGCTTTTTAAAACTGTACTTGGTTTCTCTCACTTATAACCAGTTATAAACATAAATTTCAGGCATCATGGAGTGTTCATGTTTGTAAACAGCCCGAAACACTCAGCGGAGCTCCCGTAAAATGTTGAGTCATCTACTTTGAAGGCAGATTCCTGCGTAATTTTTCAAGTCAAGTCGCAAAAGGGTGCAGCCATTCGCGGTATACTGCAGCAGCTATTCCCATTTCGAGCTGTTCATCAATTCGCTCTCGCCTAGCATCTAATCTGCTGCACATTTCAGTTGGTAGACCGACTGCCGGGGACAGGTGGTGATCCCGGTTTCAAACCCCGGATAATGACGAAATTTTCAAGCACCAAGTTTCTGAAAAAACTGAACGGCTTTGATTTGCAGCCATATGCATACTGAGCCAAACTGTACATACATACTACTGCAAGTACAGAACTGCACACCTGAGAAGACTTGACCGAAGGGGCTGATATAAGAAACTCGCAAGCACACAAACCTCACAAGTACACACACTGCCCCGCTTGTATACAAACGACGTGAACAAACCATACCTCCTAGTTTCGAGGGGCACAAGGAAAGTTTACAGCTATGCGCAAATTTTGCGATGAATGACTGATGCAATAAAGCCATTGTGAATATTTTTTTTTATAACCTTCAGTAATACTAAGAGAATCTTACCAATACATTCAATGCGGGAAGCGTTTTCGATGTCATCAGTAGTAATATGGTGTATGGCCCCGCAAGATGACAGCAAATGCAAACATCTCCGCCGCCATTTGTAATGCATCCCGCAGTGAACGTAGCTTGCAGCAGTGCAGCATTTTGTTACCTAAAAAAATAAAAAGAGGGCAACTGCAAATGTTAATATTGTACTTTAAAAATTAAATTGAAGGCTTTAAAGGTGCGCATATATAGTCTGTTTTAGTTTTCGTCGGTTGCGCCATCCACTGTTCATGGCATGGCAGCTATGACACTGAGATGGCAGGAGACACGAGATAGTATACAATTTCGATGTCTCAGGGAATTGCAGTGAGCAGAACATCCGACCAAACGACGCCGAAGCGTAGCTATATATTATCCGTAAAGCTTTAGTGTAAGCAGCTCTGGGTTATATGAAACGAAGTGTCTAAAGGTACGTCCGACGTATCCATTCGATTCTCGTAAAGATACGGCGGACGTCGATATACAGGCTCATGGCTATATGCACGTCGAACGCGGCCACATTCCGCTTGCTACGCGTGAATGGATCTCATCCTCTATGATATCAGCTAGCCGCGACTGTCGATGAGGTGCTACGAAGAGTGCATCCGTTCTAACATAGATCACGGTCTTCACTTAGGGTTGTGTACGGCAAACATCGCTGTCAAGCACATAGCCGCAGGCGATATGCTACGTACTGCACCAGCTCCACCAGCTGGCATCGAGATACGCACATTCACGAGCAGCTTTCGCTTCGCACTAAACTATCACCTCGATCTGCCCGTAATGCGAGCGAGCTATTCCTAGCATTTACGCTGTCTTAGGTCCTGCATCGACCTCCGAAGATCTAGCGCCGGCACAACACACACACACCTCGCCGTGCAACTGAACATTCGGCAGTCCAAAGTATGTAGGTATGTATGTGAAATGGCATTATGCTCGTTCCTCACATGCAGACCGAGGAAACAGGATGTTTTTAGCTAAATTCTTCGTTTAAATTCTACCTCAGAGCCGTGACAGAAGACATGCCGAATCTACTAGAGGCCTGCACATCGACTCGTCGAGGCGAAGACCTACTGCACCGCACCGCAAGAGTGCACAACCGGAAAGCCGGAAGCGTGAATGATCCGAATTCCATGTGAACAGCAATGTTCTTTGGTATATTGGGGAAGACTAGACTAAAATGCTTAGGCTGCATCTTTTTCTTGTCGTTGAAGTTTGCGTACATGTAGTTTAAACCCCCGCATGCTCGAGGTTAGCGTGACCCGACTGAACGGCCGCGCAGCTTTGAAACGATCGGGATGGATATGCATGCATCGCCGGACTTAGGTACGCGGTAGAAAATGTGCGCTGCACATTTCGTTGAAGAAGCTGACTCTTAGAATTTTGCAGAGTGTGCCATGCAAGTGATCGTTGCTACAACCACGCATCCATGTTCCCACGGCTGGCCTACCCCGAGGCGCATAAATGTTCAACCGTGGGCGTATCAATGATCGAAGAGAGGACAGATTTTCACAATATTGGGCGTGAAATCGATAGCTACCAGTGCTCAGTGTTAGATAAATTCTGCCTTGATCATGCGCAATTCAGTGTTTCAGGTGTGGTCAGTAGCTATATAAGTTTGAACAGTTCGCCTTTCAAGTCAGCGGCGCCAGCGATGGATCGGCGGAGCGATTTTCCACGCTACACCGCTGTCTTGCTAGAAAGCCTACCTAGGCGGCGTTTGACATTCACCTGCTTTTTGTTGGCCCCGTAATTGAAAGCAACGCCTTCAGAAACGCGTTAAATGTTCAAAAATGTATTCTCTTCAACAGTTTCACTCCAAGCTGTCAAAGCAGGCGGACGTTGATAAAACAGTTGAGCACTCCAGTCTTTAGAAATCTGTACAATCACCTTCAGTTTGTAAAATTATTGGAATAGGTCACTTTCCGATCGCTACGACATAGACCCTCATGACAGCGCTGTCACGTGAATAAGGACCACACCAGGCCGAAAGCTTGTCTCATATAACATAGCTAACCAAGGTATACCTTACAGCATTGTGTTGATTTTTATGGTGCATAAGCCACTAATGCTGCCATGCACCAAGAACAAGGTTTAATGTATTTATTTTGTGTGTAATGACATATGTTCTTTAGGATGTAGCTTGTTTAGGAACATTTTAGGAAACCAAAAATGCAGGAAATTTGCACGTCTCTCCTAGGATCATGCTGGGATGGAAAGGGATCTGTTGCAAATTGTAAAAAAATGTTTCCTCTTTTCTCGACTCTGGCGCACGTGTAAGATATGGTTTATTGTTAGTTCATCTCCACACTCCTTGCATATTGGTTTGTCCTCTTTCATAAATATGAAGCTGTGTGTGAGGTTTGGGTATGTGTTTTGTGAAGATGACCTAAAATGTCCTCCATATTGTGTTTTTGATTACTGCATGATTTCCATTCCTTAATGACAGGTTTGACAAGTATAGTTTGTAGTTTATTTCAATGTTTCAAAAATCCTGCCATTTCACTCTCACTTTTCTTTGTACAAGCTTCTTGGTATCTTCATGCAGCATATTCACCCTCTGTAATTTAGCATTGCGTCAAGGTAACCTGGTTATTTCTTTTCATCACCTTTCAAGACTACTGTCCCGATTTCATAAAGTTTCTGACGACAGGAACTCCTTGGAAGTCATAGAAATAAATGAGATCCACAATCATGAGCTATCTAGGGTATGCATATACATGTCCATCGCTCAGTGGAATGGCGTCAGTATGCTGTTAGAACAGGTCTTGAGATAACAACAACCATTGTCTGAGGTGGTCCTTTAATGGGCATTGAAATGCTATGTAACTACAGGTACTGATAGAACTCTTGACCATGTTATGTGATGATGCGATCCTTGCATGAATATAGGTATACATTTCAGAATCTGCAGTGCACCACTTGACCATTTGCCACCAGTTTGTGCGAAAATGTATTTTTCATGCATGTTAACCAGTATTTAACAGATGACCCCTGTGCACAAGCCAAAAGTGCCACGAGCCAAATGTCACGAGGCCACACGACATGGCAGGAGCTGTTAAGCCAAGCTTACAAAGTTATATTTGAAATATTTCAGCTTCAACGTTTCAGCTCCAATTAAGAAAGGTTGAGGCTTACAGAGGTCTATGCCAGGTTGTCTATCACCTAACAGGGCAGCCTACGACCGTATGCTAATGAGTATATCTGAGATAACAGAGACATGAATTAAGGAATTAGTAATAATGTTTGTAGCAAAGGGCATGTAAATTAACGAGAATCCACAGTAGGATCTGCAGACAAGAACCATTAACGCTGGCACACCATACCCTTACAGGTGGAGATTAGGCATCTCCCTAATTTTTTGTCTGCTCAAAGCTTGTCATTTCCTTCGTTCTTCCAGATGAGGAAGATGTGAAAATGATAGCATCCAAAGTGCCAGAGACCATCGTTAACAAGGATGCTGATCCCAACAGCGTAAAAAGGAATTTCAGAAAAGATGGGTGACTAGTAATGCTGGCAACAGTTGAAACTAAGTGGAAAGGCATGAAATTGAAATGCAACATATGCAGAGATATGTTGCGAGACGACCAGTCTGTGGTGTGCGACATCTGTCTCCGTTAGTTTCATCAAGTGATTGGCCAAAGCAGATGGGGCTTGTGGTTTTGTGATAAGTGCAGTGTAGTAGCATAGATACAACCTTGCCCATTAATAATTCGAGTGAAGTAAGTGCATTGTTTTGTTTTGTTCATGGTTTCCATGAAAACATTATGAGAAATTTTTTCCTAGAGAATGTTTGCTGAAATGTGAATATAATGTGCAATAAAACTAGTGTTTTCTTGCTGTTTACTTTTCCTTGTATACATTAGTTCTGTGAAGAAAACCACAGGCTAGAAAGAAATGTAATGGCATAAATTTTGATACTTGGCCCCGTTGTGCTGGCTCAGTAGTTAGAGTGCTTGGCTGCTGAACCCAAAGATGCAGATTTGGTTCCAGCCACAGCAGGGGCATTTCAATAGAGGCGAAACAATAGGCCGTCATGCACCGTGAGGTGTCAGTGCATGTAAAAGGACCCCGGATGGTCGAAATTATACCGGAGCCCTCAACTATTGTGTTCCTCATAGCCGTAGTTATTTTGGTATGTTAAACCAGATATATATCACATCATACTCTGAGTAAGATGCTATTCATGGTCAGTTAATCATACACTAAATGATCAATTTTTTTCTGCATGGTACAGCAGCTGTTGTACAATTTTACTTTAGCCTTCATGAAGAATATCACACTGGCTCCACATGGCCTTCTGTTGACCCTTGATATGCGTCACAATCACACACCCGAGTATGTATTTGTCTAAAGGCACCTATGCATGCAAGGAGGGGACCGTTACTTTCCACTTGTCAGAACTGAATTGCATGATCCACATCATTTCTGTAATTCAACTACTTGCTATCTGAACTGTCCAGCATTGATGCAAGTTTCAAAGAACTGCAATTAGCAAATTAATCTAAGCAGCAAACCATGCCAAGAACTGCTTCGGTTTCATCTTTAGCAACTGTTTGGGAACTAAAATTAGCCAAATGTTGCAAAACATAGATGAGAGGTTACAAAATCTAAAAAACAATGCAGCCTACCTGTGGCATGTAGGGTTTCACATCCTAAAGTGACATATGTAGCTATGAAGAATACCGTAGTGGAGAGCTCCAGACTAATTTGACTGCCCGGGCTTTGTACTTTGCATTGACATCTTGCAGAAAACAGAAGCATTTGCTAAAATGGCGAGAATTGGGCCTAGTTGGTTATTCATGTTGGTTTCACCGTGCTAACACATTGAACGACAGAAAAGACCAGTCGCGCTCCGTGGTGTTTGTCTTTTCTGTCGTTCAAAGTGTTAGCGCAAACCAACAAGAAGCATTTGCATTTCACCTGCACCAAAGTGCGACTGCCATCACTGGTATTAAACATCACGACCTTGGGGCAAGTAGCGGAACGTGCCACTAAGATGTCGCAGCGTCTACGTGCATGCTATACACGTCAACCTTTCTAGCATTAAAGCTGTCACATGCATGGCAGATATTCATGTTCAGCTTTGGACTGACAAGTTTAAAAGTGTACTATTTGTGTTTGTCTAGCATGAAAAACAAAGGAAACTAAGGAAAAACGAAAAAAAAATGAACATAATATGTTGAAAAAGCACTAGTCATTAACACATAAAGCATATTCGTTCCTTTATTAATGATAAAGTGACCTTCAACAATAGTACAAAGCCTGAACATTTAGAAAGGTGCTGTGCCAGGCAGCTATTTTACAGAAACCTGAACCATTTCACCTGTAGTAATGCGCATCCCGGCGGTGTGGGCTGGGACTTATTTTTCGGTCCACTCCAACATGCGAAAACTGCATCATGTGCATTCCCATTTTCCGAGTTTTGAGCTCTGTAGTACAGGCTAACAAATTGTCGATGACTTATTTTCGTCTGATTGTTGCACAGCGCGTGTAAATAAATTACCACTGCACCTAATAAACACTGACATGCACGTGCAACATCGCCGATCATAAACGGACACACTGATGTCCGTCCGGACATCGGCGCATTCATCACAGCACTCTTCGTAGTCTCACACAGCAGTCTAGTAGGACGTAATCCGTAATCACAGCATCTCACGGTAAGCACAAACCACACCTCCAGTTGTACAACAAACACGAATGACGCGATGCTTGGGCTAGAGACACGCCGGCGGTGCCCAGCTTTTTCAGCGCCGCTTGTACTACGTAGAACTTGCAGCACCAAACCTCAATGCGAGCAGAAAGCGATGCGTTACGTGACGCATCTCATCACAGATGGAAGTGAGGAAACTTTGAAGAATCAAAACTACATAATTACTTAACGACCGTCGAAGACGTTAATCCACATAATAACGAGGACCAAATGAGCGGGCGTGCGGGCCGCGGGCTGGCCGTCAACACCGCGATTACATGCGCTTGCGCTCTGGTCGTGCTTGCCACCCTGCCGCGGTCCAACTCACGTAAACCTATCATCATGCCATCACGTAGTATATCACCCATTCTAGGCACTATTCTTGCCACTGTACTATTCTTTGTAATTTCACATTTCACGCATGCAGTATGTAGTACATACTTCTTGCACCTCGCACGTACACACCTCATACCAACTCCGATTTGGCTACATATGGCTACCATGTTGTTGCTACAACCACATCTGGGGATCTCGGATCCGTCCGGCTTTCCCGACGGATCCCAAGGCCCATATCGGAGAAAAATGCGTTGGGTCCGTCGGAAGATCCCTACCGATCGGGTCCGTCCGCCGTACCTCTGAAAAATATTTCCCGGATCCGTCGGACGGATCCCGAAGAAAAACGCACCGGGTCCGTCGGACGTACCTTTAAGACCATTGATCGGGTCCGTCGGACGTACCTTTAGCCACAGCCTATATGAAATGCGAGTAAGACTGGAGGGTCGCGTCCCCGACGACCTCTGGCGCTGTATGGTTATACACAAACACAACACACACACAAGAGAATTAAACAAGTGTTGTGTTTGTGTATAACCATGCAGCGCCAGAGGTCGTCGGAGTCCTATAGAACTAGCCCGCTCGCAAGTTTAGCGTGTTGCACAATTAGAGGCGCGATGTACCTCTCCCAGCCAAACCGCGGCATCCTTGCAGTTCAAATTTTGCACAGAAATGGTATTTTGTTGCTAGTATATTTTAATACCAAATCTGTTTGGGGTACATGCCTGATTCGATCAAAAGAAGTCAGATGTTCTCATCTTAAGCGGCGGCGACGACGGCAGACGAGCCGCTACCCCAGCGATGGCACTGGTGGCGCTACCTCATGCTGCTTACAACAACTCAAACCTTCTGCCAGAAACGTTCGCCCCCTCTTTTCCTGCTACAGAGTTGTTGTAGCAGCATGAGGTGGCGCCACCAGTACCATTGCTGGGGCAGCGGTCATTGCCGCCGCATAAGATGGGAACAACTGACTTCTTTTAATCGAATCAGGCAAGCACCCCAAACAAATTTCATATTAAAAAATACTAGCGACAAAATGCCCTTTTTGTGTAAAATTTTAACTGCGAGGATTCCACAGTTTAGCTGGGAGAAGCATTCTACATCGCGCCTCTAATTGTGCAACGCGCTGTATTACTACGGAGGGTCGCGGCAGTGCGCGCGGTGTACGTATACGTGCGCGCCGAATCATTAGAGCACATACACACAGTGACACATATACTACAGGAAGAACAGGATGCTTGGGCATAATAGCGAGTGGAATATATCACGAAATGAGCCGTGGTTATTATGCAAAATAATAATAAAGAGCTAAAATCTTTCGTTAATTCATGCTGGTTGAACCACACCCGGCACATCTGCCCCATTCAGCACTGGAAAATATTTACTTACTGCCTCGTTCCAATTTGATTTCCCAGATACACTTTTTTTTTTAAGAAAAAAAAAACTGCAGAATGATGTAGGGATGTTTTCAGTATGCAAACGGACAAACAGGGGGCTTCTCTGCATGTCGACTTATGTTACTGTAAAGCCCACCCCTTATGATTTTTTTTTTTTATGTGCTTGATATATCCTCTTCACTGGCTGTCGTGCTGCATGTATATTACGTGTGCAAAATCCGGCAAAGCAGTGGTAGTGATCGGTTAATGTGATATATGATAAAAACGATCAACAGTGAAAATTCCTAACTGGAAATTTTGTGACTATATTCTGCAATTTAGTGCAAAGGACGAGATTGCTGCACATATTGGTTATTTTAATGTAAAGTGCTTGCCCGATTAGTGAACCGCATGCAAAGGTGATGACAAGACCTCCGCTCATACACACATGCTTCATCTATGTCAAACAATGAACAAGAAGCAAATCAGCAGTGGAGCGCATCAATCTGCTAAAATTGTCAAAGAATTCTTCAACTATAGGTAGCAACATTAGAATAACAAAACTGGTATGTCAGTTGTATTAATGCTTGTGTTACATAAGTAATAGCTGATCTTTTCAATGTTATAATATGCTGTTATAAGTTGACAAATAATATTGTTATGCTGTATTATAAACATGAATTTAACATTACAAAGAAAAATTGCTTTGATATATAGTGTACTCCACATTATACGGTTTCAATAATAACTATAAAACAACATAATAAAAATATACTTCAAGCAGTACAGGTTGCAGAATTTTGCCGCTTTCTTTATTACCGCAAATACATTTTTAAATAAAAGTATAATTTGCACCTAAATCTCTTAAATTCTGCCTGAAACAGAGCGCATGCACAAATATATATATAATTTTGTTATAAAGGTTTGCTTACTATACCACCCCTCTTTTTTCTGTTTACATGAACAATCAAGGAGAAGGCTTCTGTACTCATTTTCACCAAATCTTATATGAACCACCTGGTCTGATGACATACGTTTAACATCACAAGTAAAGGCTCTTAATGATGGCATGGTATGTTGTATGCCTGGCTCTATGCATATGGTATCCATATGGACGATGCATCGAGTTGCATGTTGTTTAGTGTTGTGCAGTTCATATGTCACTATGACTGTTGTTGCACTCTAGCTGCAAATTTTCTAGCTGTTTGACTGGAAATGTCAATTTTCCATCAGGAAGTAAAAACATTCCTGATCAACAGGTTTTCCAGTGCAATATATAATTCAGCTCGAAAAATATGTCATTCTGGAAGAAATATATATGGTTTCCAGCTGGAAAGAAGTGATCTTCAGTTCAACAGTCCAGCTGTAAATGGGGCTCTTTTTTATTATTTTTTCACTAGGCAATTCAAATCAATTGAAAGCAATTCATGTTTATGCTCAACATTTCATTTACAGACTCTCTGACAGAAAGCTGTAGAGACAGCTTAAGGACGAGGTCAAGGAAGCAACAGAATTGTTCAAAGAAGTTTCTAGCAAAGACATTCAGCTTTGCATGCATATAAATGAAAAATGAACCAAAGTACTGACAATATGCAACATTACTATATGTACAATAATATAGAAAAATGCACAAAAAAGTCCCATTTTTAGGTTGAATGAATTAGGTATCATATTGCACAATAAAATAGAAAAACAGGTCACTCTAGAAACATATTGAACACAAAACTTTATGTGTGACTGTCATATGACAGGGATTGGAAAGATAGTAAAGAGTGAAGAAGGTAATTAGTTTGGTAATGTATCATCCCTTTTTCATAGGCACATGTTAAAAATATTGAAACATAGTGCTTCCCCTGATTGGGTCATTAAAAATTGACATTTTTCATAAGCAAAGTCGAATTGATAAAAAAGATTGTAATGATATTCACAGTTTGATGCTGAATGCATGATAACCTCTGTTGAAGGATGCAAATACAATACATTGTTTATGCAACTACGTAGCACCAAACATTAGAATGATGTTACAAAATTGTTAACTTGCCTGAAGGTTGCCTAACGTTCTGTCACATAGTTGTAACATTCAAAAGAAACATTATATTATTAATAACTGCCAAATATTATAATAATGTTATATAATGTTTTATGTTGCATATTGCAAACATTACTTTAATGTTACAAACAAATGTTATTCTAATATTGTCTGCTAAATATTAAATAATATTTGGATCATAAATATATAAAGCAACATAGAATATACATTTTGAACACTAAGTCCCAGCACTTTTGGCCTTTTTCTTCCAGTAACCATGTTTTTTCAATAACATATTTCTTTTCAACTAGAGCTTTGAAATTATGCCTGCCGTAGAATGAAAGCAGCCCTAATATTTTGTTAGAGAGTTTTGATTATTATTCATTCGTCACTATGACTCCTTGCACACCCATTGGCTATGGATATAAAAGCATGACTCTAAATGACTTGTTCAGAGGTGAGTGTAGAAGTTGTGCTGTTATATGTAGTTGTGCTGTATTGTGGTTTTTGCAAAGCGCGCAAGCTGTGTACCATCGTGAGCGGGCCTACATGCTCGGCAAGGTTACTCTACACTTTCACGAATGTTACATTTATGTTGCATACAAGTTAGATTTATATTAATTAAATGTTTATCAACACATTATACCAGCCTAATATGTCCCCTATTGCTAAAATATTTCAAATAAAGACACTGATAACATCAAAATAATGTTCAAATGAAACAAAAATGTTACATTGCTCCAATATTTTGGTGCTCCCTGGGAAATAACTTTCTTTTCTAGACGCAGAAGTGTACTTGGTGTCTATTATTAGTAGTTGCCCCCCATATATCAGCGTGCAATAGTTAAGGTGGGAACAGAATATGACATGGCAAAGTTCTATAGGGGTCAAAAAGAGATATACCAGGTCTGAAAGATGGTGCGAATCAAAAATATATATCTTGGAGGCATAGTATTCTATAGGGAACATGGGACAATGACTTTCTTTCTTGACCTGGCTGCAAAATGGGAGCTAAGAGGTCATATAATGCAGGCCTTGAAAGCACTGATTCAGGTTGAATGAACCCTTTAATAGTAAAGTCACGATCGGACCAGCAATATATATTGCTGGTCCGATCATGACTTTATATTGACTATATAAGGGTCTTTACTAAATCAGTATAATTGTGATGATATATATGGCGCAGATGTGCTGTCTATTATAAATGGCTTAATAAATATATATGTGTTGCTGCTTTATAAAAATAAAACACTCTAAAATACCTTCCATCTCTCTCAAATCTTTATGCGCAATTTTCTTTCTTTTTTTTTTTCGGCTATAAGATTTTTTTTTACATCTCGTGGAAGCATACCTCAAGCATGCATACACAACAATCGAATACAACTGAGTTTGATTTCATGTGAAAACCAAAGCCTTGCAAGAACACAGCATCACTTTCCGCTGTTTGTCATCGAAGAGGCAATCAACGAGAAATGCACGCGACAGCCAAGTGAAGCAAAGGCGTTCCGCATTCATGCACTAATTCTTGCCACCGCATGCCTCGCACTGCACAATAATTGTTGTGAACGTCAGGCCGTTTCGTTCCTTCCGTACTTCTCGCTGCCCATTTGCTCTCCGAATGAACCGCGCCACCTTCTTTCCACATTCCTTTGTTTTCTTTGTTTTGTTTTTTTCCTACACACCGCATGCTTTCCCTCACAGCTCCGAGGCCTACGTAAAGTTAGCTTCTTAGCACAGCTGAAAGTCTAGTGGTAAAGCCAGTTTAAGAAAACTTTGCCTCGCGATTTTGTATCGCGCGTGCGGCGATGTCATTTCATGGGAAGTACGTCGCCGCTGCCAGATACTATATATAACCGATTCTTGTCAAAAATGTCTTTACTATAAAAGTTCAAATATTTGCAGTCGTCTACTGAACATGAATTGGGACTTGAGTTTTACAATTAACTCCGAGTTTGCTACAGCGAGGTTACTGTTATCACTTCAGTTCAATTGGTCATTTGGTCGGGTCGGATGCGAATTTTTTTTTTTATTTCAAGGTGAAATTAGAAAGCAAGAGCTAGGCCTGTTTATCTTAAATTGCTTGAAACATACCAGTCCCATTAATATTTTAAATAGTATATTTTCCAAGTGCTGTACTGGAAGCTAGCTTCATTTTCGGCTGCAAATATAAATGAAGTAATTGCAGTACGCAAACTGGTAGATTACTGCTTCATATCTTAACCATAAAATGAATAAATGAGCATTATATATTTTCCACTTGGCCACAACAGCTTGCACAATTGGTACTGTTCACGCCATGGACATTTCCGCCAGGGACATAAGAAAAGCAGCTGCTGTGGAAGAATAGAACCTCAGATAATATACTAGCCGGTATTTGAATACAAATAATCTCATATTTAAGGAAAAAAAAATGTGCTGTATGAGCTGTATAACTGTCCCCGGCTATTAATCTAATTACTTTCTTTTGAAGCATTAGTACCTTATTAATGTTAGTGCTTTATGTGATGGTCCAGACCAAATGGCAATAGTTAAGATAAGATTGAAATATTGTGTTGTAGATTATCAACTTTAGATTTGGAGAAAACTCTCAGTGACACCTGCAAAGGATGCCAACAGACTGTGACACTTTCTTTGCAATATATGTAATCTGTTCTGTTCCTTTCATATGTGCATCAAAAATAACAGCAAATGATTTAAAGCTGTCGATAATTTCTATTGTATTATTAAGTTTTAAGGTAAGTAAAATGAGTGCTGATAAAGTTCCTTTAAAGTTTAAAGGTCAAAAGAAAACTGTTTTAAATTTCTTACTATCGACAATTAACAAGTTCATTTGATATTAACCATCTGTTTAATGACTGAAGAACAATGTTCCCTCTTTTTAATAGGTTACCTGTGGATGAGTCAGTAAGAAAAAGCTTGTATCATCAGCTTACAGAACATTGAAAGCAAGTTTATATAACCATATCATTAATATAAGCACTAAAAAGAAACGGACCCAGAGGGCTACCCTGGGAAGCTCCACATTGTATAGTTTTTAAACCAGACAGGTTACCATCAGTACAGACAGCCTGTTTACGCCGACTATATGAGAGAAACAGATTAAGAAGAGAGCCGCGGATGCCATACCTTTTAAGTTTATGAAGTAATATGTTATGACTGAGGAGTTCATGCATTTTACCAAAGTCTACAAACATGCCTAGCGTTGTGTTCTTACATTCAAAACCCTGTAAAATAATTTCATTTTGCAGCAGCTGAGCAGATTCAGTGGACCATCGTTTGCAAAAGCCGAACTGATTGTCATTAATAGTAAAGAGTGTTTATCGAAGAGTTCTCAGTTTTTTTAACTATAACTTTCTCTAGAGCTTTTGAAAAAAAACAAAAACGGTCGAATGAAAATTGGTCAGCAGTTATATATTTAATTCTTATCTCCTCCCTTAAAGATTACTGAAACCTTGGAAGACAGGAATGAACGGCTCAGAAATGACGAAGACACAATTCATCATTCCTTTCCTTGAAGGAATAACCAAACAAATGAGTGCTCACCAAGCATATCGTTGTTTGTTGCCATATGTGCCCCTATCCATTTTTGTGTGCTGTCATCCTCTCATGCAAAACAAAACTGTTCAATCTGCTAAATTAGTGAGCTTCATTTCTTGTCATATGGAACAAATAATTTGTTCTCAAATTGCTTCACATCAACACATTCTGGCAGTTGACCTGTAGCTGCCTGGCTGTGCCAAGCAGCCACTACCTGACACAGAAAGCTTGATGCAAGAACCCTCCTGCACTGGACATAATTATATGCTGCATCAAGTGGTGAACAAAGCTCAGTGTTTCTAAATGCAAGTTACCAATTAGTACTATCGATATTATCATATACATTCTGTCAGAATCAGTAAAACTGTACGCTCTAGAACATGCATGGCACAGTGAAGTGAAACTGCAATTCCATCTTGCCTCCCATATATGACTTTGCTTTTTTTCATTTGATGTGCGTATGTCTATATATAGTTCAATCCACATGGTAAGTATAAGTATTTAAATAGCACCTCAACAGCTCAGTGACTGGGCGCTCGACTGCTCTATCCAAGAATATGGGATCGAATCATGGCTGTGGAAACTGCTTTTTGGCAGCAAGAAAAGCAAGGTGCCCATGTGCTCTGCGATGTCAGTGCACAGGTGGTAAAAATTTACAAAGCCCTCCACTACAGCATGTGGCATAGCCCGAGTCCCTCTGGGATGTTAAAGCTCATAAACCGACTGAAACCTATTACTAAGAGCAATTTTAGTACGCTCAAATCAATGTGCTTGATATGTCCGCCATCTTAAATGTATGTCAAATTCAGCTGCCTGTGAAACAGCGTGTATTAATATGTCTACAATGCAGATGTTTTAAAACACTAAATATCTCAGAGTTTCTTTTAGGCAATGAAAATGTACAACACAGCATGCCTCTCCAGGGCATGCAAGTTTCAAGTTACATATCATTAGCATAACCACATTCACTATACAGGATAAAGGCCTCTAGTTTCTCTCCAACTAACCCTCTCCAATGTAAACTATGCTTTATCCCTACAGGCTGTCTACTTCCTAAGCCCACCTGGCTATCTGGGTCCCCTTGGTAATATATATTTTCCTAGAATTCATTCCTTTACAACTAACTGCTGAATACCTTGCCTTTGACTTCCCGCTTGTTCACTAATCCACTAGGCTCTCTTCCTACCTTTGCTTGTGGTGTTCTCTTCCTTGTCCCTGTCCTGTGTGCACTGGTAATTTTCCAACATTCAATTTCAAGTCTTTTTGTCATCCTCCAAGTTTCTATCTTATCAGTGGTCACAAGCAAGGTATCATGCTTGCCTTTTGAGACATATAGATTACCTGCTAGTGCTGATTTCAGTGGGAATATACTTGTCAGATGCACTACACTAGCATTACAATAAATGTGCAACTCACAATAGTCCACATTATTATTTTAGACACATCAAAAGATTATCACAAGCAGAGCTTAAAGTCAGGGGGGTGTCGCGGCGTCCAAGAACCCTCACCAGTTTTTACGAGAGGTCTGAGACTTGAATATATTGGGTGTCCAGCACTGCACGAATATGAAGCAGGTGCAACCTTTTATTCTTCTCAGTGGCAATCAGAGAATGCTTATGATTGTTAGAAAATTTTGCAGCAAGTTGTTTTAAGAATTATTGCTTTGTTTTAGTAAGAATCAGAATTTCTAAAATCTGCAATGAAGAAAACAAAGGTCAGTCCCTCTACACAGAGGCTGGAACTAGTTAAGTTATTCTACACACATACCATCTCTTCGATTTTGCTGGTTCAGTGCACACTGTGTTTTAGGTGCTGGCTGAGCAAATTGTCAATATGCTTACACAATATTATTCAGATGTTGTACTCGTCACCAGTCAAACAGACCAAGCTGGTAGTTCTTACAATATTTCTTGCTAATTGTCAATGGGTTCACTTGAAGTGTAAAAATTATAGAATATATTTTTCCTACCTAGTTGATTTTACATTTAAAGTGCGATTAAGATTGTGCTTCCTGTGTAAAGTGTTTTAAAGAACATAGCACTCTCGCTGCTCCTATAAAGTTTACTCAAATACATTTATTTGCAAAATTTCCATTTAAACTTATTTACTCTTATAAAGTTTTCTTCGCAACCAGACAGTCAGAAATTCAGTTCTCGATGTGAACTGTGCTACAAGATAGTGGTTTCAGGAAACAATATTACATATGTTACAAGTGCTAACGCTTTGTTGTTTCACTATAAGCTGCTTTATGTCACATATTGTTTGTCGATCATGCTTGCAGAGCACAGGGATTAATTTTTTCGGGTGCATGTCATAAAATGATCACGAAAACCTCCTTCGTATATAATATGATCGTATATAATATGCTCGAATTTCTAGAGTACCCTCTCTGACAGAGCCAGACTTTAAGCACTGAAAGTAATTCATTCATTTCAAAATTACTTTTGCTAAAGTGAATAACTGCTGTTTCTATACATCATATCATGCACTCCCGGTACGATGCTAAGAAAGCAGTAATGACATATGCGGCAAGCCTGTCCCACAGTGATGGATGAACAAAAAAATACAGAATTGAGTAGAACTGTGTGTCCAAGGGTCACAACCATTCTCTAAGCAGGTACATGTAAGGCGTCGAGGGTCCATCGAAGCGACAGCGGTGCAAAATGGTTGAAGGTCAAAACTAGTTGAAAGTGCGCAGTAACACTCACTGTTGCATACTGGCTATAGGCACAGTGCCGCTTTGTTACACTTGTCATCATGGGCGAAAAAGGAGTTGGGGGGGGGGGGGGGGGGGAAGAGACAGGCGGAAATGTTCATGGTGTGAAAATTACCCAGCGCAAGCTGCCATGGTCCCGCGAACATGGAATCTATAAATCATATCATTCAGTGGCTTAGAACGGTGGAAGCAGCTCGCCGCGAGAGCAAGGCACCGAGTTTGCCTCTTATTACTTCTTTGAGTGCAATGAATGTGGCGAGTGTTTGACCATGATTCTGTTTTTGTTGTTTTGTTGCCATTGTCATATTTTTAATAGCCTGTTATGTAGGAAAAGGAGAGGGAATAGTTTCACTGGATAGAATTTGGCGGTAAGATGAAAGAATGTGCTCTAGTGTCTGGGGAAAAGTTTTGTTCACAAGCTTTACTTAGTTTCTATACGGATGAAATCCAGACAGTAAATGAGAAGGAATTTGCTCTGCAGAGGTAATTGTAATGTTACTACTTTTTGGGAGCAGTAATTAGTAATTTCATTACATTTTTAACACTGCTTGCAAGTAATTGGTAATGTAATTAAACTGCTTTTGAACAGTAATTTTGCCAAGTATGGTGCCAATTTAACCCAGACAAAAAAAAAAAAGATACCATTATGTCTATTAGGAATGAAGTAGATTAAATAAGACATGCCAGCTGGACTTGTGAATGTAATCATGTAGCTCAAATGGTTTTTCTACTTCTGATTGGCAATCACATTGGAACATTCAATTAGAAGGCCCTGTTGAACATTCAATAAACAAATGTTGCAACTTAAACTGCTGTGTAGTTTGCATAATTTCTACGACCACAGCAGTTGATTAAACGAAGTAACTTTGATCCCTGAAGATCTGCTACTAAGTAGGGTCCAATGTGCGAGGTCCCAAAAAGAAAAGATTGTGTCAACTCTTCCGGTATATATGTAGGTTCGTATGGTTTATGTGTCATATGCATGCTTGCCTGTCGCCTGCTTGGAGCTGCCATTTCAGGTCAGTGCCGGCAGAATAAGCATTAAGATTGGAAGCCTTAGCTGAACTGCCCAACTGGAATGTTCAATTTAATCAAATTGGAGCTTCGAGTCTGTTCCAAAAGCGTGTTTAGAAACTGATTTCCATGGAAATCATTTTTTTTTTTTTTTCACACAAGAACAAGCCAAAAGACTGCACTGCACTGACTTGACAAATATCTAAAAGATGGCAACTTTATTGAAATATGGGCGGAGAGGCTCCGCAAGAAGGGCTGAGTTATTTCAGATACAAGGCATATACTGCAGAGTACAAGTGCACCTTCCAAAAACAGGAGTCTGCATTATGTCCCGTTTTTGCTGACCTACCAACATAGCTTGATCAGCCACACTGCTGAGCCACAATGCAAACCCAATTCGCGCTCATACATGTAGTTTTATGTAAGTACCAAAAGCAACCTCAAATATTCACCAGCTGTTCCTGACTGCAGTTCCTTTTTGACAGGCGATTCTATCAAATTGTTTTTCACGAAATTCTAGCACTGAATTGATTGCGGACGAGTAGCCTAGCTGGCCGCAGAACGATTTCGGAGATAACTGCAGTGCCTTAACGTACCGCCTGAGAGCTATGGAATAGAACACTGCAGCAACTGCAGTTCTTTCGTATTTGAAGGCGGAATACGAAGACAACGAGATAAGCAGCCCACGGGGAGACGAATTTCCTTGCGTCGAGTGAAGTGCACAATGCACAGCCGAACCCGAAGCCCAGAACGAAGCTAGAAAAAAAACTTCCTCTGCAGCTGCATGTCACAATCAAGCGCGTCCAAACTCCGTCATTCTGCGCGCAATGCTGACCAAGGTAGATGTAGTAGATGGGCATGAACGGGCCTTTAAGCAGACCTAAAGCAGCGCCCAGCCACACGCTCCTCCACTCCTGGCACTCCTGGCGCTCGCCAGCGCGACCAACGCGCCAAACCGCCAAACGCCGACGCTACCGATCACTACATAAGTAAAAATTATTAAAAAACTGGACAGTAATCATTTCTTTACCAACAATTTAAGTTTTAAATAAGAATTATAAAGGTTTTACTTGCTATCATGCACATTTTTTTCTTTTCTTAGTTTATGATGACGTAGTGTGACGTATTTTATGCGTGGCAGCAGCAGCTTGCTAGTGCCACGGGCGTGGCTCTAGCCTCGGCCAAAAATAAACCAAAAGCAAAGCGAAGAAAGCCGCTACCCATTCATGCCGTCTGGTAGAAAGCCGCCGGCGCTTTGGGCGCAGCGCATCGTCGGCGCGCGAGCGCTTCTGCTGGCGGCTCTACTGATTTTTTTTCTTCTTTGAAGTAGGAATTCGGAACCCGAACAATATGGTACTTTGAAAGTAAAGACATAAATAAAACAAAACCTAAGCCAGTGTGCAATGCGCAACACTGGCTTTTCGCTTCGGTGGCAGTGTATGTGGAAACGGCATGCTAGACCCCCCAGAAGCGACAGCCGAGAGCTGGGCTCCGTTGGTCAATAGAAAGACTCCTAAAAAAAAAAAAAAAAGAAAAAAAAAAACGTCTTCCCCAAGACGGGACGAGTACCCTAAGGCGTCGGGCCTTGCGTGCACGTGCTTTTTCGGCGCTCGGCATTTTCCGTAGTTTTTATTTTCTACTCGATGCGTCGAAACGAGTGGTGACGGTTCAGTGCGCGGAAAAACAGCCATGGCTGAGCACGCTCCACAGCGCGTGCTGTTCGGGGGATTTCGGGCGATCGGGAATGTTGAGACTTAATTTCAGAATAACTGCTTGGTGCGCGGTAAGAAACTGTACGAAGCCAGCACGTGCATGGAGTGCGCGGGGAACCTCACAGTGCAGAAGGGCCCTCGGATATCTTCAGAAAATGCGCTGCCGAAATGAAAACCGCCTGCTACGACGTCAGCTTGGAGGTAAGTTTTATTCGGCCCTTTCGGCATCTCTTCACCACATATGTAATTCATTTTTTTTTATGTAGTTGTTGGCGAACCCACGCAATATCACGGATGCCATTTGCGTCTGCAAGGCCGGGTGCCACTGTTAACGATGCGACACATTGCTCTCGTATGATTTCCAAGGAAACCGCAAAAAAAAAAAAAACTTGATTTACGATTGCTTCTCGATGGTTTTTTTTTTATAACTATTATGACACCCATAAACACAAGAGCAGATCGAGCTGTTAGTTTAAAAGGACGTTTTCTCTTTGCGGGGAACCATGAACGTGTGGCAAGTCAGAAAGCGCGCACTCCTGCAATGTGCTTCGCTCTCCATGTCGTGCTTCTACGTCTTCTACGTCAGGCTAGGCTTCCCAAAAGCGAGCGCCGAGAACAGCTGGAAACTTAAGTCGTTAGAAAAAAAAAAAAAAAAGTTCCCGTTGGGCAGGAAGGCTCCGCGCTTTCTACAACACAGGCCGTGTCCGAAGGCCTGCCAGCTCTGGTTACAACTTTTAGTAGTTGTCACAACTATTAGAGCTCAAGTTGGGTCCAGAAGTAAAAAAAAAAAAAAAATACCCGTTTATTTTGTGTTTTTCGCGTGCTGCGCGCTCTATACAAACAAGCGATCGCTCGTGCATGCTTGAAAAAACCTAGCGTGAAGTACTGTACAAAAAAAAAAAAAAAAACGTGGGAAATGCGCAGCCTTAACGAAAAGCAATGGGTGCGATATGAGATTCGAAATGACTAAGTAAGTACAGGCCTTTGTTTCAGTCGGTGTTTATGTTTTTATTCTTACGGGGACCCAAAAAGAAACCGGAACACAGCGTCGGTGCTACCCACGGTTGCGGATCCAGACAGCCGCGTTTTACAGAGGCGCCTCCCAGACGGCGCCACATGTTCGGCCAAAGCTGCAGCGCACCAGGCCCATACACGACAACCAGCGGCAACCGAAGAGGGAGGAACTGACGTCGCGTGACGGCGTCTGCTCTCATCTGGGCTGGAAACGGAATGTCGCACAGCTTGCTTTAGCATTCCTGAAGCACCTAATTGACGTCCAGAAATGCGCTCGTTTTGAAAAGAAGGCAGTGTGGAGGCAGGATGTATGAAGAAGTGAAACATACAGCACGTGCGTTCGAGCGCTGACTAAAACTGGTCACAGTAACCTCATTATCAAAACAGTACAAAATGGTATATTCCGTTGTTTTCCACGCCAACTATGCCGACTACAGTACGTCACTGAAGCCACAAAAGAAGTCGGCATTCAGTTGGAATAAATAAATGTGGACTACCCCGCATGGAGGTAGAGATATAGTAAAGTAAGGACATGAAAAACGAACGACATCACGCCAACTGGCTACTGAATAACGGAACACAGTCCCAGACGCCCACTGACGTCCGACGGACAACCGAACTCGGCCGCAACTCGGCGGCCGATTTCGGACGTCCGCCGGAATTCCGGCGTACGTACGAAAGCGGATGGTCGAATCCGTTCGCCCAGCGGACAGCCGCCGTACGTCCGCCACTGGATTTGCTTTTACACAGCTATGATATAGTTTGTAGATACAGACCTGCACAAAAAACAGGGTCCTATGGGACCTCGTGCGCCAACTTTCGTTACCTTTCTCGTCGTTGAGGGCGCTCGGTTGACCTGTTCGTCTGTCATTTTCATCATCATCAAATCACAAATTAATATAAACAAACTGTACCCAAATTAAAAAAAAAAAGATCTTTGCCCAGGTTATATTTCTAAAATTTTGCCTTTTTGTATTTTAGCGGACAGTGTTTATTTTTACGATGTTTTTCTCTCGCTAGAAGACATACCGCGATTCCGCTTTGTGCGACGGCACTGCAGTTACTCACCGCACATGCGCAGAACAAGTGCTTGTGCATTACAGCGTGGACAGATAAATAAACTATAACGACGAAGAAAAATGACAGACCTAATAGACCCTTCTTATTAACAGGTTTACAGTAGCGCCAGGTTAACCGTAGTGTTCGTTCCCTAGCGGCGAAGGCTATGAACTAGAAGGTGCGCGCTGGAGCAGTGCTATCTGTGCAGGTCTGTATTTCATTCGGTCTTGGTTTGTAGTCGTCGTGCTCGTCTGAACTGCGTATAAATAAGTAATGCCGTCAAGTCTGCATTATATGATGCCAGAGCGAATAGATGCGATAGAAAGCGTTTCCATTAAACAGTTTTTTTTATTTTCCGCATGTTTTATCGTTGAATTCTTCCATCAAAAATTTTTTATTAAACGTTAAATGACCATTAAACATTTTTCTATCATGACGCTTCGGTGAAATTTTAATCAGTGGCTGAATAGACGCAGCAAGCAGCAAGCTCAAAAAGAACGAAACCGAACCTATCCTACAAAAATATCTGATATGAGCCAATCCAATCCACCTGACAAGTTGAAGTTTAGTCATGGAAGATGGCTTCACGTTTCCGTGTTCTGCATTTTCTGCGCAGTTACAAATACCTACGGCTGTAATGCACTGCTAGCATTGTTTTTGCTGTGGCTTGGTGCGGCTGGCACACTTTGTTCACCTGCCGATTCCAAAGTAAGTATTTCACTGAACTTTTGTTTCTTTAGTGGAACTTTTCGATGCACCGATGGTGCTGAGCTTTTGGGTAAGGAAACAGCAGCAGCCGAACGGTCGAGTGTTTTAGGCGAGACTGACAGGATGGCTCCGCGCCGACTAACTAAAGTGCAGCCTCAAGTCTGAGGGCCATCTTTCTCGGCATTACTGGACGCTGCGCCAGTAAGCCGCGCAACTTCTCTGTCTCTGATAAAGGAGTGCCTGCCCGAGCTTTAAAGGAGTTAATTTGTTAACCATGCGCAACGTGCTCAGTTGTAAAAACTATATGAGAAAACTTTTGCACTCGAGCCTATCGTGCGACATGCCTACACTTGTGAAAACGTCGCGAGCTTTTTTTTTTTCTTTTTTATTTTTAATGGACAGCCGCTGATCTTTCTCTCTTGAGCTTTACGGCAACTACAGTTTCTAGAAGGAACGGCTGTAGCTACTAAACTAAAGGATTAGTACTAAAGGATTAGTACTCTCCTTCAGCTTTGACAAACCAGGACAGCACCTTGCGCATGTTGGTTATGCATGTGGGACCGAACCGCGCAGAACAACCGGACAAGGAGATGAGAGAAAAAAAAAAGTCAGCACTTGTCTTTTTCTTGCCCCTTTGTTCTGCGCTGTTCTGTCACGAATTTGACATACCGCCGCCGCGATACAGTTGGGCTGTGAGCTCTGGTGCCTGCAACGCCTTCTTTTATGCAAAACAGGCATACTGGGAGGCCATGCAAGCAGCGGGCTCTATAAAAAAAAAAAAAAAAAAAAAAAAAAAAAAACCCGAGCTGAGCAAAAGTGAGATGAAAACAAAATTGTTGTTGCCTTGTCCGTACAGATATTCAAAGGCTCCTCAGAACTTCACTGCATTATTGACAGCGAGATAATGCCAAAGCTACACTAGTGCCATGCAGCACCTTATAGTGCATGATACTGAGCTTGTCTCGCACTGAAAGCACTTACCATGTTCTTAGATTATCATATTAAAGTAGCTTTAAACCCATGCTTGTTAATACAGTGATAGCCATAAATTGAATCTAGGGCATCATGCTCACATACAAGGCTTCTGATAACCGCTGGTCACATGATGTGGGCTATAGCAGAAACCTGTACCTGGTCATCTTACAAGCATTTGTGCAATTGATGCTTTTAATGTGTTGTAAAAGTTTTTGTGTTCTGTTTCTGTATGGGAATGCTTTCCTTATTGAAGGCTAACATTTGGCTTGCTACAGCAAAACCTCTACCTAGTCATCCTAAAAACAGCACCGCAGTTGGTGCTTTTAGTGTGTTGTAAAAGTATTTCTGTTCTGCTTCTGTATGGCAATGCTTTTCTCGTTGAAGACCAGCATGAGGCTTCCAAAAATTTTTCAGATGCCATTTGCTGTAGCCGATTTCGTAGGCCAACAGGAAGGAAGCAGCACTTTGAGCATGGAAAACTGTCATCCACGGGGAAAAAACAGCAACATCTTTTTGCATTCTCATTTCTTTGGTATGGCTAAAAGTGAGTATTGTATCATTATCGATATTATTAATATTGAATCATGATTGTCAGTGTTGAAGTTGTTTGAGCGTGATGATTTTAAACACACAGGACATCCCTTCGACATTAAGGTTTTAGCTTGTTTACATGTAGGATGTAGAACTGGTTTCAACAAACTTTATGCAGCAAATTCTTTTTACATTGTCCACCATGTTACTTTTTGTCATTGTCCATGAAGTAAATAACCAGTATTTTACGTTTACACAGTCGTCCACTCTTAGCTTGAATGGGAATGTGTGGCATGCAGTTTGCAAAATAGCAATGCATCCGTCACAGCCATGCATCAAGGCTAAGTGGCTTGTGCGTAGAGGGACCAGCCGCTCCAGCTTCACGTCATCTGCCTCTTTGCTCCGGTGTGCAGACGTGCATTGAGGCAAAGTGGTTTATGTGTAGAGAAACCAGGAGCTTCTTTGTCACATCTGGCTGTTTGTTACGGTGTGCAGATGCGCATCGAGGCAAAATGGCTGATGTGTAGAGGGACCAGGAGCTGCTGCTTAACGTCCTTCGCCTCTTTACTACAGTGCACAGCCGTGCATTGATGCTAAGTGGCTTGTGCACGGAGGGCCCAGGAGCTGCAGCTTCATGTCTACCTCTTCGCTCAGGTACGCAGGTGCGTATTGAGGCAAAATGGCTTATGCATAGAGGGACCAGGAGCTGCTCTGTGGCGTAGTCTGTATATTTGTTATGGTGCGTATCGAAGTACAATGGGGGGGCTCATGTGTAAAGGTACCATGAGCTGCTGCGTCATGTCGTCTGCCTCTTTACTATGGTGCGCAGGCATGCATCAAGGCAAAGTGGCTTATGCGTAGAAGGACCAGGAGCTGTTGCTTCACATCTGCTATGATGCGCAGCTGCGTATTGTGGGTGGTGGGGGAAAACATTTCCATCAGATACAAATACAGGAGGTTACTCACTAGCTGACCCTGAGGGGGTCTGTCCTGACAAAAACAAGGGGTCCCTAGTTTGGGACCACAGTGGTGGTAGAGGGACTAGAGGCTGGTACTTCACGCTGTCTGCCTCTTCGCTACGGTGTGCGGCTGCGATGGATGCAGTGGCATCTCAAAAAGTGCATGCCACGCACTCGCATGTTCAGCCTGAGTGGACGAATGTGTACCTGCTATAGCTTTGTTATTCATAGAATAAACCGAGGCCAAGTTGGATAAATTATAGCTCACCTCATATGTGGTCAGCAAAGAAAAGCCACTCCAGAAAATCTGATGCATTTACTGTCATAGGATTCTTATTCATATACATGCTACTGACAAGTCAGATTCTTCACCCTCAGAAATGCCAGAAAAACAACCAAGGGTGCGTCTGTAATAGTCTAGCTTGCTCTTTCTCTGCAGACTTGAGTCAGATGTGTGTTCCATTGCTGTGGGTGGGACAGGTGTGAATCTGTAATTTTAAGCTTGCAACAGGCATGTTATTGTAGTTTAAAGGCAAAACGGTACTAATAATCGTAGCCCCCCGTGGCTTTTATCCCCTTTTAATAGTGTTGCTAGACACTGAATTATTAGTTTACTCTGCACTGTTTCTGTCTAGTTAATGTGCGGAGATGTACATATATTTATATGACTTGGAGTTGTCGACTTTGAACTTAGAAACATTGTAGAGTTATCTGATGTGTTGCTTTCATTTCTTTAATGATTTCTGTAAGGGATCGGTGGGTATGCTAGGCACCATTATTAGTCTGCTCTTTTTGGGTCACCTGTTCAATGCTCAGCTGCGGCCGTCTCCCACTTGCCCTCGGACAGGAGGCGGACAGACGCGCACAGAGAGGCAGCTACAGCAGCTACAGTGCTTAACGGAAACGTAGGCAGAGAGGGAAAGAAGTCCCCTCGTCCGAGGACTTTGCTCTCGCACTCGAAGACGCGGGGACAGGCAGTTTGTTCTCGTTGCTGTGTCAGGTAGGGGGCTCATTTTTATTTAAGGAGCTTTACAAACAGTATACAACTAAGGGGTCCTTAGTACTAAGAGTACTAAGGGGTCCTTAGTACGCTGACTGGACCCATCACCCGGAGGCAGCACAGCTTTGAAACGAGCACCTCTTTTGGAAGAACTGCTTATCGTTCAAAGAAAAAACACTGTCAGGTTGAAGGGTGTAAGGCCCTCTTCCTTGTTGGGGAGCCCATAAAAGTGACAATTATTCAGTGCAGGCGTGCTGAGTGGGGTCTCGTTGAGGATTCCAACCCTGGATGTCAACAATGGTGGGAGATGGCGGCGTTGAAAAAGGGCAAGTGTGTAACAGTGACGGTATGATGCGAAGCGGGAGGATGTGGGTTGGCTCTTCTGATGTGGTCCGCAATGGTGCTGACTCGGACGCCAATAATTGCAATAATTGCCCTCTAAAAGGAGCCGCCAAGGGTGCAAGCTTTGGGCAATGGTTGCGCACGTGGGACACCGTTTTGATGGGTTCTATTTTTTTTTCTTTTTTTATTTCCTAGGGGAGAGAGTTTGGCATGTGACCTAGTGAGCCAATCATTTCGAGGTCCATTCTCTAAATTCCGTTTGTTGTGAAACGAATTTGTTGTCCCTTTTGCATTGCTTGTATTAGGGGGAGGGTGAAGAACCTTATGAAAGTGGAAAGACATGCCAAAATGTTTGTTAGCCAGTCATGTGTGAGTTCGTTGTCATTGGGGATGAGAAATGTGGGCGGAGTCCCGAAGTTAATGAAACGGCCCCGCGGCCTGGAGAACTCTCCGTGTGCAAGTTGTGGCCAGATGCATTAAATTCACTATTTTCATTTCTATATAACATGCCTTTCTGAAGATGGTGAGCTCTTTTGTCCAATCCTTTAAGAAAGCAGCAAAGCGCTCCCAAATCTTCCACAAAACTGTGTGATATCTTTAATGCTAACTGCGGCTTGGTGTCACTCAAAACATGTAGTTGAGGTAGATTTCATCCCCCCCCCTCTTTTTGTTCGTTCAAATGAGGACCAGCGGACACTAACTCTTGCTTTTGTAATGCCCTAGGCCCCGCCTTAAGGCAGTACTCCAATGTCAATACCATTTTTATAGCTATGGCTGTCCAGCAGCACTAATGTCTTTTATACACTTCTTTTACTAATCTCTTACCCAAATGGTGGCTTATACTGCGGGGGCGAGTCTCTGGACAGTATGTCTGGAGATTTTGGACTAGAATCACGATGTAAACGAATTGTGACCTTATTTCTCTTGCACACATGAAAGAACTAACGTTCAACTTTCACATCGACAAGTATGGTCCGAGTTTCCTGGTCGATGTGAAAGTTATGTGCTTTGATTGCAGTTTGTGTAGTCCACACACTTTTGTCCCCGATATTACATAGGGGCAAATTAGGCACTTTTACAGGGGCAGTTTCTTTGGTGGCCACTGCCTTTCCCATAAAAAAGCTAAAGTGTTTCTTGTGAACAGCTGGCTGCATTTATAAAGACCATTATTTTTTTGTAATTTGTTGTATGTATGTATGTATGTATGTATAACTTTATTAGGGAGCCGGCAAACGACAGGTTAAAGCGTCGTGACGCTGGCCAAGCGTCTACCCGGGGTGAATATCGCGCTGTGGGTAAAAAAATAACTTTACTTTTAACTCTTGTAGAAGCATGAACACTGCGGCGGTCTATGCTTCCACATTGGGCTTTAGCCACATGTCAAAAGTCTATCTTTATTCTGCTGCAGCAGCTTGCATGTTATCCGATAAGTTACTTCGTCGCAGCTGCTCTAAGGAGACGCTTTCTAGACGCTTGTAGCCTAGATGTTGATGTCGATATACCCCTGACACGCCCAGGGAATGTCTTTGGCAGAGGGTACATAGAAACCAGCAAAATGTGCAGCTTACAGAACAAAAAGGTAAAAATTTTAAATGATGTTATTATTGATCACTTCTTTTCAGAGCAGGAACAATGACTTTAAAAATCTGCCTGTTAAACTGCTCAAAATGCAGGTTTCTGCCGCCAATGCGTACCTGTGTAATACTGCAATGCTCTTGGCTGTGCTTTATATTCATATACAGCATCCTTTATGCTTAGTTTCTCTGCATGTGCTCTCCATGTCTTGGGCATTGCTGAGGGCGCATTGCAGCAAGCATAACATGCCGTGTTTGGTCAGAGTGGCATGTTCAAAGAGACGACATAAAAACATTAAAATACTGAATGCCAGGTTCTGGTCAAACTACGTTTGTATCTTGTTATTCTGCATGGGTTTTGCTGCAGTTATATGACCTTTCTATATAGTATGTGACAGTTCTGAATGGAGATGCATGCGTACAGTGCCATCTGGAAAAAGCAATTGAGAGAAACTGGCAGTTGCCCTTGGAGATGTGTAATCAAAGTTCAGCACAGATAACTTGAATTTCATTTTCCCTTATATTGCAGGAGGAGCCCAACCTGCTCTTTCCATCTTAGGCCTGAAAGACCAGCAACAGCTGATCGCGCAAATGCACAGGTTAGTAACTGCTCCTGGAATCCCGACCTGCGGAGGCCGCCCACAGAGAACTCGATCATCTCCTCGCTAATTCCGAAATATTAGGTTTCAATAAATACCTTTTCCTCCATCACCTCCCCAAGGGAAGAGCTGTCACGGCCAAGGATAATTAAAAAAAATTATTCAAGTAGATTCTTAATACTCCAGTTGGCCTGCATTTTACCATGCCATTCCTTAACATCGATATTTTTTTAGTGTAGACTATTTATGTATGCAGTTTTTGCAATAAAGCCACAAAAAAAATGCTTTTTTTACAACCTCGTATGCTGGTATGCCTATGCACTTTGCATGTTTTCAGGAATGGTGCATTTGTGTAAAGCTCAGCTAGCATATGTGCCTCTTTGATGGAAGTTTTAATTGCACACTGCTGTTCAGTGCTTTGTGTGTGAAAGTAAAGCAGACAACAGGAAACTTGAACCTGTTGCATATTCTATTGTCTGCTTTACTCTCACGACAAAGGCATTGAGCACTAGTATGTGACTGAAATTTCCATGGCACATGCTTGCTGAGCTTTACACGAATGTTATTGGCAAGTTTTTACACCAATAGCGGGCCCTGCAAGCATGTTCCGGGAAACGTCCGAATTTCCGCCTCCGGCTGCCCGTCGGACGTCCGTGGGACGCGATCCGGATCCACGAACGATAGTCCGACGGATGTCCGCTGTACGTATATCGAACATAACCGGACTTCCGTCGGATGTCCGAAGGTCCGAAAACGGACGTCCGTCGGTCGACCGTCGGACGTCTATGGCCGTCTGGGGTGGGTCAGGAAAGGTGAAAGAAGTGGGAGGTAAAGGTTGCACAGAAAAATAAAAAGAAACGTGTCGCCTACCAGGGAGGGAGAAAGGGGTTGGCGGAAGGCACGCAGCGCCGTGAAAAGAGCGACCGCAAATTTGATTCAAGGTTCAGAATTTTCGTGCGGCACGGCAAACGCACGACGAAGAAAGCAGGCAGCTAAAGACGAAGAAAAATGAAGATATATTAAAAACAATAAAAAAAGAGGAAACAACTGAGCATAAGAACCAAATGAAGGCCCGGGAAGAGGAAAGCAGTGCACAAACAGGCTGCAATCGAACGCGTATAAAGATATAAGCATCGAAATTTAAGAGACAATTTGTGAAACTACACTAATCTAAGAACACACCGTTTTCTTTTCTCTCCATAAGCTGAAATGTTGTAACGGGTCGCTTTATAAATACCCAGAGATGTGCGCTATACTTATGACATTTAATCTCAATGCGTTATAGTTGTTAGACCTAATTGTTCAAGAAAATGTTTCCATTCTAGGGTGCGCAAGCAACCGGTAATATGCAAGTCATTGCCTCCAGAAGATCGCTCTAGTCCTGTTTTATGTACATACAAAAAAAAAAAAGAATAGCTTTGAAAAAGAAATAACGACGGAAAATAGAGCACGCAGAGGCTATAGGGTACTTAATAAGGCGGAAACTTGGGCGAGTTGGAAAGCATTTGAACTCATCTTTTCTAGCGCTTCTTTACAGGATACAAGACAGGGCCCATTGTACTAGAAATGATACTTAATAAGGCGGAAACTTGGGCGAGTTGGAAAGCATTTGAACTCATCTTTTCTAGCGCTTCTTTACAGGATACAAGACAGGGCCCATTGTACTAGAAATGATACTTAATAAGGCGGAAACTTGGGCGAGTTGGAAAGCATTTGAACTCATCTTTTCTAGCGCTTCTTTTTTATGTGTTCCCTAGCGTCCGTCCTGTTCTTATGTGTTCCTCCTTCATCTAATGTCCCTTGTGTGTTAAACAAGCGCTAGAAAAGATGAGTTCAAATGCTATAGGGTACGCTTAATTCGCTTCCGCTAGATCATACTTCTGCGAAAGAGAGGTTGTGAGGCCGGCACGGTTTCTCACCACGAACAAAAATAGCGCTATAGGTTCGAAGCTAGGTCGCAATTTACTAAAAAATTTGGCTCGGATGCACTGTCCTTTTCGACTGCTTTGCACTTCAGATTTTGCAAACTTCCTGTAAAATGTGAAGGTTCAAAAAGTTTATCTACTTGGAGCACCAGAAAAGCTCCCACTTGAAGCAATGAAATTTAATGTGTTTTTGCGGCTTCGCTCTTTGCGAAGTAAGCGAATCACGACAAGAGTTCCCAAAGGGAAAATAATTAAATTCCCTTGGAAGTATTTGACGTGTAATATCAACCTTGTTAACAATTATAGTCTGGTTAGTACTGCAAAGAGCACCCGCGGCAAGTAGCCAGATTATATATAGTCCGGTAAGCAGTAGTTGCAAGTATATCCAGTCGATTACTCATATTTAATACCACACACTCAAACAATAAACACGTATTATGTCCGCATTTGATTTCGGCATTATATTAATTGCTTGCGTATTAGGTGCTCGTCATCTTTTTCGCATTTTTTCCGCTTTCTCTCGGTGCGCGCCATGACCTGCATCATACCTGCCAATTCGACGCGCAATTATCAGTGCTTTTATTTTTGTTTGTTTGCTCTGTACCATTTGATGCCAGTAAAGCGTCCGCACTCAAGTGCCCACTATGAACGTATTACGCATGTGACAGGTTTAATTTTTCACATTTTATTTGAAGTAATGCCGTAGCTGTACTTGACTTTTTTTTTTTTTTTCATCTAAACAGCTGGTTCACCCTTTGGCTAGTGGCACGCAAACAAATGTCCGTGATATACGTATATGTTAATCACGAACAAAGAATAAATGCTTGAGTCGCGTATACGTCTTGCTTATTTTTTTTTTTTTGCCGGTAAATACCACAGTGCTTCAAATTAGTACGGTAGTGAATAAATGTGTTTTGCTCTTACATTGTATTTGTAATTTCTGTAAGAGGTGATTAGGGCACATAAAGAACACCGATTAAAGAGATATATTACAGATTACTTACGATTTAAGATAAACGTTGTTATGTATTAATAAGCGCAAGCTGCGAAATGTAAGCAGGTGTTCGTAAATAGGGTTTTTAAAAAATAAGTGTTCCTAAAGAGGCCTTACGAAGCACAAGCTTTGATTCGCATGTACACTGTTTTTCTCCGCGTGTTAATAGCGCTCCTGGGCAGTAGCCTTTATTCCCTTACGGGAAAAACGAATGCAAAACACCACGCTTCGTTGCAAACATAAAGTACAAATTGCTCATCTGGACGATTTGTAACTGTCCGCAGGAAGAAATGTTGAGAGTTTCAGATAGCGATTCAAACATCGCGCGCTGCTCCGAAGGACTACCCAAGCGTGAACGATGTCTCCAGATAGACGTAAAAGAATGGCAGGGATCAGTTTAAGCACCTGGAATAAGTAGCCCCTTTATTAATTATCACACTAATTGCGTAGCGTCTGCAAATCGCTCCAAAGAGAACCGCACCCCTCCTCTGTACCCCCGCTATCCCGCGGCCGCTACACGCCGAGCGGCGAACGTGGCACGGATGGATGGATGGAATATAGGAGCGTCTCCTTTGAAACGGGGTGGTAGCAGTAGCTATCATGCCCATTTTTCTCCATATATCTTAAGGACCTGAACTTGCAGAGAGCCGGCTCCGTGAACTGCGCATGCGCGCCCAGGACCAAAGTGGAAAGGAGAATATGGTGCTCTTCTGGACGGATGTGACGTCAAATAGCTTTTAGTGCTTGTTTTTTTCTAGAAGTAAGCCTCAAACCCAGATGTTCACTGAGCCGCCCAAAGTATGTCCCAAACAAGGAAGGCTGGCGCGCTTTTCAGACAACGAGCATTTGCGCTTTGCGAGCCCTAGGCACCCTAGGTTGTCTTTCATGCGTCGGTCTGCTGCAGTTTGCGGGCCATCATCCCGGTAGATGCAAACTCGGTGAAATGCGGATTCAGTTCGTGGATTATAGCCTTAAATTCAAGGGCGCAGCCCTCGGTGCAGTCGTACTGACTGCGGTGAGTCGTACATACATGCCCGCGAACTCTAAGTAAAGTATTTGTCGTCTTTCTGCCATCGCCTTCCTTGCAGCTTCTTTAACGAGTTTTTGCACGGCAGTGCAAGCATGCGTTATCCTCAATTATTGACGTGGCGTAATCGCGCTATCGCGCGACAGTCTCCGGGCGAAGGCGTGAGGAGACGACGAGACTGCGTAATGGCGTCCACGATCTCGTTTCATTGCGCTTGGAACAACTTCCATTCCTGCTGCTGTGCACCGATCGGTCGCCGGTTGCTGTTGTCTTCCGGATGCACTGGAGTATTGGGACATATGAGGCGACTAAATGATAACGTAAAACTATTTCTGAGTTCGCTTATATTCGTTTGGGCAGTATAAGGCATTTTTGCGTGCGCCAGCGTGAACGCGCTGGTTTATAATCGGGGTTTTATTGCCTTCCTCGCAGCTTCAACCGATGGAGCGGCTCGGCCCATAGAAAATGTCGGGCTTCTTTCGGAAAACTGTTGGAAGGTAAGTGGCACTCATCTGTACAGACCATACGTGGTATGCTGCAATACACGAGTAATATCTGCGGACTGCTAAAAGGGGGGTTGCTGGCCAGCTGAGAGAGTTTAAACGTAAGTAGGCCCTGTGCGGACTGAGCCTCGAAGTGCAACAAGCCTACTGCACAGCATGAAATGGCTACAAAAGTATGGTTATATACATGACCGAATTCATGTGCTTATTTGCTCAGACCTTCCACTGTCAAGTACTCACACTTATTTCGGTGTATGCAGCAATGAAAGTGACTTCATTACTCCTCAGCCAGCATAGGTTCATGCCTGTGACAATATCTGTCCTTTTACTGCCGAAATAACTGCATTGGTGGAACTCACTGAGCTTGTTTATATAGATTTAACACTTTGGATGCATGTTGCTACCGCAGAGTTCCCTAATATATATATCTTTTGCCTGCTCCAACATAAATAGTTGGCAGTGCTTGGCTTCAAGCTGCTGCCAAGGCCATTGACAGCTTATTTGAAAAGAGAGCAATAATTAATCTGAGCTGGCATGTTTTGTGGGAGAGTGAGGCACCATTGCGAGTACCTCGTAATCCTGTCAAAGAGCTTGGCAGTTGCAGCTATAAGCACTCTCTATTGCAGTTCCATGCAAGCCGCAGCATATTGGGCACTTACTGCACAAGTGATTTAACTTAGATTCTCTTTTTTGCTATTTCAGTGCTTTGTAAGTGTGCTAAATATTTGTATTTGTGCTAGCATTGACAGCCAGTCTCGTTGCTACCTTTTTCCTTCTGCAGCAGGCACTCTCACTTGCTTTACTCGAACCAAATTCTATTGTGAGTGAGTTTGCTGAATTTATGCAAACTAAATGTAATTGCAGTATTACTCTCATTTATTTACATCTGCAGAGGCAACGAATTCTTGGTGGCGACGAACGAGTTCCCTCCGCCAGTTCGATTACACCGCCGCCTCAGTAGTGCAGGGAGCTGCGACTGGTGTGACCAAATGGATACTCTCACTGCTTCCACAGGTTTAGAGCGTGCTCCCAGTTAAGTTTAAAACACCTTGCTTGCAATGTATTTAATCTTGTTGTGTAATATTGTCACCCTTGCTGATATGCTATTATTTGAAAATCATTCTGGGTGGTTTGGAACACATGATTTGCAATGGGGGGAGGTGGGAAGCACAAATGTGTGACTGCAATTTTTTGCCAGTCTAGCTTCTAGCCTTGCGAATTAAAGTAACAGATTAATACATGAACAGGCCTGACATTTATTGGAGAGTTTGTCATATAGAAGAAAACTTGATCCGGTGTGGAGGTAACACAGCTGTGGTTCTCCGAGAAAATGTTATCCGTGTGTGATGGTGTCTAAAACATGGCATTGTCTTAGGTAACATGGCATGGAATCGGCCACTTCTTGTACTCTCTTGACAGCATCTATTGTACTATGTGCTAGGTGATGTGCCTTCAGGGATAAGAGTAGATGGAGAATACCTCAGTAATCTGCAATTTGCTGATGACATTGCCCTGAAGCAGTCAGGATGACGGGCAGTAATGTGAGCAGGTTGTACGTCATGCTGGTCATGGAGGAAGTAAAGAAGCCTTAGAAGCAATGTAAAGGGTTCCGGAAATTGGCTGGTATGGATAGGCAAGTGCAGATCTTTGAAGAGTGGTAGGGAGATTGTGCTAGAAAAACTGCTTGCTTTGTGTGTGTAATGCCTCACGACCTCAAGCGTATTAAAATCTTGGAAGGATCCTAACAGTACCATAATCTATAAGAAAGGGGCTGTCAAGCACTTGCAAACTTAAACTGATCGGGTTACTGTCCATTGCCTACAAGATAATAGAATTGGGAAAATCTTGGACTTTCTATCAGCTGAAAGAGCAGCTGGCTTTCGTAAGGGCTGCCATGTTTTTTAATGTGTCTGCCCTGCCGCTGTTGTGTGCTGGATTGTAGCCTACATCCACATCGGATAGGAGGCTGTGCAAACAAACTGCTTTTTACAGAAGGGACATAATTTGAACTGCCCATATCATACAATGCAGCAGCATTAGTGAAAAGTGCTCCACAAGAAGTGACTTATTGTAGAATGGTTGGTTTATTGCGGTAGCGTAAAAGGCGTCACCCTTGAGAAAAATCACAACCATGCCTTTGGCAGGTGACATGGCCATGCACTGATTGGTTGTCTGGTTCTGCGATGTCATGAGGCCACATGATATGGCCGAACTGGCTGGAGCTCATATTGTGGAAAAGCGCAAAAGAGACAAAGAATCGAGAAAAGAGAGGACGACGCTATCTGGAGCTGCTAACTCAGGCAGCTCCTTTGAGGTGAGAGGGTGAGGTGGAATAGAACCTTCCGAGACCCTTGGATCCAGTATCAGACGCACTACTCCACATTCATACAGCTTGGTTAAAACAGAGCTTTATACCCATGTTGGGTGATCTTAGGCACAATGTGGTAGATTATGGTTGTATGCTGATGATTATGTGCGAGATAATACCGACACAAATTAAGGGATTAGGGCTTATACCTTTCAGGACCGCTTTAAGCCAATCGTTCATATATGAATGATGGTTCTCACACACTGGCAGACGTAAATTTTCGTGTTTGGAACATGTAGCCCCATTTAGGCAGATAGTATGACAAAAGTAATTATAGTAACTAGTTCACAGGGATGGAAAGGCACAGAATCTGTCACTTGTTTCTGTGGGCACCTGAACTGTGTCGTAAGGGAAAGGAGGAGGGAGTCAAAGTGGAAAGACAGAAATGGGTGCTGTAGTGGAGGTCTGTGGAATAATTTTGACCACCTAGGGATCTTTAACGCGCGCTGACATCACATAGCACACGGGTGCCACTTCGTTTGCATCGAAAGCAGCCGCCAGTGGTCGGGTTCGGACATGGGTACTCCGGCACAGTAATCTAGCATCTTAACCACTGCACTACCGCAGTGGGGCTATTGTGACAACCATAGTTTCTGTTTGTGTGCAGCTTGTTTATTTTTTTATTTTATTTTTTGTTCTTTCTGGCACAGTGTGACATCTAAAAAAATTTTCCAAATAAAGAGGTCTTTGGCACCATTCACACGATTCTGCTGCTTCTACTATAGTTTTCTTTTTATGAGAGCAGTAGCGAAGTCTCTTGAAGACAATTTTACTAGCTCTCAGTTCAGCTCAGATGATGAATCAGTCAAATGCCAGCCTCGAACTTCAGCTAGTGGCCAAGAAAAGCTTAGTTTCAATCTCTGATCACTCTTGGTCAGTTACACGTGCTCATTTTGTGTTCCCACTGTTGCCGCGTTGCAGAGAGGAGGAAAGGAGGCATCCTGGCTGTGCAAACTGCCGCGGAGAGGTGACAAAGAGGCTAATGGCAACCCCATGCATACTCGGGCCACTTATGCGCTTATACACAGGACCTCGGAGGATGGGCGTGTGGTATTCGATCTGTCATTTGACGTGTGTAACTAGAAGGCTGCATTCCCTGCACCGTACCTATTAGTCACATATTCTAATTCTGGTGCCGGGTTGTGTTCGCCTTAGCGATCTTAGAGCTCTTACACACTTCCTACATTTTTTTTTTTTTTTTTTTTGTAGGTTGCAACAAAGTTCTTTAAAGACTTCATTTATAAAATAGCAAGGTGCATGTATGCAATCAAGGATCCACAAGGGAAGCTGCAGACGGGAGCTGTTGACGCTACCATGCTATACTCTTAAAGACAGATCTCAAGTGTCTCCTAAATTTTTATAACAAAACGAACATCCGCACAGTGTTTGCTGGAGATGCTTACAACCCTGCTGTCCTGTCTGAAGACAGGGGTACATGAATTACTGCCCGCTATATGCAAGGCCAGCCACAATTAAACATTCGTTACCAGAGTAACATGATTGCCTGGCTTTTTTGTGTGTTCACTTCCTTAGCATATTGTAGCATAGTCATAGTAGTGTCACGGCCGCTCGATGGAAGCGCACTGGGTGCGGCCTGCTGCGTCGCGCCGCCGTCAATGGGCAAGCGTGTCCTTGGAGAGTTTACAGTTGTGCCCGCTATTTCTCCTGAGGGCGCCACTGTTCGGGGACACGTCGCCGCCGGAGTCGCCGGCTCTGAGCGCGCAGTTTGCTTCCTTTCTGGGCGTGTTCGCCCAGAAAGCTGCATTCCCTGCACCGTACCTATTAGTCACATATTCTAATTCTGGTGCGTCTGGGTGGTAAATGCAAACTTTTTTGTGCACGCGTGTGCAAGCACGTTAACGTTGAGACTGGATGTGTTTGTTTTTTAAGGCGGAAGCCGTTCTAGGCTCATGGAGCGAAAATCTATGAGCAGAATCTGTGCTTGTTATCTGTGCGTCGCATCTGTGCACTGGTGTGCCAGTCGCAAAAGCGGACGTGCAAGGAGGGAGATTAAGAATGAAAATGATTGATGGTGATAGGTAATCAATAAAAGTTATAAATAGACATTGATAGAGGTAATGACTAATGCTAATGACTAATAATGGTTAATAATGACTAAAATGATTTGTAATGACCAGTATATCAAACTTCGACATGTAATGACCGCAATTGATTAGAAATGAGTAAAAGTGCTTAGCGATGTGTGGTAATGACTATAATAGCTAGGCATGACTCATCATTACTGTTAATGACTACGAAATTACCAATATGTGAAACGATGGCATGTAATGAATGACCACTGCTGATTCTAAATGAGTAACCTGCTTAGTTATGAGTGATAAGGGCTACAATGACTAAGCAGGCGGACTCATCATGACTGGGAAACGACCAATATATCAAACGACGGCTTGAAATGACGAACTGTGGCTGACGAACTGTGGCAAACGATGAGAGGCAAATGATAGGAGAAGGGTAGGCTTTCGCCGTCCTCCGCTTAAGAGACCCTCTAATTTTATCTGCTGAGCTCGCTTCAGGCAAAGGCAGCAGCGAGGTGTGGAAATGCACTCGCTTCCTCTGAAATGAAAGCGGCGCTGAGGTTAAAAAGTGCAGATGCTGAAGCATAATGCCCTATCAGCTGCCATTGAATTTGCTACAAGGGACAGCAGATTGGACTTGTTGGAGATTGATTATAGGTTAACCGGGCAAACAACGTGACGGGAACACAGGAGAAGAAGACGGCACAACCGCGCTAGTTGTGTCGTCCTCTTTTCCTGTGTTCTCGTCACGTTGTTTAACCTATTTAGTTATCAGGGAGCGGGCCAGTGAACTAGGATTTTTAACGATGTATTGTGAAGTAGATGAACACGAAGATGAACACGAAGATGAACACGATGAGGTAGCACCAGAAGCTTTTCTCGCATGTTATGTTGTGAGAACATATCAGAAAAAGCTACGAAGGTTTTTTTTTTTTTTTTTTTTATATAAGCATGCAATTTGTTCTAAATTTTGCCGCGCTAGTCTGAGCGGCCTTGCAAGTAAAGGAGCCTGTGCATACAACATTTGTTTATACTGTTGAGACTGTTTGAGCCGACGCGATAAAATGAAAAGCCACGTTCTACAGAAAATCCGGCGCCCGCTCTGTCGGCGGAAAGTCGGAAAAAAACCTCTCTGGTAAGAGTCACTTTAGTTGGTGATATGGCCAGACACCTTTGGCGCAATGAGAACACATGACATGTTCAATGTGGCAGGAGCTGCCAAACCAGAGAGTCGATAAGACATAAGGATGAAATGGGAATTATTGAAAGCGGGACCCTTAGACCCCAAGTCAGGCACAGTATACTCCTATAGGGCACGTTCGTACGGTTTCGATAAAGAGGGGCTTTATATAGCTATGTGTAGGGCGCTATTTCATATAATGCGGTGGCTTAAGGCTGTACTGTAATGATATGCAACAGAGACAGCAATTACGGGATACGGTGAATAAGCAGGTAGCAAAGTGCGGGCACTCTAACGAGGCTCCTCAAGGAGACTTAAGAACTCCTAGGTTTGTTTGTCACTACCAGGGTGTTGCTTAATTTATGCGATATTTGGTAATGGTTTTGAGGCGACATGTCAGTCGAGCAAGAACCTGTTGCAGGAAATATGAGTCAACTGGACCAGTTACAGGTTAATGAAAACCAAGGGCAGTGGAGGCTTGATGTACCCCGCAAAGGAAGTAATCAAGCTTTGTCAGCTTACGAGCACCTTCATTAACAGGATGATGAAGTCTGAAGAGGTCCGGCGAAGTAGCAAGCTGTGTAAACTTTTGGTTTCATCATTGTTTTCTCACTGTGCACAGTACCTGCAGCTAATCTATAAAAACAATGATCGTGTCCATGCTAAGGCGCTATGCAAGATATCGTTAAGTTGCTGCCCCCACTGATAGCGAGCTGGTCTGGAAATGTCAACTCAACAGTGGAGCGATGTTTATGGCAATGGGATAAACCTCTCTCAAGAAAGGTTTTCCGTCTGCGATTGGTAGTTTTCTTCCTTTTTTTTGTGTGGCCGTTAAATAAGCGTACTCGGCTGCTCGCTGAATCTCGGCTGCAGTTGCGCTCTGACGCGTGAACATTCTTGTGATCAAAGCTAAGAGTTTCACAACAGCAACACTCGATGCGCGTTCTTCCATTGAAAATTACGAACCAGCAAAATTGTATGGGTTTGCGAGCAGCCAATAAAAATAGTAATAAATACTTTCGGCGTAGATACGTAGCACATTGAGGCAGACCGGCTCTATCAAGCGCGCTTACTTTGTCCGGTCATGCAAAATGCGGGAAGCCATGACGGATAGCATTCTGGCGTACAAAGTTTAAGGTCTCCAACTGAGTCGAAGATCCCAGGTTATCATCTAGATTTAACCTAATAAATATCTTCATATTTCCACCGTAAAATTTGTTACAATGAGATAGAAAGGTTGGTTACATCTCGTATTTTCACAGAGGTTGCTCATAGTAGGAAATTTTTTTATTGGATAGTGCTGGCAGCTTAGACCAGGTTGACATCAATTTGTGTATAAAAGCTGTATGCAGGAATGAGTAAATGGTGTGAAAATGACACACGGAATTCGCGACATAGTTAATTAAGTGGTTATGCATTAGGCTACCATGGCAGCTGAACAGCTTCGAATTGTTCACAGCCGGGTCACATTTTAATGTGACGAACAACTGGATCCGAATTGAACATCACGGTAATGCGAGCTCTCCAATCGGGTGGCCTTGAACCATTGTCACTATAAGTTTTTCGGGGTACACTCCAGTGTACATACTTGCCGAGCAAGCGCTAAGTGCTGACATGGTCACACTAGACATGACAGTGTATACTAATTCTTGTTGCCAAATTGTGTGAAGCGGAGCTCTTATATCCTTAAAATAAAGGGCTTCTATCAAGCCGACGCCCCCCTCAAAGTGCAGCCAGGCGCAGCTCTCCGCGCGCCGCTGCCTCGAACGGTGGCGCTGCGGTGGTGGCGACTGGAAGTAAGCGCCTCCCGCCGGTTTCGGGCGACGTAGCAGGCCGCACCTAGTGCGCTTCCATCGAGTGGCCGTGGTAGTGTGCACCTTTCCAATAAGTGGTCACGGGGTGTCACCATATTACCTGCTGGACTGCTTTGTGCATTTGGTGCTAGCACAGTGGAAGCAGAGCCGGTTTGCAGCAGTCCAGAGAGGAGGAGCGAACAATATGGTGGCACCGAGTAACTTATTGGAAAGGTGTATATATAGATTGCTTGTTCCTGCAAGATGCGAGTTAAACTGCTCTCATACGAACAGTTTCGATCCTCATTGAACTGGATCTACATTCAACTCATTGTAGATCGAGGTTGTCACACGGCAACTGTCAAAGTGCAGTTGAGCTCGAGCCTGCTTGACTCAAGGTTGCTTCCTCAATCGCTCTCGAGATTTCAAGCACACTCAAAAGCAGTCATTGACACCCTCGTCATACACGAGCTCTAAAACTTGAAAACGAATAAATGCAATAGAACTGCACATAATAACACATAAATGTATTAAAAGGCATGATAGAACATTCGTAGAACGGCTAATTTTATAATATTGACACCGTAGTCTACTGCCAGTGGAAGCTAAGGTGGCGTTCTCTTCGACTGCGTCAGCGTGGAAACTGTGGAGCGGAAGAGAAACTGCACTGTAGCACTTGACCGCTGGGAAGATAGGTTAGATGACCTGAGGCGCCAAAAGCGGAATGCTGCTGTGCACACTGAAATCGTGCAATCATTACCCCAATCTTAAATTTCCTTTTGAGACTCATTGCGACTGACAGCAGACGACGGACCACGTAGGAAATTTCTCAATGCTGACTGAAAACGCCCGTGTAGCACCGGATGCTTTAATCCTTCTTGAAAGCCTGAATGCAGATTGAGTTCAATGAGGATCGGAAGTGTTTGTGTGACAGAGGGATTAGTGTAGCGCAGCTAAAGCTTTGTGTTAGCTGGTGTGCACAAGTTGGGTGGCCAAGCTGTGTTAAATGGTATTACAATGCATATTTAGAAAACAAAACAGGGCACCCCAAACGGTTTATTCAACTTCTCAGATTATTTGGCATTACACACATTGTCTTGAAAGCAGTTCACAATATGGCCAGCACAACTTATGTCCTTGCTTATTTCAGATTGTTCATTTAAGAGAGCTAACATATTCAAGGGCTACTGACCAGGCTGACATTTCAACCAAGCCCGATAAGGTGTTGGACATGGTCTGCGAAATACTGCAGCGATGCACACACTGGAAAGCAACAAAATGCAAACCAAAGCTCTCATGGTCCTTTTCAGACAGCCAAACCTCTTCATCCTTTGCGCTGGCCATCGAACTTTGTCGATGAGGTACCAACAGATACTGCATCCATTGGTTTCTCTCTGACTGATGGGCGAGGGGTGTCACTTGGTCTGCTGATGTCACGCACTTTTTTGTCTTGCATTTCGTTTTCACTCATGCATACACTCACACAAGAAAGAAGGCTTTTAGTTTCTTGCCCTTGTCTATGCATACTTCAGCGTGTTCTGTGCACTGTGCTATTCATACACCAACGGCTGGACTCAAGTGGCAGCGGCGCGCACTTTCATACAGCCTGCGCATTCGCCGCAGATATAATGGCAGCTCTTCTAGGCAAGCAGTGCTCTCTTCCCCGTGAAGTTAGTGCAGGTTTTACGCAACCCTGGCCACTCGCTTCTGTGGCGGCGCCCGGTGCGCACCTGCGTTCGCGCCTTCAAGCGTTCAAATGTTCAGTTTACGGAGTGAGCGAAATACTTAGAGAAATTATGTAGTCTCAATTTTGTGTGCGCAAAAGCGGTGCGGTGTAGGCTCAGGCAACAGTATTATTTAGCATATTTTGATCGTAGTAATACTTACTTTGTCTTATTTCTTGCAGTGCGCAACATGTGCTAATTACCATCTGAATACAACAGTGATTTGGGTTATCAGTCTGCAGTAAGGCAAGTAGCAGCATACTATTGTAAGGTCAGTCCCATTATGCTGCACAAAAGCTGATTTTTTTCTTCCTGCTGTAACTTTGTTTCCTTCATGATATGAGGGGAACTGTCAAAAATGCATTGACATGGCTACAGAAGCACAGAATTTATCACATGAACATTTTTGGCCTCTCGGACCTGTTCTGCCAGGCCTGTTACAATTAGTGGCCGAGCATGGAGGAGTACCTGTTTTGCCTACATGCATTATTTCAAATGATATGCCAGTGTGACGGCATCTTTTCGCTTTTGGGCACATTTCTGTCTGCTTCTGCACATGTACCAAAATTTCGGGCGCCTTCACGTGTCTGCAAGTCAAGCTGGTCGTTGACCTGTTTTAAGTTGTTAGTGCAAATTTAAAAAAAAGGTAACCTGCTCTTATTGCACTTTTTGTGCACTTTGAACAGCGCATTCACTGTAACTGCTTTTCCTGTTCTGAGGCGTGCGCAACATCACCTCGAAATAACAGGAGACATTCATCACCATCCTCATATAAGGATAGTAGGAAAGCCTTCCGACCCTTGTCTTTGCCTGCCACCTATGTTGCTAAACTCTGCGGCTAGTTTGTAACGAAGCTAACTTCATGACAATAGTTGAGCTTCTCGGCCGCAATGTGCTTTTGGTATTTCCTTCGGTCCGGACCCATACGTATGTTTTCTGCCACGCATTTGAACTTTATTTCCTCTGAACGACGTGCCCACGCCTGCAAGTTTGAAAAACTTGCAGTGTTTCCTTTCATCAATTTTCGAGTGATGGAGAACTCTGTTCCAATAATTTAGCTATATTTTATGCGAGTTTTTCTCTGGTTTTGGCTCTTCGGCAAGATGCTGATACACAGCCAGAGCCTGTAAGGATGGCTCACGGCCGGCACACCTATCATCTATAACTCTCAGTACAGCGGCAAAAATCACTGCAGGTCGCTCTGAACGCTCAAGTTTATGACATCTCGTTGGCAAGAATCGCAACCGGGTGAAAGTGCAGGCTTGCAGCCGCAGGCTTGGCCAGCCTCCGCTTTTTTTTTTTTTTTTTTTTTGCCAGCTTGTTGCACACTAAATGACGGCATCATTGAGTAGACGCGCCAATGCCACACAGTGCCACGATTTCGCAGCTGTAGCAGACAGGAAGCACCCTCCATGCGTAGGTCGTAAAGAGCGCACCGTCGCCACTCGAATCCAGCCATGGTACTCCATGCATAACCATGAATACAGAAAACACAGAACATCCATACATGCACAGGCTTGGTTTCCTAAGAAAGGCCAGAGGCCCTGCACCTATGCTTCGGCCACCCATTTACCTCAGCCTCTCCCCCTCCTCCTCCTTATTGGCATTGTAGCTGGATGAGCCAAAGCTCACTTCTCAACCTTCAAACAAAGGTCACTGGTGGTGCTTGGGTAGCAGAAAGCAAGAAAAAAAAAAAAAGCTGCGGCGGTAGCGTTTTGATGGAAGGCAAAAAGCAAGGCACCCGTGTTTGTGCAATGTCAGTGCACCTTAAAGAAAGAACTCCAGGTGGTCGGTATTATCGGGGCCCTTCACTATGGCGTCTCTCATACCTGAGTCGCTTTTGGACGTTAAACCCCACAAACCAACCAGCAAGGAAAAAAAAAATGTCTGTAAAAGTCGGGGCCATAATGACTGCATTTGATGCGTTCTTGTAGCTGTTTTTACCGAGCACAGGGCAGCGTTTTCATTTTGTTGACCGAACCAACATGGCGGGCATAGTTTCTCAAAGCACTAAGAGATGGGGCTCCACATTTCGCGTATTTAGGGAGCCTACATGTACCAGCCCTACGCGTATTGTCTCTTGTGGATTTTTTTCTTTCCTTTTCTGCCTCAACATAACATATGTCTCTTGTGGAGGCTAGTCAACCAGGGAGGAGGGAGAGACTCTTTGGTGATGGAAGGGAAGGAGAGAAACATGGTTTTGATGGTTGTAGCTCTGTTATTAACGAGTCTGCTGCAAAAGTATTTTTGGCCATCGCGCATTCTGAAGGCACTGCCTCATAGACAGCAGGTTTGAACACATTTTCGAATCTAGGGTGGTTCATAAACAAGTTCAGTTTATGGAATCGCACCTGAAAACGAAAGGAATGATTGAAGCAGGAGAAATGATAACACCTTAAAATAGAAACAAAAGGTGGATGGGTTTTAAGATGCTTTGCAGCTGTTTTCCACTTGCCCAAAGGCAGTGCAGAGTTTTGGCCGGTGTGCAATGAGCAGTTGGGCGCATGGTTTTGCTGATGGCATGGCAGCTGCGTGCTGGTTGGTGACATTTTATACACAAGGTCTTGTAGACTTTGTGTCTAGTTGGAAAAAAAGAGGATTGTAGCAAATGAGCATTTATGCTGAAATAATTTTGTGAGTAGCTTCAAAGAGCAGCCTTTTTTAAAAAATGGCTGCTTTCCATGAAAACATGGCATTAGATTTTTGCTTTTCTAGATGGGGTTTTAAATTTTGTTTTGATGGTTTCTTGCAATCTTTTGCTTGTTCTTCACGACAAATGTATTTACTTCATAGCTTGCAATAAAATGCTTCCATTGCGATGAGCATTCCTTGTGTGTCGGGCTCTTTGGTCTCATTATTTTGAACTGTAGTAGCCATGAGAATCGGAAAACATTTGGGAGAACAGCATTGCATCATGTCTACATTATATTCCTGTAGAAAAAGAGAACGGGCATTGCAGTTGATGTCGATGAGACTGAAATCGACATTTGTTTCAGCTAAACTGTTTCCTCGATTTCGAATCTGGTTTGGGCTATTGCATGTCTAAGGCCCCAGCCAAATATTGCCCACTGCCTCAATAACAGCACATGCTCAAGGACCTAAAGAAACTACAAGATGAAAGTTTATTTTTCAACCCTTTGTGATGAGAGCAACTTTACAACAGGTAGAGGTATTGACATGGCACACAGGGATAGGGAATGCCAAAACCTAATGCGGTCTATGAAAGACGGCAAGCATGGGAAAGAGCTAATTAATTTTGACTGCTTGGTGTCCTTTTTAATATGCACTGACATTGTATAGCCCACAGGTGTCTTTACATCTTGCCTCTGCCAAAATGTAGCCATGTATTTAATCTTAAAACCTTAGGATTAGCAGTCGAATGCATAGCCACAAAGTCACTGCTGCACATAGGTAGGAAGGTTTCGGACGTAGGAAGGGAGTAATGTTTTTAAGCCAGGTTGTCACTCTGAATCTGAAACATGAGAAACATTTCCCCAAGAGCAAAAAGAGGTGAATGTAAATTTGGAAGGTGCTGTACATATAATGTAATAAAAGGCAGCTTGCTATCATGTGATCATTTGAAAGGCTGAAAAGTGGATATTAAAGCATTAGTTTAAAATACCTAAGCAAAGGACAGTGCAGCAGGTTATAGAAAGTAAAATAATTTGGAAAACCTTCACAAACACAGATGTGGATTAAAGTACAGTTTCAAGGTAATCATAACAAGGAAGTAGTAATCGGCTATTATTGAAATGAGCAGGCCCTATTTGCCCTGGGCAGGTGGCGTCCTTGGTCCAAAAAGATGAGGGCATAAGCAGGTCCTCATCTGATGGTTTGTGTGGGTGGTACTTCTATGCTGCCGCAACACCATACCATATGACAGAGTGCTGGGCATCTTGCAGTAGAGTACCTGCAGTTGAGATTGCAGCACATGGTGCACATCTTTGAGTATGAAGATGCAGAAAACTGAAAAGAAGCATTAGAGTGGGACATGTAATCCAGGAAATAGGGCTTTTCAGCTAATCGATTAGGTTTCGAGGGAGTGAAACAAGCAAGGGATACCAGACACTGGGATGAAGAGATAATGGCAAATGAGCCAAGGTTGGCGGCTGCAGCTAACGCATGAAGCAGCGATGATTGCAGACCATTAATTCCCTTCAGCATACCTAATGCAGGCAGTGATGATGAATCAAAACTCTTTTGGCAATTTATGAAATAACTATAGATATGTAACTGCACTGTGGGAAGCCAACTTAGCCACTTGATTTTTCTTCCAAGTTTTTGTTATGAATGGACAGAGTGAAAATGCGCAAAGGAAATAAATGCCAGACTAGGAATAAGTGTAGTCCTTCATTGAATGGCTCTAGTGTCGCATTGCTGAACTGTGGTTTAAAAGTTACTTGTGGCGAGATAAATGAGTCATACAGCCTCTGGGAGGCTTGCAGAGAGAGCTGAACTGAGAAGAGAGAACTCGAGTGAACAACAGAGACTTGTGCGAGCACTGTACAACCAGCCGGTTCAAATGGCGCGCCGTTGCAACGGTTGAGTGACAGCGCTGCAGGTGGCGAAAACGTCCAATACCAACAAAAATTAATTCAGTAAAAGGAAACCTTTAGATAATTAAAATTCGCACTTGTAGTTTATGCGTCACCACCTCCTTTGTTTAACTGAAACTGTATAGCTTCATTTGCAACAATTTTATGGTGTCTTCGACTGGTCGCTCCCACGATCCGGTTCGGATTTGGCAAAGTGAGAGCCGCTCTAGCTCCGAGTGCATAGCGCAACCGGTCAAGCCGAATGGTCAGCAAGGTTTCAGAGCGAGCGAAAGCGCAGGAAGCAAAAGGACGTAATTTCCGGAACCGCACACCGCAGGGGCAGCAGGGGCGCCGCCGCTGCCACTGAACCTGTCCATTGCCTGTATCGCTGCCCCAGCTGTTCTCAACGTTCTGTCTCCGGCTCGCGTCGAAAAAAAAAAAAAAGAATGAGTGTCCCGTGGTACCACTCTAGATATGCCGCGGCAGCCCCCGAAAGCCCTTCACCGGCCGAAGTCATGATGTTTGTTGTGATGCCCTAGATGTGACAGCAACACAGACGGCGTACCTAGCGTAATGATCCGTCTTCTTTTCGACATTTCGCCTCACAAAGCCACACAGCAGGGACGTTTTAACTGCATCTAATACATAAAGCGCCTAAACTTCTTCTACGGATGCGTAAGAACCTCAAATACCGGTCGTGGTGTCCCCTGGCTTCGCATCGGTCCCTGCGAAACGGCGGAAGTGGCTCTGTCACGTGAGCACATCTCGGGGCCGCTCCGACTTTTTTCTCGGAGCGCCTCAGAGCGCTCTGAGCTGGAGGCGGGCGCTTATAAAGAACCAGCCGAATGTAGTCAGAGCGCTTGATTTCGACCAGCCGAATGTGCCGCTGCATCACAGAGCGCTCTAGAGCGATCTGAAATGACCAGTCGAAGACACCATTAGAAACGATGGTGCGTGCGCCATTATCATCATCATCGCCCCCTCCGCTAAATTATTTGAGTTGCGGCGCGTTACATGAAACGTTTTAAAAAAATAATTGACGCGTTATTGACTCTGGTTATTCTCCTTCCAGTGCTTTACGGAGCCTGTGTTGCGCTTTATCTATTTGTTGCTAATGCTAACGAACCATAAAATGGCTGTGTTCTGTGTTTATACAGCACAGGCGACGCACTTCGCACAGTGAGCATCACTTTGGTAAGTCGAATAGAAAGCCAGCTGATTGCTCTTTGGTAGGAAATGAGTTAATATATTGATTTGTGGAACATTAACGTACTCGAGTGCCATGTTGGTAAGCATGGTGCCTGCGCTAGAACCGCGATTCTTCCGCGAATCGCTGTGTGAAATTAGCTGGGAACGATTTGTTTCGGGACGTTTAACTGTGAACATTGCAGCAAGGTTACTTTCTTGCTGCACTTGAGGTTGTCTGAGAGAAGTTCTGAGCTTGCCTGCGCAGAACTAAATAAAGCGCTCCGTTGAAAGTGTTTAGGCATAATGACTACAGAGACATCGAAGGCTTACGTTTGTGTCAGAAGTGCTTTGAATTACTTTTTAGTGTCAATGTGAGGCATGTAGCTTTCCCCTAGCAGTCGTAAGATCACCGAGGCCAACGTCAGTTTTGCACTTGCATCGGACGCGCCTTTTCAGCACATGCTGCATGTATGCGCCTGTTGTTGCTTTTATGTATGATGACTGTGGTAATAGTTTGCAGACTAACTGAATATAGAACTGTGTTTCAAGTGTGTTGACCGCTTCTTAATAGTGTGTAATGTTGATTTACTAGAAATTAAGCTTCGCTTTTTTTGGCAAATGATAAGGGCCTGACACGCTGTCCGTCAGTCCCGAGAAGAGTGGTACGCTGTACAGCAAAGTAAATGTACTTCATTGCCGAACGGGGTCACATACTCGTTAGCTATGATTTTTATTTTTATAACTGTAGTGCACAACGTAGATGTAATGTGGGATCGCTTGGTTCTTTCCTAGTGTATTCTTGTAAAACAAATAAACTGGTCAGAACAGCATAGCGATGTGGCTTTAGGGAATGCATCGAAACAGGCTTGCCAAATGGCTTGCCTCTATTCTCATTCTTGCTCAGATCCAAAGGCAGTACATTTCATTTATCAACTTAATTTTTTTGTAAGTTCAGTGTTTGACTTTACAGTAGTTGTCTGCATGTTAGGTAATCTGCCCAAGTATAGATGACTTGCAGCACTGTAACATTGTTGGTGGACCAGAGCCATGAACGAACCCTGTTTGCCTGCCTAGCCTGCTACTAGCTACCTGCCCCATGGAAGATACCTATACCTGATTTACTATCATGGAGTATGTGCGACAGCCACCTGATAGCTCGCAGCTGCAGCCATGTTTTTATGTTCTACACCTGTGCACTGCAGTGTAACGCTGCATTTTAAAAAGGACAGTATTTAATGGCTACATTTTCATCTACAATAATCTGTCACGGTTCCATCCACCAAGGCTGCACGACATTCATAGGTGCCCTAGTGAGGCTCAGAGGAGTTTTGAAAATTCTTGTGCAGTATTGTTGAATTATTACTTACAAAATATTGTCCAGTGAACCAGTTTTAACTGTGAATGTATTTATTTTTTCTAAATTACTATCCACGCAATGTTGTTATTACGGCATTGTGAATGCACAAGATTGTTAGTCTGCTAGAGTTTCCAGTTTGTACAACCCATAGCCATTTAAACAAGAATTGCAATGGTGGCGCTGAATGGCAGCACTTATCTGCGAGATGGCTGATGCATTGTGAGGGCACCAGACATTCCCCTCATCATCTGCGGCGACTGTCATCGATACTACGAAATCACAGTGGTTGCCAGTGTTCACGTGCGAACTGCTCGGGGTCGCAGTCGTCAACAATTTCAAGCCACTACAAAAAGTGTTAATTGCATTGATTACATCTTTGCATGACAGCCGATGTAACCAGCATGAACTATGTCTTATTACAGGTACCATATGCCGTTACTTGCTGTACTGTACGACAGCACAGAGCACATGTGTGATTAGTGGGGAAATAAAATAAATAAATACTGTCTCCACTGGGAATCAAACCTCCATCCCTTGTATTCCTCACATACTGTACTTTGTTTATGGCAATAGAACATGAGTCAGCACAGATGCATTCTTGCAGTGGAATTATCTAGGCATAGCACTGCTAATTTTTGTTCTAATGTGGCACCTTTTATGGAGTTCACCGATTTTTTTTTTTTTTTTCATCGTTCATATAATAAACACATAAAAACCCTGCAGCACTATGAAAGTTTGCCCGGAGCATTCAACTCGTGCTACAGTATGTGCAGTAAAGCTACCTTTGTCTTTGTGTGCAAAATGAAATTTTTTACGAAAGATTTACATTTTGCATGTTGATTTGATCAGAATATATTGGTTTTGAACATGATTGGAAGAGGCTTTTCAATACCCGAGTTGTTTCATGTGCATGGTTGTTAACTACCATGCTGAACTTTGTAGTCAAGTACAATATGTGCATAGTGCCTATATGCATACAATATATGCATAGAGGCAGGTAGAGTGATTGTTTAGGTGTACTGTAATCATCAGGCTGAGCTAGGATCGTTACAGCTATGATATAAAAATTCGCATCAGGTTTGTAGAACTTGTATTGTGAACAGTGGTTATATGGTGTCTGTGTATTTTATTTTAGCATAGCAGTGATATTGGTGCAAGTTCTGTCAAGTTTGGTTTTGTTTTGATTTTAACTTTGCTTATTGCCACTTATGGACAGCCTTATCACACAGCGCTATTCAGGTTCTACTAGTGTCGAAGATCATTGATTTCACTTTTTTTAATAGACACTGAGGGTTCACTGACACATATGCTACCAAATGTTTTTGTTTCAACTGCTTCAATTGTTTTCCTTCCTAGTGGTGTTGTACATTTTCACAAAAATTTGCTTTCAAAGTGAAGTTGTCGACTTTCTTCCAAGTTGTGTGATATGCTGTGAAAAATGGCATGCATGTCATGAAACTTGTTCCAGATTTTTTTGATCGCATTCTGCATGTACGAGTTTTTTCAACCTTCTATGAATGCTTTGTCTCAAAAATATTAAGTATTCAGGCTAACGTAGGATTAGGTTGCATTCTGGGTTCTGTTGTGCCGGGTAGCAGCTCAGCAGTCAGATTCTTTTACTGGACTTGCCTGAGAATACGAGTTGTGTGAAGCCTGCACACAACCCATATCATGCCATTTGACGCAATTTTTACGCTCGACCGCCGTCAGTTCAGAAAAGGACTGTATTGGGTTACTACGACAAACATTACCACAGCTTGTTTTAGGCAGAAAAAAAAAAAAGTTTGTGCCATGGTCGCCATCTTGCATGTTCTCATATACTTTAATTTCAAATTTGTAAAATTTGCTGTTCTCATCGTAGTTGTTCCAACAATATCCCAAGTTTTCCAGAAGTAAAGGAACCCAAGAAAATTGTTTTGGAGATTAGAGAATATAAGCCATGCCAGAATAAAATTCTCAAGTTTAGAAAATTTGCTTTTTGCAGCATTTACAGTTGTCAAATACAGAGTAAGGTGGTTCTAGTAAATGTATGACCTGTATTAAGAAAAAAGTACCACTCGGTGGCATTTATTTTGGGAGGTTAAATCACAGCACTCAGTTCCTTGCTCGCATACAGCCGCCCAAACCTTCAACTAGACTGCACAATGGCCACTTTCAACAGTGATGCTGTTTAAGCTGGAGGTTGTTTCATCTATTCTGCGCAGCTTAATGTGTTCGCAGTAATGTCACTATGACCGGATGTGACATCATGACGTCACATCCAGTCATGTCTAATAACCAACACTGAGGTCACCACATGACATCATGTCCGGTCATGACCGATGACTTCACCGTGCGATTCACGCATATATGAAGCTAACCTTGCCAGGCATCCAACCCAGGCATCCGTACTGCGCCTTTCATTTGTCGCTTCCTCAAACGCCGTACCACACAGGAATCAGCGGTGTTTTAAATTGGTTTACAGGAAAGAAAAGGCATAATATCTGTTACACTTGTCCGCTAACAACAGATAGCCACGATGAGTCTCGAAGTATAATCACGGATAACTTGAGGCAAACAGAAACAGCATCATTGTGTCATCAGTCTTGTACACGACTGCAATCTGCCTTAATTTTTTTCTGTACCCCTGTGCCTTGGCAGGGATCGAACTTGCAGAAAGGTAAAAATAAGGCAAGGCCTCGGTGAGCCTCTGCTCTTTTTCAATGTGCAGAAGAGAAAAGGCGGCCATCGTGCACATTAGTAAACAGTTCGGCAGCTGTACATGCACTCTCCTAATCACTAATCCCTTGCTTTGTACAATCTTTGCCAAAAGTAACCAGGCTGCATGTTTAGCTTTTCGCTTGTATCCTAAGGTCAACATGAATTCCTAGAGGATCACAACTTGTTGAGAAGTGAGGACTGCAGCTTGCCTTTACTACTTTGCAATGATTTACAGTTTCAGAAGTGGTACGAATTACCTGCTACTTGGCTGAAAAGCGGAGCACGCAGCCTGGTTATTTTTGGCAATGGTGGTACTTCCATTATCTTATACATACTCTTTAGCATAGAGCCATGAACTACCACATTATGTGAAAGACTGCCTGACACAAATATAAAGCCTCCCTTAACCTAGCCGTATGAAGTGCCTTTGTGGCCTACGGGTAGCAAGTCTGACTTGAAATGCAAGAGTCCTGGAGGGTTCGATTCATTTCACCTACCCACCTGATTCGAGAAGCTTGAGTTAGCAGCTCCTGCCAAATCTGCCATATCATATGATCAAGTGACTTTGCACAACCCTGCCACCAATCAATTCCCGGCTATCACCCATAATTTTTCATTCACAACCCTGATACCAAATTTTATGGTGAATGGCAGCCTTAACGCTGTCATATCAACATGTAACCAAAATTTGGTTTCCTTCAAGTGGTGGCTTTAGACAGGTTGTGTTGTTCGTCCCTTTGAGACCTTGATTGGCAGGTGGCAAAGTAGAGACAAGAGGGATGATGAAGAGAAGGTAGGAGGCAGAGGGTGGAGAACGGGTACAATGTGTCGCACTGTGATTTGTAGATTAGGTGGCACAACCCGCTTGCATGGCCGTAACCCATCAGCTGCATTGAGAACAGCAGTGCTAACTCCTAGCTCATACTCCCCTGCACAGATCATATTCATTGTCTATACTTTTTCTTGGACAAGTTTTTCTGAATATCTCTTAGGAGGTATGGCCCCTGAAGGCTAGGTATTGCTGCAAAGCACCTTCTCCAGAAAACTGAAACATAGAATGACCAGCTTGTTCAGCTTGTTTCTGCAATGGGCACAAAACTGGACTTCATTCCACTCGTGAAATATGGAGGAGTCTCTATGACCGGTTATCATTGTACAGTCAGTTCAGTTCAGTTCAGGCGTTCAGTCGTGTCCGACTCTTCGTGACCCTATGGACCATGTCACGCCACGCTTTCCGGTCTCTCACTATCTTCTTAACATCACATAACTTCATCTGCAGTGCCTCGAGGATGCCATCATCATTGTACAGTAGAACCCTGCTATAGTAAAGTGAAACTGAAGCCCCATCATAGTAGTGCTTTTGGTAAAACTAGGTTATACTAAACAACGTCTGGCCGTGGCGTCGACTTCTCACGAAATGGCATTGCTGCACACGCATTACTTAGAATCGCGAGGAAATTTTTTTCTGAAAAAAAAAAAAATAGGTGGTGCTTTTTTTTTATGGTTTTACCGCTAGGCTCATCAGCACTGAGAAGAAGCCAACTTTAAGGCCTTGGAGCCGTGAGGGATAGCATGCAGCGCGTAGGGGGAAAAATGTAAAGCTGACTACAAACACAAAAAGAAGACAGCCGGTCACTTAAAAATAGAGTAAAAGTGCAGCAAGAAAAAGGGAAGCGAAGAGACGGCCGAACATTCACACAACACTGTTCAGCACGAAGGAGTAGTGGCAAGAATTGGAGGCGTGGCTTGTGTGGTTTTGCAGTGCTGGACTGTCGCGCATTTTTCATCTATTGCCTCTTAAAAGATGGAAACAGCGGAAGATGATGCCGCGCTCACGCAATGCTTTGGTTTTCAGCTGAAATCAAGCTCGGCTGTATTCGTATCCATGTTGCATTCATGCTAAACAGGTACTTCTACAAGCTGTAAAAAAAAAATGAAAAGGGAAATGGCACAGAGATGATAAGAGAGAGATGGAAGGCATTTTAGAGCGTTCTTTTCATAAAGCAACAAGATGTGCTTAGTAAGCAGACTTTAATTACGAGATAGTATCTTCAGGACCGTGTCATCACTAACAACTGATATAGTAAGATTTTGGCCGGTCCCGGTGACTTTACTATAATGGGGTTCTACTGTACTTATCAGTTTGCAAAGAGCACTTCTTGGCAGAAGGGCAGCTCAACACTGTTAATGTGGAAAAGCACTCACCACTCTGCTTGTGCTCAAACTGAAACCCACATCTGAATTTGATTATGCTTCCTGCAGGAACGACCTTTAGTCTGCATCTCAAGTGAGCATGCGGGGTATCTTGATGCTTATTTTTATTTTTTGTAAACGCAACCTCGAGCAGACTAATTCGCCAAAGCTGGCAGCGCTGGTTATGTATACGTTTGCCGCTGGCTCAAGCCTGCACTGCAGTGAAGTGCAGGCACAGAGCAACGCTAGAGAAGAGCATGGGCGTTCAAATTGCGAAACTTTTCTGCCCGAGTCAAAAAGAATTCCATTTAAGCTTCTGGGAAAAAAAAAATAAAAATGCTAGAGTGGCCCTGCGCAATATAATACCAGCTAGTACCACATCACTACTCTCTACAGCGACTTTCTGTTAGCTAGTGCCAAGTTACTGTATATCTGGCAGAACCACATGGAATGGTTTGTGGGGTTTAATGTCCCAAAGCGACTTGGGCTATGAGAGGCGCTGTAGTGGAGGACTCCATAAATTTCGACCACCTGGGGTTCTTTAACGTACACTGACATTCCACAGCACACGGTCGCCTTGCCTTTCGCCTCCTTTCGAAAAGCGGTCGCCGAGGCCGGGATTCGATCCCGCATTCTTAGGAAGCGCCCTAACCACTGCGCCACCCCGGCGGGGTAACACATGAATGTGTCATGACAAACACAAAATAACATAAAAGGAACAGCCAAGGTCGCAATAAGCGACTGCAGGTGACAAATGCATCGGTCCCTGGTACTCGTGCTTTTTTAATATCACACTATGCAGCACTGAACTGAATGCTCATACGAGCAAAAGTAAAAACTCTAGGGGCACTTTGGACCACTAAAGAGCAATGAGGTGAAAGCCTTTATTGCACGGTGGTCTGATGCCCTCCACTATGGCACCTCCTTCTTCGTTTTCCTTATGGCTCGATTCAGGTGTTCGCGGAGAAGTGTGAGATACTACGCCTTTTCTTTCCTGTAAACCAATTTGAAATGCTGCTGATGCTTGCTGTACTGCGTCTGCTTCTGTATGCTGTGTCATGTGGCGTTTGAGCAAACGCCAAATGAAAGGCGCTGCACTGACGACTGGATCGGGTTAACCTTCACATGTGCTCGAGTTGCCTGGTAACGTCATGACATCATAGTAATCTCTGTCATTATCATCACTGTCACTATCATTATCAATCAGTATCTATCACTAAGTTCTTCACTGACAGATTTAAAGGTAAACAGCACAACCATGCAACTGCTCGCAAGATTCCAATGACAGCTCTCGCATGCTGGAATGGGGACGGAGGAAAGCAGTGGCAATGTGAGTGGCAAGTATGTATTTCCTGCGGCGGCTGTGCTGGGCAGAATGAGCGGGAACATACGTGAAGACACAGGTGCCTTCACAGCCAGTCAAGCTCAAGCAGTGGTGGCATGACTTCACAATTTCCCAGACGAGGTGTCTCTGGCCACCCTCCTCACACCTCTCATAACCATGTTGCGCAAACTGCAGCGGAGATGTTGGAGGCTGCTGCCACAGTTGCCCTATCAGTGCAATTGCAAAATGTTTTTTCCCAAGTTTATGACTACGAGAAATGGGGGTTTGCTGTAAACATTCCCACGGTGATTTCACTTATATGTACTCCTTATTTTGGTTTCACTCTTCTTCATGAAAAAATTTCACAGAACCAAGAAATAAAACTGCAGACCTGTCTTAGGTTATAACTGGGTTTAAATGTATTCAATGAGGTAATCACCGATAGATTAGAGGAAACCTAGACTTTAGTGAACAAAAAGGCCAGGCTGGATTTCAGGCACACCACTTGACCACAGCCGATGTTCACGGCATCAATCAGATGAAAGAGGAACCACAGAATATACCGTATTTACAGGTAAACAATTCCGTAATGAATATATGATGCGAGGGAAGAGTTTGTGTCGAGAATAAAAAGAAAACAATTCTGTCACGATTCCAACACAAGCTCACGATTATAACATGAAATCGTAACATTAAGGGCAACCATAGCTGGGGATGTGACAATAAAGGAGACTGCATTTAAAAATCCAAAAGAAAAGTATCCGAGTGGTTTATTCACTGTCACTACTCAGTTACTCATCGCTGTTCATGAACATGCCCCCACTCGTTTCCCCCTTCTTGATTAGACACGATTTGCTAAGCACTACATGCTTTCTTCTCTCGCTTAGAATCCCCCATCGCTCCCTGCATGTTTTGCCCATTGGCCATGATCTAATGATATTAAACAGGAGAGTTCGAACCCTCAATAACTACACCTTTTTATTATTTTCTTTTTCACTTCCACCTTCTGTCTTTCTCCATGGTTACCTTTTTTTTAACCTTGCCTCATTTTACAGCCTCGAAGTTGCCAGAAATTTGCCTTCTCCTCGCAACTGGCTTGCCCGGTGGTAAAGCTATCTTGATGACCAGCAAAAAAAAGAAAAGTGTTAAATTCAGATATTGCTTCTAAACATAGCATGAAGTGCTGTTTCAGTGATGCAATTTCTAAAAAAGTAACTCGTGCTATAATCATATAAATACGGTAAGCAACCCCTACATACAACCTGCTTATATTACAAGCATTTGATTCCGCCTAAGCATCAATCATGCATGCATTACATAACCATGGCATAGGAAAGGCATATGTGGAAACGCTGTTAATAGTGCATGGAAACCGCACAGCAGGCACAAGTCTTCTGCAGAAAAAGCTAACCCTGATCAGTTCCCCCCACCCCCCATAATTAGTGGGCAAGGCAGCACCCGTGGGATGCAGTCGCAGCTAAATCCTTTCGTCTTTTTTATGCAGGTCTTTGCCTCGTGCATCGACCCTGTTTCTGTTCAGCTCGTCGGCGGCGAGTGTGCTGCTTCTTGGAATGAACGATATCGGCATGTGCCAGTGACAGTGCTTTTCCCCGCCAACGCCGGCTTTTTTAATGACAGCGACGGCCGTTGTCCGGAACTTTTTCGACGTCCGCACTGGCTATCCCAAGGAACATCGACATCATCAGATCCTTCGGGAACCGCCCCTGAGGTTTTCTTTGCCAGTGGGCAAGGCAGCACCCGTGGGATGCAGTCGCAGCTAAATCCTTTCGTCTTTTTTATGCAGGTCTTTGCCTCGTGCATCGACCCTGTTTCTGTTCAGCTCGTCGGCGGCGAGTGTGCTGCTTCTTGGAATGAACGATATCGGCATGTGCCAGTGACAGTGCTTTTCCCCGCCAACGCCGGCTTTTTTAATGACAGCGACGGCCGTTGTCCGGAACTTTTTCGACGTCCGCACTGGCTATCCCAAGGAACATCGACATCATCAGATCCTTCGGGAACCGCCCCTGAGGTTTTCTTTGCCAGTGGGCAAGGCAGCACCCGTGGGATGCAGTCGCAGCTAAATCCTTTCGTCTTTTTTATGCAGGTCAGTAGATATCGCTACTCCAATGAATTTAAAAGTGATTCTCTTTGTTTGGTCGTGCTGCCTTGCCCAGGCATTTTGCTTGAAACAGTTGCAGAGTGTTTTGACTCATTTTGTTTGCTTGCACTTTTGCTTAGCGGGGACGTTGAGCTCAATCCAGGCCCAGAGGTAGCAAAAAAGCTCGATGAAATTATCGAGAATCAAAAGGTTTCTTCATGTGAACTACAATCTCTAGGAGCAAAACTTGACCTACATATATCAGAGACAAATCAGAGACTTGCTTCAATTGAAAGCAAACTGGAAGTACTATCACAAACAGCTCAAAGGGTTGAAGCCTGTGAGCACTCGTTGGCAGAATTGAACAGGGACATAGTTTCGCTAAGAACAAAGGTAGACTATCTTGAGAACTACTCTCGTCGAAACAATCTACTCATTTATGGCATTGAAGAGTCAGAAACAGAAACAGTAGATGACCTTAGGAAGCATGTTCTAACCGAAATCTTTGAAGGTAAACTTGAAATCAAAGTAAGCAGTTTGGAGAGGATACACCGCTTGGGAAAGAAAGCTGAAGATAAAAAACGTCCCGTGATTATGAGGTTCTTTGATTTCGCTGAAAAAGAAGAGGTTCTCCGGAATGCTTCAAAATTGAAGGGTTCCCAAACGTCCATTTCAGAGGACTTCTCGCCTAGGCTACGGAAAACGAGAAAGCTACTATGGGCTACTGTTAAGGATGTTAAGAAGCCTGAAGATAAAGTGTACCTCAAGTATGACAAATTAGTTGTCAATCAAGTGGTGTATGCTTGGGATGAAAAGAAAAACCGAAGGTATAAAGTAAGTCGTGCCGGTTCACATGATATTGGTCATAGCTCTCAGAGTGATGCAGCAGCAACCCCTGAATTGATGAAAAGTGCCGGGCGTCCGCGAAGGAAATGTGCTCATGCTTCTACTTGACAAGCTGCCAGTTCAGCTCGGTCGTCTTTCAACGCCCTTAGTACTCATCATCAAACTAAAAAGATACCGTCATGTATAGAGAATACCGTTAGAAATTCCCTTGGTAGTCAGGCGAAACGTCCACCTGAACATAGCCAATTACGTGTCATATCTTTGAACGCCAGGAGCATTGTGAATAAATTAGATAGGCTTGAGGTACTGCTCTTTTCATATGATCCCCATCTACTGGTTATAACCGAGACGTGGTTGCACAGTGGTATTTTTGACGAAGAAATTGTGCCTCCGGGCTACGTCATATACAGACGTGATCGCGGCTCACGTGGTGGAGGGGTTGCTGTGATTGCCAAGCGTGAAGTGAACGTAACGCTCCTTGATCAAATTGATCAGCATGAAAGCTTGTTTTTGCGCCTGATAACACATGGCTTCACCTTTTACCTTTGTGCTGTGTATCGCCCACCTGATGCTACGGATGATTTTATGTCTAGTCTTTTCGATCGTTTGATGCATTACCAGAGTCGGAATTTAATGCTTACCGGTGATTTCAACCTCCCTGCCATCGACTGGGACAAACCGTCGTATGGCATATGTGCCTCATGTGATGTTATTTTAGATATTATGTTCTCATTAAACCTTAAGCAAGCTGTTCGTGAATACACCAGAGAGTCATCTGTTCTTGACCTATTCTTTGTTAGCGAAACCTTTTTTGATGGAGTGCTCGATGTTGAACCGGGAATCTCTGATCATCGTCTATTACAGTTTTCTTGTACTTCGCCTACTGCTTCCGGGATGCGTCCACTTAAATTGATAAAGGACTACGCCCGTGCTGATGATAATGCAGTTATCGACGCCTTACAATCACTGTTGAACAGCTGTGGCGGGAATGACGTTCATAGCTTATGGCTGCATTTCAAGAATGCAGTGCAGTACTGTACTGAACATTTCGTTCCGCTTAGAAAGGTTCGCACTCACCGTCACAATCCTTGGGTAACTCGTGAAATTGTTCAAATCAAGCGCAAAGTGAAGCGATGTAGGAAGAAAAAAACAGCTTCCTTACAGCACTTCCAAGTTTTGAAACAGAAACTTGCCTCAAAATTAAAACTAGCGAGGTCTCATTATTTCAATACGACGCTCCCAGAATTCATCAGAAGCGACCCCCAGAAATTTTGGAATTTTCTAGATCGAAAGGTTGAGCAGTTGAGTAAGGTTCGCATTGATAATGACATTGTCACCGACTGCACGAAAATAGCACAAGGTTTTAACCAGTACTTTCAAAGCGTGTTTCTGACGGTGACGGCAACCACAGCTAGAGTTCGAATTGAAGACCAAGGTAACATACCAAATATTTCTGTAAATGGTGTTCTGTCTATGCTGCGTAAACTCTGCGATAAAAAATCTGCGGGCCCTGATGGGCTCTCAAATGTGTTTCTTAAACGTTTTGCGGCGCAATTATCCGAGTTTTTAGCAAAAATCTTTCAAGTTTCTTTACTTTCTGGTGAAGTGCCGGAAGACTGGAGAATGGCCCGTGTTGTTCCAATTCATAAGAAAGGCGATAAGCTAACCATTTCTAATTACCGTCCAATTTCTATCACTTCTTCTTGTTGCAAGTTATTAGAACACATAGTCTCTGGTTATCTTAACTCCTTTCTAGCTGAAAATAACATTTTATCCTCCTTGCAACACGGCTTCAGAAAGGGTATGTCCACTGTCACGCAGTTGGTAGCTACAGTTAATGAATTTCAAGTAGTTCTCGATAAATCTGGGCAGATTGATGTCCTCATTTTAGACTTCTGCAAGGCCTTTGACACAGTTTCCCATAGTAAACTCATTTATAAATTAGTAAGTATCGGCGTCCCTAACTACCTTGTTAATTGGATTAATGCTTATCTTACAAACAGGAAACAATACGTAGAGGTTAATGGTTTCAAATCAAACGAGCTTCCAGTCACATCAGGTGTACCCCAAGGGAGCGTGTTAGGGCCGCTGCTTTTCATAATTTATATTAATGATCTGTCTGTTTCTCTTCCTGATAATGTCTCTTTAAGGCTTTTTGCAGATGACTGCATACTTTTTAAGACCATAAATGAGCCCAACGATCACTACACCTTGCAAAATTCGCTATTAGCTGTTCACCAATGGTGTCTTAAATGGGACATGAAATTAAACCTCGACAAAACAGTCCTATTGCGAATTTCACGTAAAAAACATATCAGTCATTTCTCGTACAGCCTGCTTAATCATTTAATTGAGGAGACTACACATTATAAATATTTAGGGGTAACCTTAACTCATGATTTAACTTGGTCTTCTCATATTTCCGACATTTGTTCCTCCGCATTTTCCAAGCTGTGCTACTTGAGGCGGAAACTTAATGATGCTCCAAGTAAACTCAAACTTCTTGCATACACATCATTTATTAGGTCTAAATTAGAGTATGCTTCAGTTTTATGGGATCCTTATTTAAAAAAAGACATACATAAAATAGAGATGGTGCAAAGGAAAGCGGTTAGGTTCATTTACAGTAAATACAAGAGGTCAGACTCACCTACTACACTAATGAAAGCTAATCATATTCCACTACTTGAACTACGCAGAAAAATGTCCCGTTTATTGTTTATGCACAACCTCTTAACACACAAATTAAACATACCTCGCCCTGAAATCCTTAAACAATTGTCGCGCAGGACACATCATTCAAAAAGTAACCTGCTCGAACCCATTTTTGCTAGGACTGACTCTTTCAAGCACAGCTTTTTTCCACGGACCATTTCCGACTGGAACTGTCTTCCTGAGGCCATTCTCCAGTCTTCCAATTTCAATAAAGCTCTTGAGTTATATTTTTTTGAATGATACAGTGTTGTATTTTGACTTGTTCATTTACTCTAATCCCGTGTTTTGATTTTTATTTTTATTTGTTGTTAATGCCTTGTATATCCACTCCTGCCTGGGCCAAAATATTGGCCTGCAGTATTTTGAAATAAATAAAATAAATAAAAATAATTCATCCTGTGTTTTGTGCACCCCTAATCCCACAAATTTAGCGATGAGGGGGAGGGCAGAAGAGTTCAGGATTTCGTTACAGAATAGGTATTCAGCTCTAACCGAGGATGGCGACATTACCCTAGAAGCAAGGAAAAATAATTTCAGAGATATCATTACTGAGTGCGCGGTAGAATTAGGCGGTAGGATAGTTAGAGAGGATACCGGTAAGCTGTCTAAGGAGACGAAAGATTTGATTAAGAAACGCCAGAGTATGAAAGCTTCCAATCCAACAGACCAGATCGAATTGGCTGAGATATCAAAGCTAATCAATAAGTGCAAGGTGGCCGATATAAGGAAGTATAACATGGAGAAAATTAAGCATGCTGTAAAGAATGGAGGAAGCCTTACAACAGTGGAAAAGAAATTAGGCATAGGCAAAAATCCGATGTATGCGCTAAGGGACAAGGCGGGCAACGTCATATGGACAAGACAGTCAAAGTAGCCGAGGCGTTCCATCCCGATTCCTACAGTAGCCAAAGTAGTCGGGTCCGTAATGAGATTGGCGGCAGGGGAAAACAGTCAAACGTTCCACCAGTGACGAAGGACGAGGTGAAGAAAGCAATAGAAACTATGCAAAGGGGGAAAGCAGCTGGAGAGGATCAAATAACTATAGATTTGTTGGAGGACGGGCAGGATATCGTGCTAGAAAAACTGGCTACCCTATATACGCAGTGCCTGGTGTCATCGACAGTACTGGAACTATGGAAGAACGCAAACATTATCCTCATTCATACGAAAGGGGATGCTAAGGACCTTAAAAATTACAGACCAATCAGCTTACTGTCTGTTACGTATAAGGTGTTTACTAAGGTAATCGCTAATAGAATAGGGCAACCTTAGACTGCAATCAAGCAGGGCTTCGGAAGCGGTACTCTACTATCGATCATATCCATACCATCAATCAGGTGATAGAAAAATGCTCGGAATATAACCAGCCCTTATACATAGCATTCAATGATTACGAAAAAGCATTTGACTCAGTTGAAACCTCGGCGGTGATGCAGGCATTGCAAAATCAGGGGGTAGACGAGCCGTACGTTGAAGTGCTGGAAGATATATATAGTGGCTGCACAGCAACCATAGTTCTGCATAAAGAAAGTAACAAAATTCCGATAAAGAAAGGTGTTAGGCAAGGAGACACAATCTCCCCAGTACTATTCACAGCTTGCTTAGAGGAAGTATTCAGAGACTTTGAATGGGAGCAGTGAGGGATAAGGGTAGATGGAGAATACCTCAGTAATCTGCGATTTGCTGATGACATTGCCTTGCTAAGCAACTCGGGGAATGAACTGCAGATAATGATTGATGACCTAGACAGGAAAAGTAGAAAGGTAGGCTTTGAAATCAATATGCAGAAGACTAAGGTAATGTTCAACAGCCTCAGAAAGGAACAGCAGTTTACATTAGGTAGCGAAGTACTGGAAGTAGTAGGCGAATACGTCTACTTAGGACAGGTAGTACCCGCAGATCCGGACCATGAAAAGGAAATAACAAGAAGAGCAGGATTGGGATGGAGCGCATTTGGCAAGCACTCGCAGATTATGACTAGCAGCTTACCGGTATCGCTCAAGAGGAAAGTATACAACAGTTGCATCTTACCTGTACTCACCTATGGGGCTGAAACGTGGAGGCTAACCAAGAGAGTTCTACTTAAGTTGAGGACAACCCAGAGGGCTATGGAACGAAAAATGGTAGAGGTAACATTAAGAGACAGGAAGCGTGCACAGTGGGTCAGAGAAATAACTCAAGTTACCGACATTCTAGTGGAAATTAAGAAGAAGAAATGGACATGGGCCGGACATGTAGTGCAAAGAGAGGATAACCGATGGTCGCCGAGGGTAACAAACTGGATTCCAAGGGAAAGAAAGCGTAGCCGGGGGCGGCAGAAAGTTAGATGGGCGGATTAAGAAGTTCGCAGGGGTGAAGCGGATGCAAGTAGCACAGAACCGGGTTAAGTGGAGAAATATGGGAGAGGCCTTTGCCCTGCAATGGGTATAGTCAGGCTGATGATGATGAATCCCACAGACTTTCGGTAGAAGTAATGTTAGGTAACCCAAGGGCCGCCTTATACGCCAGCCTAATCGTAGCGTCCACCTTGTTTTCCTCAGTCACGTCCATATTCATACAAAGCGTCGCATAAACTGTTCTACTGATCACGAATGCCTGTACCAAATGACTTGACTCCTTTTCCTGCAATCCTCTCTTTAGATTGGCGGTTCTTTCAACGAGCCTCATGGCGGTGTTTACCGTATTCTTTAGCTTTCCTAAGGCCTCCTTATTTTTCCTGTTAGTCTGCAAATACATGTCCTGTTGTAGCGTATCCTCCTCCTCCAATTGTCTGTCTCTACCCCTGGTGACACAGAGTAATATCGCACCAAGTGGTGACACACAAGCGATCTGTGTCTGAAGAATGGTGGCAGCTTAGATGGAGAAATGTTCATGTCAGGCCGCACAACAAAAAAACACTGAAATTGTGTGATTCAGCAACTTCAGCTACAGATTTTTTTGATCGCACTAGCAGCAAAGAAGCCAGAAGAGTCTGTTAGAAGCAGCTCTGATTTCAGCTTTTAGCGATTCAGGTACTACAACCACCTGTAATGCCAACTAGTGGCCAAAGGTGCACATAGTTTCCGTACCCACTTGCTTTTGAGTATGTACACATGATCGCTGCATGTTCTCAGTTTTATCTCTGTTTAGGAGGGTTTCCACAATCGTTAGCAACGATCTGCTGACACTGGCACACAAGCGTGTAGTTTTCACGTAGATAGGAACCTAGTGTATACTTGAGTGAAGGCTCTCGAGCTTATGATACAAACTATTTGTAAAAATAAAAATAAATATGATTGTACAGGGATTTTGGGGAAACCAACAGGTTGCTTGTTTTGACGGATGTTTGGAAGAAATGACTAAGTGAAATGCTCATGCTCATAGGCCTCTTGTTTGTCCAACACGGGCATTGTGAAACTTCACTGGTTAAAGCTGCATTGGAATGAGGGCAACATCTACAGTGGTTTGCCTCCACCAGGAACAATGCTGTGAATCTGCTTCATAGCAGTGCTGGTGCTTCTCAAAGTGGCAGTCCTGTACAATGTAGACCAGCTGCCACAAGTAATGCACCGGTACATCAATCAAGTGCGAAGCCCTCACAGCCACATTAGGCAGTATTTGCATGTAGCTTCCCGAGAAGAGTTCAATAAACAGATATTTAACCTTCGTGGCACACCAGCTCAAATTTTGTCACCCTCTGCAAACCATAAAAAGTTGACAAATGCACGAAATGAGTTGTGCTATGAGCAAAAGAAGACCGGGCTTAAAAATAATGTTTCTAGCAATTTGCAAAGTTACGAGAATGGCAAGCCTTCACAATGAACCACATAACACATTGGTTCCTGGTATTTAGCTTCACTGCATTTTATTGGTGTAGTCGGGAGAATAGGAATTTCCAACTCGCAACAACCACCCCATCTTGATACATCAAGGCAACTGCTGCAGACATACAACAGATCCGAAGGCATGTCGCCTAGCACACATTACAATAGATGCTGTCAAGAGAGTGCAAGAAGTGGCCGATTCCATGCCAAGTTACTTAAGACAATGCCATGTTTCGGACACCATCACATACAGAGAACTTTTGCTCAGATAACCACAGCTGTGTTACCCCCGCAAGGGTCAAGTGTTGTTGTATATGACAAACTCTTTAATCCATGCCAGGCCTGTTCACATATCAATCTGTTGCTTTAATTCTAAAGGATGAAAACTAGAGAGGCAAAAAATTGCAGTCACACATTTGTGCTTCTCCACCTCCCGCCACTGCAAATCATGCGTCCAAAATCACTCTGAATGCTTTCCAAATAATAACATATCAGCAAATGGAAGGGTGACAATATTCCACAACAAGATTAAATACATTGCAAAAAGATATTTTAAACTTAACTAGGAGCACGCTCTAAACCAGTAGAAGGAGTGAGAGTGTCCATTTGGTCACACCAGTTACAGCTCACTGCACTACTGAGGTAGCGGCGGAATCCAACTGGAGGAGGAAACTCGTACGTCGGCCCCGAGTATTCCTTGCCTCTGTAAATGTAAATAAATGAGAGTAATACAGCAATTACATTTAGTTTGCATAAATTCAGCAAACTCACTCACAGTAGAATTTGATTTGAGTAAAGCAAGTGAGAGTGCCTGCCGCAGAAGGAAAAAGGCAGTAACGAGACTGGCAGTCAATGCTAGCACAAATACAAATATTTAGCACACTTGCAAAACACTGAAATAGCGAACAAAGAGACTAAGTTAAATCACGTGTGCAGTAAGTGCGGAATATGCTGCGGCTTGCATGGAATTGTAATCAAGAGTGCTTATAGCAGCAACTGCCAAGCTCTTTGACAGGATTACGAGGTACAGTCTTTGTCAAAAGTGTAGAGCCCAGGGGGTCTGCTTCTGGGCCACTTCCTGCGGCTTGTAATGAATTTCCGGTATTCCAACTTTGTTGATGGCAAGAAGATTTTTTGTCCTACCCCCTCCAGTGGGAAAGGCCTCAACTAATTCTACATCAGTGCCACAATTCGGCTCAGAAGCGGACCCCCCGGGCTCTACACTTTTGACAAAGGCTGTACATGCAACGGTGCCTCACTCCCCTCAACAAAACGTACAACCTCAGGTTAATTATTGCTTTGTTTTCAAATAAGCTGTCAATGGCCTTGACAGCAGCTTGAAGCCAAGCACTGCCCACTATTTATGGAGGCATTGTTTCTGCTATCATTCCCGGTTTTCTCAAAGTGATGACGCTGTTGGAGCAGGCAAAAGATATATATTAGGGAACTCTGCGGTAGCGACATGCATCTGAAGTGTTAAATCTATATAAATAAGCTCAGCGAGTTCTACCAATGCAGTTATTTTCGTAGTAAAAGGGCAGATACTCTCATGGGCAAGAACCTATGATAGCCGAAGAGTCACCCTCATTGCTGCATGCACCGATGTGAGTACTCGACAGTGGAACGTGTGAGCATATAAGCACAATAAATTCGTGAGGGTATACGCCCGTATCTTGTAGCAATTTTATGCTGAGCAGTAGGCTCTTTTCACTCCGGGGCTCATTTCGCACTGGGCCAGTTTACATTTATACTGTCTCTCAGCTAGCCAGCAACTCCCCTTCTTTAGCACTTCCTCGACACTGTAAAGAAGCTGACCTCTTGCACTGCAGCACCACGTATGGGCCGCATGGATGAATACCTTACGACAGTATTTTGACAGAAGCACGACCGTTTCTATGGGCCCAGCCACTCTATCTGCTGAAGCTGCGAGGAAGGCAATAAAACCTCCTGATCATAAACCAGCGCATTCACGCTGGCGCACACCAACATGCCTGCTACTGCCCAAACAAACTAGGCCACAAACGAAGAATCTTAAAAAAAAAAAAAAAGCAAATTACAAACTTCCGTGACTCTCGACTCACAAATAGTTTCACATCATCTGTAAGTCGCCGCGTACGTCCCAATACCCCAGTGCACCCCGAAGACAACAGCAACCGGCGACCGATCGGTGCACAGCAGCAGGTATGCAACGGTTGCAGGTATGCAGTCTCCACATGCCTTCGCCCGGAGACTGTCGCGTGATTACGCCGCGTCAGTAATCGTGACTACCGCATAGCTGCACTGCCGTGTAAAAACTCGTTAAAAAAACTGCAAGACTGTAGCAGAACGCCGACAAATGCTTTACCTAGAGCTCGCGGGCATGTACGAAACACCATCATTCGCGTACGACTCACCGTAGTCGGAGGCTGCAGACAGGCCAGGGACAGGACCGAAGGCTACGCTGTTGAATTTAGGGCAACAATCCACAAACTGAATCAGATTTTCACCGAATTTGAATCTATCGGGATGATACCCCGCAAACTACAACAAGCCGACGCATGAAAAGCGACCTAGGGCTCCCAAGGCGCGAGCACCCGTTGCCCGAAAACCGCGCCAGCTTTTGCTCGGGTGCGGTGGCGCGGTGCGCGGTGGCTCGAAACGGGGTATTGGCATCTGGGCAATCTGGGTTTGAGGTTTAGTTCCAGAAAAAAGCAAATACTAAAAGTTGTTTGACGTCACATCCGTCGAGAGAATTAACGCATCCTCCTTTCCACTTTGGTTCTGGGCGCGCATGCGCAGTTCACGGAGCCGGCTCTCTGCAAGTTCAGGTATCTTAAGGGGCGCGACGTGCACCCCTGTTGCACGTCGCGCCCTCTCGCGGGAGTCGGTTCTTGTCATCGCAAAAGCGGCCCGCTCTCCGGCGCCGGTCGTCACACTGCCCAATATTCTAGAGAACTATAGCCGGGCACGATAAACTCAAGTTTCGGCGTACGCTGGCCGATCGTACGAAAGAGTTCGTTCTCGGGTATCGTATAGCGCATGCGCAGTGCGCGTCACGATATTTTTGGCGTGCTCTATTCCTCTGCGTGTGTTTGTGTACGCTATACTAAAAGTCTCTAATATACCGGCTAGTGTGCCGAGGGCGCTCGCTCGCGTGGCCGCCGCGGTGATGCCTTCACGCCGCAACCGCGGGGCGGCGCTACCAATAACTAAGGTGCCAGCGCTATGCCAGCTGCCAGCGCTGCGCGTTCGCAGCCTTGGCAGCACAAGCGGCATAGGTCCGGGTAGTCAGGCGCTGCGCTTTTCACTTGGTTGGTTGGTTGGTTGGTTGGTTCATAGGAAAGGAGAGGCGCAGTATCTGCCACACTTGCTCTGTGGACACCTGAACCGCGCCGTAAGGGAAGGGATCAAGGTGGGACTGAAAGTGGATAGAGAGAGAGGGGGGCCGTAGTGGAGGGCTACGGAGTAATTTCGACCACCTGGGGATCTTTAACGTGCGCTGACATCGCACAGCACACGGACGCCAATTCGTTTAGCCTCCATCGAAACGCAGCCGCCGAGGCCTACGAAACCTGTCTCTTCATGGTTTGAGCGCACTTTTTGTTTAAAAACAGTCTTGGTGGAAGACAATCGTACCGTGCTAGTACTGTGCGGAGAAAATCATTCGCTGAAATAGCGCTCGAGGAAGCGTTTAACAAATACTGTCGGGTCCAGTCTGCTATATTTTACTGTTTCATTTATTCTGCTGAACCGAAGAAGGTCTTAAGCAGAATGCATGTTGACTGCCTGATATCCAGCGAGACAAGAAATTTGAAGCAATCACCTAAAGTTGCCACGTTGGTTGCAATATTTTGTTTTGATTAAACAATCGAGTCCGAGCCGGGTTCAATATATTGCTGCTATGAAATGTTCCAGTGGCGATTTCATTTGATCTGGAGCCAGTCGCAATCCACGCGTCGCGATCGCGGATGGTATCGTGTGCATCTTCCCTCTGATCCAGTCAGCTCAAGCATATCCCAGGTGGTTGGCCCGATCATTATGACAATTACTATTATCAATCGCGATCTAGTGACACAGCTGGTATCAAAAAATACCCTTAATGTATTTACACTGTTCATTAATCCAACTATGTCGGTCTTTTCTCATGGCCCATGTGGTATATCGATGCCGCAGTCAAGTCAATACGGGTCTCATGCTTTCGGATATGTTACATCGCGTTTCTGCAATTCAGTCATGCTTATTGCTAAGGTGATATATATCAGGGTGCTGACGTTTCATAGCTTCACATATATGCTACAGAAAAGCAGGGCAATATTGCTTTTTCGTAACATGGCACGCGCATGTTTTCAAAGATCGCATGCGAAAATAAACACAAGCAGTCTGAATCGGACTCTTCAGTTTTTGTTCGTTCTCTTTATTCATGTGTTTTATTAGGAAATCACTTGTTGCTTCATACATAAATGATCATTATGTGGTGTTCTTTCTCTTGTAACAGAAGGAAAGGCAAGAAACAAAAGTGGGGATTGTACCATTGATTCTTTTTTTTTACAAAGTCTACAATACAGTAAAATTTCAGCAAAAAGGCGCAGCAACAATAAACAAGTAAAAATGTAGAAATGCACCGTAAAGGTTTTTAACAAAGGCCGCACATGACCCCGCAATTTTAAAATAGCATACAGACCAATTTTTGGAGGTATTTTTTTCTTGCTAATGATGCTCAAGATATTCCTATCTCCATGTGGTTTTTCGCCTAGCACCGCTAAGTAATTTATAATTGATTTTACTTTCTTCATCAGTTTCAGCTTCGGTTTCAGCAGCCGAGCGGTTATTGTACGGTCACAATCAAGTCTAGGTCACGCGCGGGATTAAAAAACAAAGAAAAAAAAAGCTTCAACCGCAGACTCATTTAGCGCCTCATTTTGCGCCTTCATTTGAGCCACTTGCTTCTGCGCTCCAGCCAGTTTTCTCTTTGTTCTTCTTAGAGCGCGAGAAATGTTTCTGCATTCTGGTTGCATGATTGCTTCCTTTTCCTGCGCATCTTGTTCTGTGTAAGCCTCCGCTGGTATTTGCATGAAGCTATCCCCTTCAGAATCGACGGTCAATCGACACTTTTCTGCAAAAGATATTCCCACGAATGATGTGTGTTTTCCTGAATCAGGTTTTAGGCCACATCTGGAAGAAAGACCCCCCATGTACTCTGCCTATTAGCTCTATAAGCTTTAGCTGTTGTAATCTACGCGGTCTTTTTCTTTTTTTTTTTTCGAGAATAGACACTGGTAGCGTCCGCAGAACTGCATTCAGGAATCAAGCTTCCAAAGTTACCATTTTTTTCTACGTGCAAATAGAGGCAAAGTATTTTTTTTTCGGCTCGATAACGCGCGTATGATACAGAGCCAGCGGGTGCGAATTTGGTTAATTTGGTCCAACTTGCAGTGATGGAAATTAAGTCAAACGGATGCTCTGCACGTCTACAGCGGCGGGCATGAGTTCTCGTTCGGCTCTTCAACTGCTGCCGGCTCCTCGGAAGCATTGTCAAACATCCTTGACGGCCCATGGCTGTCGTCTGCACGAGCCGGGATTACCGGCACTGCGCTTTTGTCGTTTAGCGGCCGTTTGGTCACAGAGGTTCCTCACCTTCCTTTTCGATGTCTTCTTAGGCAGAAGATAGTTCGGATAATGGTCGAATACCGTTGGCACGGCTTCGGGCTTAAGGCGTGGTCTATCTCTAGCTAGCTCGTTGACGTCACTTTGAACGTTATCTTGATGTAGCTCTCCTCAGAAGGTTTTTCGCACACAACACACGTTGGAGTCAACTTGCGGTCATTTCTTTAATCAGCCGCTTCCCCTCCGCAAGCTGCGCAGGGTCCGATGGCACACCGAACATAGAAACCTAGTCCTGATTAGCGGCACGAAACATGTCTTTTCCTTGCCCTGATGCTTTATTTTTAGCATCATTAGTCGTTGCAAATTTAATTCCCATTGATGAATGCAAGGAACCGAACGAATAAAAGAAAAGAAAAGAGTAGACGCGTCAAAAGCGCTTTTAAGGCACGGCCAGCGCAACTGCGGCAAATCAAGGGCGCGCCGGCGGCCGACGGCGTCGACGGCACGATGGATGGATGGAATATAGGAGCGTACCCTTTTAAACGGGGTGGTAGCAGTAGCTATCATGCTCATTTTTCTCCATATATCTTAATTTTGATTTAGAATGGTTAACTAAACCACCATTCTACTTATTAAATTTTTGTTCCTACAATACTAACATTATGTCACTTCTCTGCTTTTAAGCCACCAATCTTCCAGCCGTTTTTTGCTAGTTTCCACCGCCGGTTTATTCACCCGGCTACTGGTATCTCTAAACCCCAGAGCTTCAGGAACAGTGATTACGCCTGCACCAACTTCCGGATGGATACCATTGCATTCGAGTATAATATAGTCAATTGTTTCACTGGAGTTTCCACATACAGCACATGCGTCATCTCCATTGTTAAACTTCTTTTTGTAGCTGCGTGTTCTAAGGCACCCTGATCTAGCTTCAAAAAGTAGGGCACTGCCTCTTGAGTTATCAAAGAAATCTTCCTTCCTGATCTGCATTTTCCACTTTCTGTATAATTCCACACTCTGTTTCTTTTCCATCGAATTTATCCAATTTTTACCTTCTGTGTTTTTCACCTGTTGCTTAATGCTCTTTATTTCTCCGTCCTTGTTACTAGCATACTTACTAGTTAGTTTCCCAGTTCTTTTCCTCCATTGTGAGTCAACGCTTTTTAGGTACAGATATTTAAATACTTTAGCTGCCCATCTGTTACTGTCCAATTTCCTCAGGCGTTCCTCATATAATATTTTACTCTGAGCTTCCCGCACTTCGAAAGATGCTCAGCCCATATCTCCCTGCACCGCCTCATTTGTAGTTTTGCCGTGGGCACCTAGTGCTAATCGTCCAACGGATCTCTGATTTGTTTCTAATGTTGGCACCTTTACGATGAGCAGCGCCCCTGGCGGCCAAAGTTGGAAGGCATCGCCGGCGCGGCCACCTCCTCCCATTGGGAGACCCCTCCGCACGGCACACTAGCAAGTATATTCTAGGCTCTATACCAATAACAAATTTAAAAGAAAAAGGAAAATTTATATAAAAAAATGTTACTCTACTATCCAGCCCAGCCGTAGCCACGGGAACGGGCAAGTCATAGCGGATTTATTTCATTAGATGTTTTCACTGCAGTTGTGTCAAGGTCTACCATGGTTTCTTGCTGATAACATTTGTTCGTTGATGTAGTTTTCCGGGTCGGAGCAGGGTCGTCGAGGAGGCCAAGCTTTTGGTGTGTGGAGGGGGCAGGTGATGCCAGGCTTGTATTGCCTGGATGTTGTTTCTTGCGGAGATGGTTGGTGGTCGGCTTGGGTACCTGTAAGATCTTGATACAAATTAGATTAGAGGCCCCGCACCCCTTAATTTTGTTCCCAGGTGTTTTTCCCCTCCGCCACCCTCGTCACTCACCCCCGCCCCCCAACCCTCCCCTTCCTTCCTGATTTGTTGGTTTTTCTGAGTCTCGGGGTATTGCAGAAGACTTCTGTTGGAGGAATTAGGGCGAGGCGAGATGAGGGAAGGCCCGTTGCTTAGGCTTCCTGTTGAGTATGATGGAGATGTACGAAGGTGGGAAAGAGGGAGTTGGAGGGCAATTGGACGGAAGGAGGGAACGCGGAAGGAGAAAAAGAGAGAGAGAGAAAAAAAACCTGTAAACTAATAATAATAAAACTGTGTATATAAATATGAAAAAATATATATATCCCCTTCTTTTCTTCTGTTTGAAAGGGGAACCCAAGGATCCTTGGCCGACCATTTACCTGTGACCGACGTTCGGAAAATAGTCGGCAGCCTTAGGCCTCATTCTCACAGCCGGTGCTCCTCTCCGTCGCGGCGGCACCGGCGGGGGACACCGCACGACGGATGGAGCGGCGCGATGTTCAAACATAAAGGGCTGCCGGATGCCGTCAAACCTGTTCGGGGCGGGGCTTCGCCGCTCCCACGTGACTCTACGTCAGAGCGCTTTTTTTTTCTCCTGCAAGAAAAAAATATACGGAGGGCGGCTGCCCCCTCTGCAGCGGTGGAAGTCGTGTACTCCGCGTCTGTACAGGGGAAAAAAAAAAAGAAGCGTGCTGTCTCACGTGCTCTAGCAGCAGTTTGGAGCTAGAAAGCGTTTTCATCTCAGCTTTGGTAACGGTACAAACACCACGCGTACTGCGCCAAAACAAATGAGTACAATTATAGCAAGCATGTATTAAACCGCAAAACGTTATGCTCACTCCAATAAAATTATTCTTCGCAATCAGCACAATCACAGAAAACGTAATGAACTATTCTATCAATAAAATAATTGTTCGCGACAACATGGCAAGATGGTTTTGATACATGCATTAAAAAATCAAGTTAGAATGGCGCCGTCTGAAATAATATTTCACGCAGATCTGTCGGAAGTCGAGGTTAGCTGTGACGTCCTGCATATTTCAAAATAAATAAAATCGGCATTTTTTGTTAGCCTCTTGTGCTTCGGTGCTTCAGTAGCTGTACGAAACTCCATGCAACTCAAGACTGCTATCAATATAAGCATTGTTCACCAGCAATGAAACGTTCCTGTCGATACCACCATTCGTGATATTTAGGTAGCACTTAATATTTCGCTATCACCTGCAAGTGCAAGCAATGCGGCTTCAAAAGCGGTGGCTTCCTCTTAAAACGCAGTTTCGTCACAGCTTTTTTTTAAAGGGTTCTCTGTCTTGCGGGGATATTGCGACCTTTTCTTACATTTCTTTACCCCATTAATATGCTTTTTCTTTACTTGCTTTCTTAGACCTCCTCCCCTTGACGAAGGTTTCTGGCCGCGCCATTTACCAGCTGTTTGCATTTTTCTCTCTCTCCCTCTCTTTTCTTTGTTCAGTTTTCTCCTCTGCTCCTTTCCTCACCTCGCCTATTACCTCTTCCTTTCACTTCTTCACCTGTGCGGCAGTCGTTTTGACTTCTTCTTTACTGCCTCGAACCTTGCTTGCCACTCCGTACTTGTTTTTGGTTCTGGTTGTGTCTATATAATGGCTCTTAGCTCAACTTGTGAGCCACATGCTTTACATGATTTCAATTTGTCAAGAACCTGTTCTGCGTTTGAATCGACTTAGGTTGGCGAGAAAAACTACCAGATTAACTATTTGCAACGAGGTACCGTTTGCGTAGCTCCAAAATGAAAGGGAGTGAAATTCCAAATCTACTACTTGAAAATAGTGTTACCCCAGCATCTCAGATAAAAAAAAAAAATTACCCGTCTCTTATATTCCGCTTTTAGTGTCGCGACTTCTCGCAGCAGTTCAGAGTTGGAACGCCTTCTTATGTCAGCCTCAGTACAAACACCGCACGTACTACGGTACAAAAATGGGTACGGATATGTATCAAGCCAGTATCCAAGCTCAGCATAATTGCGCACATCTATAATATTATTCATGGCAGTCAGCGAAATCGAAGAAATCTATAGGAACATATATAATAACTCTGTCATCAATAAAGGAATGGGTCGCCAGAACTTGCAAAATTTCTTTAGATACACCCATTCATACATACAACTAAAATATCGTTAAGTTTTGCAGGACGTCATGTTTAGCTGCGACACCCAGTGCATTGAAAAAAGAAAAAAAAAAGAAAAAGGAAACGGCATCTGTTGTCTCTTGTCAACGCGCGCTTCGCGGTACACCAAGCAGGAGTGCAACCCCCGCTTTTCTCTCTCTCTGTGTTCGCGCACCGCCGTCTGCATGCGAGCCCGCGATGGCCGCGCGGCCGCTCCGCCAGCGCTCGCTCGGTCGCGACACGCAAGCCGTGACGTAGAGTCACGTGATAGAAGCGAGCGCGCTCACTGGTCCGTCTTTCGTGGGGCGGAGTCCGCCGCTCGCCGGACCGGCGGCGCCTTGGAGCAAAACCCCACGGCGCCGGCCACCCGATTTCGGGGAGTACTGGCACCATTAACTCCACTTCTCGGGCGAGCGCCGGCGCGACGGAGGCGACGGAGGAGAGAAAAACCGGCTGTGAGAATGAGGCCCTCATTCTCACAGCCTGAGGCCTCATTCTAAGCCTCATTCTGAGAATGAGGCTTAGGCCTCATTCTCACAGCCGGTTTTTCTCCTCCGTCGCCTCCGTCGCACCGGCGCGCGCCCGAGAAGGGGAGTTAATTTCGGGGAGTACTGTACCATTAACTCTCCGAAATCGGGTGGCCGGCGCCGTGGGGTTTAGTTCCAAGGCGCCACCGGTCCGGCAAGCGGCGGACTCCGCCCCACGAAAGACGGAACAGTGAGCGCGCTCGCTTCTCTCACGTGACACTACGTCACGGCTTGCGTGTCGCGACTATGGTGTCTAGAAGGGGGCAGTGTGACGGGCGGGAGCCGGCGAAGCGCACAGCGGAGCGATGAAAGCTATAGATGGCGCTACTTGCAGCAGGTGTGCAGCCGTCGCGGCGGTTGGAGGGGGCGGCACAGGACACCAGGCAGGCGCGTCGCGTGAATTTTGTGTCGCGTTTGAATTTTTATTCTGGTGCGATGCCAACATGACGAAATGTTTGCAGATCGGAGATGAAAAGATGCATTGTTTTCTCCATCAGTGCGCGCAAATGGAGTTTAGCGACGTAATTTAGGAAAAGCAAGCTTTAATAGAACCCATATCAGAATGTTAACTCTGTACGCGCTTAGTTTTCACTAAAAGCTTGATAGCACAAGTGAACATGGACAACGAACACGGACAATTCGGAACTCTGACTGGGTGGTGGTAGAAAACATTTATATAGGACAAATACAGGAGGTTATGCGTGAGCTGACCCAGAAGGGGCCAACCCTCACAAAGACTAGGTGGAGGTCCCTCGTTCGGGCGCCGCTCGGGCTCGCCCGACTAAGGCCCGTTGGGCCTTCAGGTCGGAGCAGCCGAGCAGGGTCGCCTCCCAGTCCTCCCGGGTTGGGGTGGGGGGGGATAGCCGGATTTGAGGGGCAGGCCCACACCATGTGGTAGATGTCCGAAGACACCACCCCACAGTGCGGGCAGCTGCCAGAGAAAGCAGGGTCGAAGTGTTTTAGAGCTGCCGGGCACAGCAGTGTGTTGGTATAGAGGCGGAGTAAGAGCCGCTCATCCGCCTTTGAAAGGCCTTTACATGGGCGGGGGTAAAGGCTGTGGCTAGATTGGTAGTAATTTACAATATCTTTGAATGTATAAGCCGGATTAGGATCAGCGTCCTGGTCGGAGGGGGAGGAGGAGGAAACTTCCCGGAGAGAGAGCGCGCGGGCGGCGGCGTCGGCAGCCTCGTTTCCAGCCAGCCCCTGATGAGCAGGAGCCCAAATAATATATCGGGTAGCGGGGTCCGCAATGTAGGAGCTATGTTGAAGTATTCGGTAGGCTAGATAAGGGGTCCAGCCCTGTTCGACATTCCGACATGCCCCTCGCGAGTCGGAAATTATATATTTCGAGTCAGAGTGGGAAGCAGCCAATGCTATGGCGACCTCCTCCGCGTGAGTTATGTTGCGGGCCCTGAAGCTAAGACCGTTGACTGTTTTCGCCACTCTGACTGGGAGCTTTGGAGTTCGGATGCAGCCGCGGAAAAAATAATGAGTGGCCACAGATAAAAAAAAAAAGGACGTACTAGCAAATTAGTTCTCAGCGCGCTACGACACACTAAGAAGCAGACAAACGTAAAACAGACAGGACGACGAACAGAGCGCTGTCTGTTCGTCGGGCTGCATGCGCCAGCAACATGCCGTTTATGGAATCACGTTACTTGGAAGTTGTAGCTCATAAATAATAGGTGCACTTATGGATGATCTGGCGCATCTCATATCATGCACTAAATATTTTCCATCACTGCTTTTGCTGGACAAATCCACAAGACCAAAGGAAACACTTCATTACAATTAAGGTAAAGAAATCATTTGCACAAAATGTCTACAATTAAGAGCATAAATGACGTTTATTTTATTAATACAATATACAAATGCAGACGTCAGAGCGACCGAACAACGAATGGCTCTGCTTTGAATTCACTTTGTTTATAACTTCGAATGTTTCTGGCGGTCATTTTGAAGAGCCGTGTCCTTTATTCAACGAGTAAAAAAAAAATGAACCCATAGTTAGCACCACAAACTGGAAACATTTTGCAGTAACCTCTTTATGACGAACATCGCGCATCCCACTTGGTGGAGTTTGTTAGACTGTTGAGAAACTGCGCGAAATTATGCACACTGAAAGCATAAAACGTTTTCTTTTTTTAACAAAAAATGTGAATTCGTCCCCTACTAACGCCGGCCAGCATAGTTCTAATGCTACAGCCAGGAACAAACGTTTGGGGGCGGCCGGATTTGTGGGAAAAATTTATTTTTTCGTTGCCTCGCAAGTTTGTCTTCTGATATTTTTTTTTCTCTGAATGGAGTGTGCATGTCCCCTCGTGACTCCACAAATTTCTTTCTTTATAATTGCCCGACCACACACACACACGCACACACACACACACACACACACACACACACACGCACAAAGAATTCCACGAGCCAGCATCCCTCAAACTTTTGTCCCTGGCTGTAAAATAAGCCTCACCTACCAAATTGTTGCGTGCACAGCGATCCTAATTGCATTCAGCTGCTGCTCGGGTGACTTTGAGGCCAGAATCACAATTATGGCAAGAAATTGTGCTGCTAAACTTCTGTGTCACACATATCCTGCCATGTAAAAGATAAGCTGGCTTCACCCACATTATTGTGGCCTGAACTGAGGCACAGCTGAATAAGAGAGCCAGCATCACATTAATGCTCCCAGTATATGTCCTGAAATATAAACATGTCCAGCGTATTAAAATATTATTTTCAGCTGTTGATCAGAAAAGGCATAGCGTAATATTTAAGTTTGGCTTGAATATTCTTCTGTTTCTGTGGATGGGCAAGGTTATAGAAACTAGGGCAGATGATAGTTACGAGCAATTTCGCAGGTCCTTGGTGAAGATTTGTCTCGGGTATTCTACACCGAAAAAGTTGTCCTGTATGCCATGCGTTCGCAAACGAGACACAATAAGTCGTCAGCTCCTTGTCAGCACGTTTGATATTTCGCAATCCCAGTTCGCGTTAAGCTACATATTTAGGTGGTCTGAAAAGGGGGTTTCGGCTTTGCGCGCTTTGTACCCGCTTCTGCGCCCAGGTACAAAACATGTTCGCGCTTTTGCGCCACGAGTGCGCACAGCGTTATCTACTGCATAACGCAGGATCAGCACAAAATCACCCACTTCGCATCTCAAAAGGATCACTGTGGTACATGTGCGACTACTAGCTTCGAATCGTTCGCGGTCCACGCGTCCCAGACCTCGCCCGCACCCGAACTGCTGCGCTCAATCGCGCGGCAGCGGCTGGTTCCCCATGCACACCAGAGCTCTGCAGCGCCCCTTGCGGCGCCGGGAAATTTCATCGCGGATCGCGCCTCCACAAGGCGCGGATACGTCGCCCGTCACACTGCCCCCTTTTAGCCACCATATCGCGACCAAGCGAGCGCCGGCGGAGCGGCCGCGCGGCCATCGCGGGCTCGCATGCAGACGGCTGTGCGCGAGCACAGAGAAAAAAAAAAGCGGGAGTTGCTCTCCTCTCTGGTGCCCCGCAAAGCGCGCGCTGACAAGAGACAGCAAATGCTGTTCCTTTTTTTTTTTTCATTTCTCAATGCACTGTGTGTCGCAGCTAAACATGACCTCCTGCAAAACCTTACGATGTTTCAGTTGTATATTTGAATGGGTTTATCAAAATAAATCTTGCAAGTTCTGGCGACCCATTCCTTTATTGATGACAGAGTTATTATATATGTTCCTATAGACTTCTTCGATTTCGCTGACTGCCACGAATAATATTATAAATATAATAGGAGTGCGCATTTATGCTGAGCTTGGATACCGCCTTGATATATATTCGTACCCATTTGTTGTTTCGTAGTACGCGCGGTGTTTGTACTGAGGCTGAGATAAGAAGGCGTTCCAACTCCGAACTGCTGCGAGAAGTCGCGACACTAAATGTGGAATATAAGAGACGGGGATTTTCTTTTTTTATCAGGGGTGCTGAAGTAACAGTACTATTCTCAAAAAGTAGATTTGTAATGTCACTCACTTCCATTCCGGAGCTACGCAAACGATACCTCGTTGCAAACAGTTAAGCGGGTAGTTTTTCTCGCAAACCTAAGCCGATCCAAACGCAGAACAGGTGCTTGGCAAACTTAAATCATATAAAGCATGTGGCTCATAATTTGAGCTAAAATCCATTATATAGACACAACCAGAAACAAAAACAAGTACGGCGTAGCAAACAAGGTTCGGGACAGTAAAGATTCGGACGGGCGGAAAATCTATTGGCTAGGCAGGCGAAGAAGTGAAAATGACTGCCGCACAGGTGAAGGAAAAGAAAAGAGGTAATAGGTGAGGTGAGGAAAGGAGCAGAGGAGAAAACGGAACAAAGAAAAGAGAGAAAAAAAAAGCAAACAGTGGGTGAATGGCGCGGCAAGAAAACATGAATGGGAGGAGGTCTTAGGAAAGAAATAAAGAAAAACCATACCAATAGGGAAAAAAATGCAAGAAAAGCCCGCAGCCTACCCGCCAGACAGAGAACCCCTTTTATGAAAGTTGTGACGAAACTGCTTATCAAGAGTAATATAACTAGAGAGTGCATTTACACTACGTTTTAGTACTCGCTGCTTATATTCGTACCCATTTGCTTCCGTGCTGTACGCGCGGCGCTTTGCAGTAAACTGTGGAGTTGCGTACAGGTACTGAAGCTAAGATGGCAATCCCTTCCAGCCCCAAAGCACAAGAGGCTAACAAAAAATACCGATTTTATTTAATTTTGCAATATGCAGGACGGCACAGCTAACCTCGACTTCCGACAGATCTGCGTGAAATATTATTTCAGTCGGTGCCATTCTACTTGACTTTTAATGCCTGTATCAAAACCATATTGCCATGCTGTCGTGAACAATTCTTTTATTGATAGAATAGTTCATTATGCTTTCTGTGATTGTGCTGACTGAGAAGAATAATTGCGCTGATTGTGAAGAATAATGTTATTGAAGTGATCATAATTTTCTGCGGTTTAATACATGGTTGCTATAATTATACTCATTTGCTTTGGCGCAGTACGCGTGGTGTTTGTACCGTTACCGCAGCTGAGATGAAAACGCGTTCTAGCTCCAAACTGCTGTTAGAGCACGTGAGACAGCACGCTTCTTTTTTTTTCGTACAGACGCGAAGCACACGACTTCCACCGCTGCAGGGAGGGCAGCCGCCCTCCGCATGTTTTTTTTTTCTTTTCGCAGGAGGAAAAAAAAACGCTCTGACGTAGAGTCGCGTGGGAGCGGCGAAGCCCCGCCCGAACAGGTTTGACGGCGTCCGGCGGCCCTTTATGTTTGAACATCGCGCCGTTCCATCCGTCGTGCGGTGTCCCCCGCCGGTGCCGCCGCGACGGAGAGGAGCACCGGCTGTGAGAATGAGGCCTTAGGTGCCGCCGCGACGGAGAGGAGCACCGGCTGTGAGAATGAGGCCTTAGGCCTCATTCTCACAGCCGGTGCTCCTCTCCGTCGCGGCGGCACCGGCGGGGGACACCGCACGACGGATGGAACGGCGCGATGTTCAAACATAAAGGGCCGCCGGACGCCGTCAAACCTGTTCGGGCGGGGCTTCGCCGCTCCACGTGACTCTACGTCAGAGCGCTTTTTTTTTTCTCCTGCAAGAAAAAAAAATACGGAGGGCGGCTGCCCTCTCTGCATAGGGGGAAGTCGTGTTGCGTTCATCGAGCGGGCGGGCTTGAAGCCTCGCTTGCTCTTCGCCAGGTAGTGCGTGCGTGACCTGAACGCTCCGTGTGTGCTACCTTGGACGTATGCTGCCGGGCGCCCCACCCCGGCAGCTGGTGCATTGCGTCGCGCGCGCGATCTGTCTGCGACAGGACGCTACGTGCGCGCGACTATGTGTATATATTTTCTAAACAATTGCAGGGGCCGCTCGCGCTCTGGCATTCGTGGACAGTGCTCGGACACTTGCGCGCGAGCGATGCGAACTCGTTGACTGTCTTTACTCTGTAAATAATGTACAAAGCTCCCCTGTCCTTTCTTCCTATCGCTCCCCTCTCTACTTCCCCTTGCTATCCTCTCCCTATCCCCTTTTCCTTCCCGCCGGCCGCAGCTCAAGTGCTTCAGTTTTTTTAGATAGCAGTTGCCGCGGCCGGCAACACTCTTTTTCTTCTTTTTGATTATTTAAAAAAAATAATAAATCAACCACTACCACCACCAAGTCGTGTACTCCGCGTCCGTACGGGAAAAAAAAAAAGAAGCGTGCTGTCTCACGTGCTCTAGCAGCAGTTTGGAGCTAGAAAGCGTTTTCATCTCAGCTTTGGTTACGGTACAAACACCACGCGTACTGCGCCAAAACGAATGAGTATAATTATAGCAAGCATGTATTAAACCGCAAAAAGTTATGCTCACTCCATTAAAATTATTCTTCGCAATCAGCACAATCACAGAAAACGTAATGAACTATTCTATCAATAAAAGAATTGTTCGCGACAACATGGCAAGATGGTTTTGATACAAGCATTAAAAAATCAAGTTAGAATGGCGCCGACTGAAATAATATTACACGCAAATCTGTCGGAAGTCGAGGTTAGCTGTGACGTCCTGCACATTGCAAAATTAAATACAATCGGCATTTTTTGTTAGCCTTTCGTGCTTTGGTGCTTCAGTAGCTGTACGAAACTCCACGCAATTCAAGACTGCTATCAATATAAGCATTGTTCACCAGCAATGAAACGTTCTTGTCGATACCACCATTTGTGATATTTAGGTAGCACTAAATATTTCGCTATCACCTGCAAGTGCATACAATGCGGCTTCAAAAGCGGTGGCTTCCTCTTGAAGCGCAATTTCGTCACAGCTATTTTTTTTTTAAAGGGTTCTCTGTCTTGCGGGGAGATTGCGGCGGCCTTTTCTTACATTTCTTTTCCCCATTCATATGCTTTTTCTTTACTTAGTTTCTTAGACCTCCTCCCCTTGAGTAAGTTTTCTTGCCGCGCCATTTACCCGCTGTTTGCATTTTTTCTCTCTCTCTCTCTTTTCTTTGTTCAGTTTTCTCCTCTGCTCCTTTCCTCACCTCGCCCATACCTCTTCCTTTCCCTTCTTCACCTGTGCGGCAGTCGTTCTGACTTCTTCGCCTGCCTAGCCAGCAGGTTTTCCGTCCATCCAAATCTTTACTGCCTCGAACCTTGTTTGCCACTCCGTACTTGTTTTTGGTTCTGGTTGTGTCTATATAATGGCTCTTAGCTCAAGTTGTGAGCCACATGCTTTACATGATTTCAATTTGTCAAGAACCTGTTCTGCGTTTGGATCGACTTAGGTTGGCGAGAAAAACTACCAGATTAACTATTTGCAACGAGGTACCGTTTGCGTAGCTCGAAATTGAAAGGGAGTGAAATTCCAAATCTACTACTTGAAAATAGTGTTACCTCAGCATCTCAGATAAAAAAAAAATTACCCGTCTCTTATATTCCGCTTTTAGTGTCGCGACTTCTCGCAGCAGTTCAGAGTTGGAACGCCTTCTTATGTCAGCCTCAGTACAAACACCGCACGTACTACGAAACAACAAACGGGTACGAATATATATCAAGGCAGTATCCAAGCTCAGCATAAATGCGCACTCCTATAATATTTATAATATTATTCATGGCAGTCAGCGAAATCGAAGAAATCTATAGGTACATATAAATAACTCTGTCATCAATAAAGGAATGGGTCGTAAGAACTTGCAAGATTTCATTTGATAAGCCCATTCAAATATACAACTGAAACATCGTAAAGTTTTGCAGGAGGTCATGTTTAGCTGCGACACCCGGTGCATTGAGAAATGAAAAAAAAAAAAAAGGAACAGCATTTGTTGTCTCTTGTCAGAGCGCGCTTCGCGGGGCACCGGACGGGAGGGCAACCCCCGCTTTTTTTTTTTCTCTGTGCTCGCGCACTGCCGTCTGCTCGCGCGGCCGCTCCGCCAGCGCTCGCTTGGTCGCGACACGCAAGCCGTGACGTAGAGTCACGTGAGAGAAGCGAGCGCGCTCACTGGTCCGTCTTTCGTGGGGCGGAGTCCGCCGCTCGCCGGACCGGCGGCGCCTTGGAGCAAAACCCCACGGCGCCGGCCACCCGATTTCGGGGAGTACTGGCACCATTCACTCCTCTTCTCGGGCGAGCGCCGGCGCGACGGAGGCGACGGAGGAGAGAAAAACCGGCTGTGAGAATGGGGCCTTAGTCGGCTAGTAAACCACGGCAAGCGGTCGGCCCGGAGGTAGCCGCCAGCCATTTCGGCAAGTATTTCGCAGCGGGCTTTGGCCCGACTTTCCGGATAGACTAAATGCCGCGCACGGCGTCAGGTTAACGGCAAGAGTCCGGCAATGCGTCGGCCCCACTGTTGAGGCGGTACATTGAATAAAAAAGTTATGAAGAGCACGACTGCTACTTTTTTTTTTTTAAATTTGCCTGTTACTTGGCTTTGGTTTTTCGCGATGTTATGTAATTTGCGCTTACCATGGAACAAAATGATACATACTATTTAGTGTAAACGTTTTGTTAAATTAATTAATGCTATTGTTTGTTTAACTTGTCGCTCACATTTTTAGTGAACCCTATAGCGGTTGGTAAAATTATTTACTGAGTTCGGATAAACAGCAAGCCACAAGGTGACCGCGATTTCATGTGTAGATCATGTCGTTATACTGTTTGCTTGTTACGAAGCGCAGCAGTAGGTGATGTAACATCAGTTATATTTTGGCGCACAAGCTCCCGGACACCCCATTTAGCCCGTATCACTCACTGAAATTCGTCCGCTATATGGCAGCTGGGCACTTGAGTAGACGCAACTTCGCATTGGGAGGAGAAGGCTATTGTGTAAAATAAAGAGCGGACAGAAGAGAAAAAGCACACGGGGGCAGACATTATATGTAGGGCACTGGCAAGCCTTGGCCGCGGCGAACGCTCCGACAGGCAAGCAAAGAGACAAATTCTATAAACACGACTTCGCAGCTGGAGAAGAAATGCGTACACGGAGGGAGACCCGGACGAAACAAACCGACCACGCGCTCGGACGTTTCGAAGGAAGGGCGGAAAAGAGGGTTGAAATGGTGGGAAGGGCGGGCAACTGTGTCACCCCCGCAGCTCGAAAGTTGAGCGTTCCTGACTGGGCGAGTGAAGAGATGTGTATCACCCCGACTTTGAAGAGAGCATGCAGTTTTGTGGTATTTGTATACTATTTTTGAAGGAGCTCTTTTCGAACAAAGTTGTCTTACGATCAAATACATGAAGAAAAAAAAACGAAGGAAAATGATTATTGTCCAGGTTATTAATCGCATACCTTTTTTCTCAAAACAGTCTGGTAAAGCTAAGAGCCGCGAGAAAACGGGCCAGCGTCCTTGTCATTTGGTTTTGTTTCTTTGCGTGTGGCCGATTCATCCTCTTTTACGACCTGCCGGGGTGGGACGGGCGGCTCTTTTCATTTTTTTTCGGAAGTCGGAGGGGCGCATTTTCGCAGCGAGCGGTCCGATTCTGCAATGGACCGGAAACTACACCCCTCTCCTCCCCCGCTTCTTGTCAACAGTTCTTGGAAGACTCGGCAGCTTGTGCTCGTGGGCAGACATGGGCATCCTCACGAGGGTGAACCCTCATGAGGGCGTCCTCACCCTCACCTCGTGAGGATCTGACTCGGTGAGGTGAGGGCGAGGGAGGATCGGCGCTGAAAAATTAGTGAGGACGAGGGTGAGGGAGGGCAGAGGCGGTGAGGGGAGGGTGAGGGAGGGAAAGATAAAGAGTTTGAGGGGCGAGGGCAAATGCTCCACGAAAGGTGTAGTTTCTGCAGTAAGAAAAAACACGCGGCAACCCGAAAGGCATGGGTGACAACACGCTTTCTCCTCCACTGGACATGTGTTGTATAGAAAACAGATGTAATGGAACGGGACACAGGCGCTGCAGCTATAGAAGAAGCAGGAACGAAAGCCACAAAATCGCCCCGGCGCTCGTGGTAAAGAAAAGTCTAAAAACGACCCTAGGAAGCTGCAGGAAGTCACCGAGAACGATGTCGCTCTTTCCAGCCTCACAGAACACGACAGGACTGGCAAAATACACAGGACCCCCGTTTCTAACTGCTAACGTTTCTTTGCCATTTAGGAAAAAACGACCAGAAAAAAAAAGCGCGTCTAAAGTAGAGGGGACACGTAGAGAAAGTTGAACACAAAAGACCGAGGTGGGGTGATCTTATCTGCTGGGACCCTGCCACATGTTTGTTTTTTTCTCGTCCAGATAGCTTGCATGAGTAGCCGACGCATGCAAAATGTGTCTTGACAGTGTTACTTGACTGTTTGGTTAGCAAGGTTTTACATAAAACTTTCATAAGTTGTGTAAATTACAATTTGCAACAAAACCAGCGGAAATAAACAAACAGCATTGAATTTGTGCTGATAATAGCTGCAATAAAATAAACCGCAGTTCAATATCCGTTGCAATCTTTGTTATGTGTTTGTAGAAACAAGAAGTATTTTCTTATTTATGTTATCATTTTTCTCTGTTGTGAATTAGCAAAATTGTCAAATCGGGCATTAATATGTGCGGCTCGTAATTACAGCGCATTATTTTTTCTGCAATTTCCATAGCATTAAGTTTTACTTTTTCTATTTTCCTAAGACAGTTTACTTGAGATGGGTGTTAACATAGCATCGATTTGAAAGTAATAACTACAGCGTGTGAGCATTGAGCACAATTTCGCGAAAGAGTTGTTTCATTTCCAGTATCCAAAGTCTATAGAGTGTTCTCATTTCGTGTTAACCTGTTGAAGTCCTGCACCGGAGTAAGGTTCTTTAATATTCTTTGATTTTAGCATCTGTTCTGTATTCACAATAAGTTTAATGCATGGGAATGCCCGACGATCTTAAGGCCGAATGCTGTCATAGACTCACGCATGAGGGAGGTATTACAATACTGTACCGGGTTTAATTCTTTGCCGAATGTGCTTTCGGGTTGGGTGCGCAAGGGTGCTTGCAGTTCTTAGATACATGTGTTGCTGTTCGCAAAATCAAAGCATGCTGGAGGTATCAGCCTCGCTATAAAAAAAAAAAAGGTATTTTAAGCCACCAGTTAGCTCATTCAAAGGTTCCTAAGAAGAGCATTGCTAAAAACTACCTGCATGCCGCTCTTGACAAATCCTGCCTACATTAAATGACACATATAGCGTGAATGTCTGGCTGCAAACACTGTCCAGTGCAGGATTTGCCTCTGAGGTTGTCACCTTTGTTTTAGAGGACCTTGCCAGGGATGCTAGGGATGCAGAGCAGCACCGCTGCGCTGAAGAAGCGCAAGGTACAAGATGCGTTGTCATTCTATATAACTATCAAATTTTCCACCGCGTAAAAAATGTGGCTCAGAAAGGTGACGTATTGGTAGTCATTACTGTACCCGAAAAACTGACTAGCTTGTGCAATATGGTGCAAGGAAAGCACAAGCAGCTAAGGATGCAGTATCAAACACTTAGACAGGTTCGTGCCGAGGGATAGCGCCGTCATTTACCATATACCGATCTCCCGTGTCAGAAGCTACACGGAACGAATTGGATGTTGCAGAAACGTCGCACTTCAGAGCTCCACGCAGGAGTAGACGCACTGGCGGGGTGGTGGGGAACTGGCCGTCTATGTCGTCAGTGTCATGGTTCTGTTCCAAAAACGTGCACGTCGATTCTGCGAAACGACAATAATGAAGAAGTTTGCGTTCGAAACAAGCAGAAAAGTATGCGAAGCATACTACATTAAGATGGAATTCACCACTTGTGTTAGCAATTGAAGCCTCCGTCGCATTATCCGATAACTTAATCGCACGTACGGCAACGGGCCAGTGTTCTTATTTTGCCATTACTTAATTTGCCAAGATCAGCTTCACTCTAGGGGCGGACCACGTTTATGTCGGCTTTCAACAACTTCTTATTCGAAGCATGGTTTACTGTGCTTTGTACGTCACGATATAAAGCGAAAAAGTGATGTAGGCTCAATGCTGCAGAATAAGGCTACCGCTAAACTGGAATTTTTAACTGACGTAAAGCAGGGTTTTAGATTCGAGAAAAGCTACAAAATATCAATTCACATTTGGTAATAGAGGTCCGCACTGAGTGCTTTTCACCTATGAGATGGGAGGGTGACGTCGAAGTCCAGCCCTCCAGGACGCTTAGACTTCGAGTAAGACCCATTGCCTCAACGCCAAAGCTTTGGACTTTATGAGAACGTTTTAATAAGTGTCCCCACATTTTCTTAACATAAAGATGACCAGCTTGGATACATGCCGCTAAGGCTAAAGTCGCACGAGAGAGCACCTGTCTCGCATACTGTTAAAACGTCTACCAGGTCTGAAGAAGAGGAAGACTTCAGGGAAGAAGGCTTCGAGGGTTTGCGTGATACCTGCTCTCGAACGCTCAACACCACCTCCCAGCTTAAGCGCCTGTTACGACCGTGCATCCGCATTTGCGCGCTCTATTGTTCGCCTGTGGGCATGGAAAAGTATTGTGAATATGTGGTGATGGTCCAATGGCTCTAAGTGAGCCTGTTTCCAGGAATCCTGTTTTGTAAGCCTGTTTTGCTTTGTGGACAACCTGCAAATGCCAAATTGACCCTGTCAAGAGAACGTCTGGAAAAACACAAAGAAACGTCCCCCTGCTGGAAATGCAGGAAGTGCTTTCTTTCTTTTGTTCACCCTTCCAGTCGATAAGCCCTATCGTCCAGTGAGGAATGCCTACTTTCCAAAGGAGACGACAGAGTGACATGTCCGCTGACGTGCAGGACAAGAAAGGAGCATGACGCATACAGCCATTAAGTGATTTCCCAGGAATGCAGGAAAGATTTGCAATTGTCGAAAACGGACAATGCTGGGAGCGGATGCGGCGCCACGTGCACTCGGGTTTCTGAGAAGTAAAACCACTTGTCAGAACCAGCCTGTGGTTTCTTTGCTGAAGAATAGAAATGTACCTCCTCTCCTCGCCGTTCCCAAGCTTTTCCCGCCAACAAGTGATCACGCCCAACGAATGAATGCCGGACCAGTCAGTGCTTCAGACTATCAGTGCAGTGATGTGTTCGATTGGATGCCGATACCTGAGGGGCGTGCCCTGGATTTGGTTGGTCAGCATCTTCAGAGAGGGGCTGGACATAGGGGGTTTTAAGGACGCTGCAGAGCACGAAATGTCGCTCTGAGCCCTGGGTAAAAGGCTCATCCAGTCGCTTCTCGCTATGAACTCTTAACGCTTGCCATTTTGCTGATGTACCCTTCTTTTTCGTGTAAATAATCTTGTAAATAAGTTTCTCAAAGTGCCATTAAACCTGCTTGTACATATTTCACCAACTTCGAAGATTCAATCCTACTTCAACCCCGAGTCTCTGCACGCTACCAAGTGAAGGCCGGGTCGACGTAGCCCCAGCGTCACGACAACTGGTGACCAGCGTTGGGATCTGAATCTACAAGCCACAACATCTGATGACTGGAGGTGGGATCTGGATCTACAAGCTACAACATCTGGTGATTCGAGGTGGATCAGAATCTACAAGCCACATCTTGTGATCGGAGGTGGCATCTCAAGCAACAAGCAGGCGCAACAATCGGCCAACAAGAGAGCAGCTCGGAACATCGATCGCATGTGTGGGTGAGTGCTTGGCTTTTCTTCTGATGTGGACCAGGTTCTAGAACAGGGTTAGATTTTAGAACTGGTAAAAAGTGTTGAAACGCCTTTAGGTTTGGTAGTTTGCACTGTTGTTTTGGAAGTAGCCGACACTCGGAGCGATCATGGACCTACAAAAGCTGCAGAAACCGGAACTGTTGCAATTGTGTGAGGAATTGGGAATTGATACAAGAGGTTTGGCACGAAAACCTTTGATTATAAAGGCAATCACAGATTTGGGAGCCGATGATGAGGAGCTCAGTGAAGCATGGAACCTCATCGCCCAAAAAAAGGAGGAGCAGCTCAGACAGCAGAAAGAGCGGGAAAAAGAGGAAAAGAGGCGTGAGCGTGAACTTGAGAGGGAAAAAGAGGAAAGGGAGCACGAACGTGAGAAGCTTGAAAGAGAAGCAAAAAAGCTGGACCAAGAAATTGAGCTCCGGAAATTAGAACTAGAGTTGAGCAAGAGGTCGGGCGATTGTCCCCAGCTAGCGGTACCTCATCTCAACAAGGAGGCAGATTTCAAGATGTCAAAGTACATGCAGCCATATGTGATAACAGGGGATATCGGTCTGTATCTGGCTAACTTTGAGCGAACCTGCGAAAAACTGTCCTTCCAGCGAGACACTTGGTCTCAGAGATTATTGACGGTTCTGCCCAGCGAGGCAGCGGAGGTTGTCGCGCGGCTAAGCAAGGAGGACGCGGACAACTACGAGAAGGTCAAAGCTTGCCTTCTGAGAAAGTATAGGCTTAGCGCCGAGGCGTTCAGACAACGTTTTCGGAACGCTACTAAGTCCAGGGACGAGAGTTACCCTGAATTCCTGTACAATTTAAGAGTTAATTTGGGCGAGTGGCTAAAGAGCACTGATTCCTACAGTGATAGGGACGCTGTAGTCGAGCGAATTCTTTTGGAGCAGTTTTATAACTGCCTCCCAGAAAAAGAAAGAAATTGGTTACAGGACCGAGGCGAAATTAAGTCGGCAACTGAAGCTGCCGAACTTATTGAGGAGTATGCTTCGCGCCGACAATTCAGCAACCCAGCAGTGGATAGGCCCCGCAATCCCAAGTTCAGTGTGAAAAACCGTCAGGAAAGGCACTTTGCTAGAGTTGGAAACGAAGAAATGAAGGTTTCTTCAGGCAAATTCCCTAGAAAGGACGGCAGTGAGAAAAGTGGGGAAGTGACCAACGTGCAGAACACAAAGAATAAGCTTGAGGCTAGGAAGCCGCTCACATGCTTTAGGTGTAATGAGCAGGGTCACATTGCCGTCAACTGCCGGAAAGAAAAGATTGCTTTCTCGTATGTCAGGGACTGCGATGAAAATATGCAGCTTTTAGAACCCTACCTGCATGACCTAGTAGTCAACGGGAAGCCTTGCAAGGTACTGCGCGATTCGGCCGCAACGATGGATGTTGTCCATCCGGCGTATGTATCGCCTTCCGACTATACAGGACAGTGTGCATGGATCCGACAGGTAGTTGAGGAACAGAGTGTGTGCTTGCCGATCGCGAACGTGGTCATCGAGGGCCCTTTCGGCGAATTAACAACCGAGGCTGCCGTTTCAGGAAAGCTTCCTAAGTGCTATCCGTATTTGTTCTCCAACAAATCGGACATGCTGCTGCGAAAGAGGGGCATCCTTTTCGGAGACAGAGTTGTGCAAGCCTTAACACGTTCAAAGGCGCGAGAACTAGCTACACTGCTCATTCCAGAAAAATCCACAGCGGAGGAAACGGCAGTTAAAACAGTGGTAAATGCGGAGGATAGCAGGTCAGAAAACTTTGAGAGCGAGGCATCTCAGATATGTCAACTTGAAAGTGAGCTTGATGAGACGCGGAATGAGGACGTTCTTGAGAGTAACCTCTTGCCGCCAGTGTCTAGTAATCTCACGAGACTTTTAAGTGGAACCCGAGAGGACTTAGCTATAGAGCAAGCCAATGATCCCAAGATACAGGAGATAAGGGAGCGCCACCGCGCCACTAAGACAGCAAACAATATTTCTTTCGAGATGAGAAAGGGAGTGCTGTATCGCTTATTCAAGGATAAGCGCGGAGTAGAGCGGGACCAATTAGTCGTTCCCCAAAGGTACCGCGGAGACTTACTGCGACTTTCCCATGGCAGCTCGTGGTCATGTCACCTTGGAATAAAGAAAACAAAGCAGAGGCTGTTGCAAGAATACTATTGGCCTGGATGTTTTAAGGACACGGAAAATTTTGTACGGTCATGCGACACGTGCCAGCGGGTTGGAAAGGCGCAAGATAAGTGGAAAGCTCCGATGGTGTTAGTACCAATCATTACCGAGCCGTTTCACCGGTTAGTAATAGATGTAGTTGGGCCACTTCCTGTGACAGAGTCAGGGTACCGTTATATCCTCACTATGTTATGCCCAGCCACAAAGTTTCCAGAGGCTGTTCCGCTGCGCGAGGTGACGTCCGAGAGTGTAGTGGATTCGCTGCTGTCAGTGTTTGCACGAGTTGGATTCCCTTCCGAGGTCCAAAGTGATCAGGGTAGCGTTTTCACGAGTGTCCTCACCACCTCATTTCTCGAGCGATGCGGCATTAAGGTAGTGCATAGCTCGATCCATCATCCGCAGAGCAACAGCGTAGAAAGATGGCACTCTGTTCTCAAACGAGTCCTGAGGGGACTGTGCTATGAAAACAAGCGCGAATGGGATACCTGCCTGCCTGCAGCGCTTTTCGCTTTGCGGTCAGTGCCGCACGAATCCACTGGATTTAGCCCAGCCGAGTTGGTGTACGGAAGGTCACTGCGCTCACCTTTGCGAATGGTGCGCGAAGCCTGGGAGGGGCGCGGAGAAGACCCAACAGTAGTAGAATTCATTCTGAACCTCTTGAATCGCTTACATAACACTAAGGAACTCGTTGAGGCCAGCATGAAGTCAGCCCAGGCTCGATCTAAGGTGTACTATGATAAGACAGCCCGTCAAAGGACGTTTTGTATCGGGGACCAGGTGATGTTGCTGAGAAGTTCAAGGCAGAATAAGCTCGAAGTACAGTGGGAAGGACCGGCTGAAGTCGTTGCAAAGCTTTCTAACACTAACTACGCAGTGAAAATTCCCGGTAGGCGTAAAGAAGTGCGCATTTATCATTGCAATCTTATGAAGCCTTATGTGCAGAGGGAAGCCGTGGTAAATCTAACTTTAAACCTTCCCGAGGAGATGGGGGACAACTTGATTTGCCTCAGCGGAAAAGGAAGCAACGCTCAGGAGCTTCTCAAAAAGACGGAGCAGAGAGGAGAACTAAAGAAATCCCAGCTGTCCGATCTGGGCGAAATAATAAGAGTTTGAGGCCTGCTTCGTGGACAGGCCAGGCAGGACTGATTTGACTGAGCACGATATTGAGCTGACTTCAGACGTGCCAGTGCGATCAAGGTGCTACCGATTCTCTCCAAGGCAAAGAGAAATTCTGGATAGGGAAGTAACTCGCATGCTGGAATTGGGAGTAATAAAACCCTCGGAAAGCGATTATGCTTCGCCTATGATCTTAGTAGAAGCTCCAGGTAAAGACCCTAGGCCTGTGGTAGACTACCGAAAGCTAAATTCTCTCACCAGGGATCAAGTGTATCCTATTCCGAATATTGAGGAAAGAGTAGAACAGGTCAGTAGAGCGGCATATGTGACTACGCTGGACCTTACTCGAGGATACTGGCAAGTACCGCTCACTGAACGCGCCAGCAGATACGCGGCTTTCGTCACTCCGACGGGCAGCTACCAGCCAACAATGATGAATTTCGGGCTCAAAAATGCTCCATTTTGTTTTTCCCGACTCATGGATAGGGTTTTAAAGGGGTGTGAAACATTCGCGGTGCCTTATTTAGACGACATTGCGGTTTTTTCCGACTCATGGGCGGACCATATGGTACATCTAAGAGCTGTACTGAGCCTTTTGCGTCAAGCTGGACTAACCGTAAAGGCCGAGAAATGTTGCCTGGCAAGGGCGACCGTGGACTACTTGGGTCACAATGTAGGTCAGGGTTTCAGGAAACCCAGCGAGATTAAGATTTCTGCGGTAGCAGACTATCCGCGGCCGAGCACGAAGACGGAAATTCGAGCATTCCTAGGTCTGACTGGGTACTACAATCACTACATCCCTAACTATTCAGCTTTGGCTAGCCCTCTGACCGACGCTCTCCGCAAGACAGAACCGACAAATGTAGTCTGGGACGAACAAAAGGAAGCCTCCTTCGTAAACCTGAAGGCTGTGCTGATTAGCCGTCCGGTATTGCGAGCTCCAGACTATGACCGGGAATTCACGGTCCAGTGTGATGCCAGTGATCGAGGGCTAGGTGCTGTTCTCTGCCAGAGAGATGACGACGGTAATGAGCACCCCGTGCTCTACCTGAGCAGAAAACTGAGTTCTAGAGAGAGGGCTTATTGCGCGTCAGAGAAAGAGTGCGCTTGCATTGTATGGGCCATTCAAAAATTGCAGGGCTATCTTGGAGGGGCCAAATTCACCGTAGAGACGGACCATTGTCCCCTGGCTTGGCTGCAAACTGCGACATCAAAGAACAGTCGCCTTCTTAGGTGGAGCCTGATTTTACAGCAGTACAATTTTGAAATAAGATACAAAAAGGGGAAGTTAAATGGGAATGCGGACGCGCTTAGCCGCTGTTTCTAAGCGGTCCGAGGTGTTCCTCACCATGTATCCAAATTGATAATCAGGTTTTATTTTTTTTTCTCGTGCGCTTGTATATGTGTGACTATGTAAAGCAGCACGTTTGGTTTTCTAGGAATACGTGGGTCCTGAACGTCTTGAGAGTGGGCTTTTCTCGAACAACAATGGCAGTTTTCTTTTGACCTGGTCTCTTCAGACGGGAGCCGAGTGCTTGCTTCGACATGTGGTTGAGTTTCAGACAGCTCGAGCAATTTGGCCTACGACAATCAAGACAACGCGACAAGCAACAGCGAGCTTCAAGCGTTCACGTGCAGGCCATTAAGTCGTCTCTTCATGCAGCAGCTGCGGCTGCTGCCCTCCGAGTCTCTTCTGGCGGGGGAGGAGGCTGTTACGACCGTGCATCCGCATTTGCGCGCTCTATTGTTCGCCTGTGGGCATGGAAAAGTATTGTGAATATGTGGTGATGGTCCAATGGCTCTAAGTGAGCCTGTTTCCAGGAATCCTGTTTTGTAAGCCTGTTTTGCTTTGTGGACAACCTGCAAATGCCAAATTGACCCTGTCAAGAGAACGTCTGGAAAAACACAAAGAAACGTCCCCCTGCGGGAAATGCAGGAAGTGCTTTCTTTCTTTTGTTCACCCTTCCAGTCGATAAGCCCTATCGTCCAGTGAGGAATGCCTACTTTCCAAAGGAGACGACAGAGTGACATGTCCGCTGACATGCAGGACAAGAAAGGAGCATGACGCATACAGCCATTAAGTGATTTCCCAGGAATGCAGGAAAGATTTGCAATTGTCGAAAACGGACAATGCTGGGAGCGGATGCGGCGCCACGTGCACTCGGGTTTCTGAGAAGTAAAACCACTTGTCAGAACCAGCCTGTGGTTTCTTTGCTGAAGAATAGAAATGTACCTCCTCTCCTCGCCGTTCCCAAGCTTTTCCCGCCAACAAGTGATCACGCCCAACGAATGAATGCCGGACCAGTCAGTGCTTCAGACCATCAGTGCAGTGATGTGTTCGATTGGATGCCGATACCTGAGGGGCGTGCCCTGGATTTGGTTGGTCAGCATCTTCAGAGAGGGGCTGGACATAGGGGGTTTTAAGGACGCTGCAGAGCACGAAATGTCGCTCTGAGCCCTGGGTAAAAGGCTCATCCAGTCGCTTCTCGCTATGAACTCTTAACGCTTGCCATTTTGCTGATGTACCCTTCTTTTTCGTGTAAATAATCTTGTAAATAAGTTTCTCAAAGTGCCATTAAACCTGCTTGTACATATTTCACCAACTTCGAAGATTCAATCCTACTTCAACCCCGAGTCTCTGCACGCTACCAAGTGAAGGCCGGGTCGACGTAGCCCCAGCGTCACGACACGCCCCACATTCACTCTAGGACTGACTCAATATTAATAAACCAGACAGCTGAGATAAAGGTAAGCCCGATTCCGCGTAGTAATGGTATGTCCTAGGATCTGAAGCTGGCAACTTGAAACTATGACAGCCCTGATTTTTGTGCACCTGATTGTGCTTAGTCATTTCTGTGGAAGGAAAGAGGCCTCCTCTCTTCCGCGGATTTTCCATGTTGTTGTGCAAGCTGTTGGTCGCTTCTCGTGTGAAGCAGTGGAATGATCAGCGAGATGCCTGCTAATTTTTCTGTCTCGTGCCAAACACACGCATACACCATATGTGTGTTGCAAACTAAAAACGAAGCAACGAACGCCACTACTCGTACTAGGCCGCGGGAAGATGTTCCACAAGGCTGTAAGCCGGAACGTTGTTAACCGGGGTGCACCTCAGCTTGCACACCCGAGAGCTTTGGTTAGCGGCGCTTCGTTTGAAGACCACTTGAGAGGGCGACAGATAACGCACAAAACAGTGTGCGCCTAGCTTTGCACCCTGTGGCAATGCGCCGACGACAGGCGCTTGACGCCCCCCCCCCCCCCCCCCTCCTCCTCCCATAGCGAGGGCAGCTGTCATTAGGAAAGCTGTTAAAAAAAGAAAAAGAAAAAATATCCGAGCAGTGGGCAGACCACGCACGCTGGTCCACGGCTGGGCTCAAAAGGCGGCTGTGGCTGGTCTTATCAGATCTCCCTGAGGCACCGGTTGGAGACATGGATGGACGTGGCAGCATTGCTCTCGGAAGGATAAACACGCGTCGACCACCATGCATTCCTTTCCTGCTCTCTGTCCAAAGAAAGGGTCTTCCTTTAGCTCAGTTCCCCCCTCCCCCCAAAAAGAGAAAAGAAACAGCGAACGGCAGGAATGGCTGGGGAAGCCCTTCAGTTTGTGTTGCTGTGTCCTTTCGATCGGACCACTCAAGTTGTTGACGCTTGTTGAAACAACACTTTTTTGCGCTGTTGCAAATTCTATATGCTCAAGGACGTCCGTGTACTATGTGCGCGAATAAGTTTCCATTGTGGCAGTGACCTCGGATATTATTCGGAAATGCGCGGTCCAAGTGAAAGGTGTGTAGGACGTCACGCAGGTTCCGGGTGAGTTTCATTTTTTTGCCACTCTTGCCTTCACAGTGCAGACAATCCGTTTTCCGGCTTTTGCATATGTGGGTTTGTCCGGAATGAAGCAGATCAGCTATGGAGATGTGAACTTAGGCGCATTAATGCAGAGTGCTGATTTCGGCTAGTTGGCGCATATGTGTTGCTCTTCTGTTCCCGTTCTGTAAGCACTGCTTTTTTAATAAGTGACCCTAGATTTAAGCACACTATTCAGGAAGCATAATCAAACCTTATACATAAAATCCTGGCCTGTTCACTTTGCACATCGTACTGCTCTAGTTAGGCGCTGTCTCGTCCTATTCTCGTATAACTTTAACAGAAATTGAAAAAAAATAAAAAAGAAACGATTTCACGCAACACTGAGGCGGCGTTCGTGAAAACCAGAAGCGCAACAGAGTTACGTGTTTCACTTTGCGTTTTTGGCTTGTTCTTGGAGAAAGGCGGGATGCGATCGGGGCACATCGTTGGTGGCATTTACGGCACCGTGTCCTAACAAACGCATTTTTACGTGGCGTTTCCCAAATGACACTACATGTACATGTCGGAAATTGTCGCGCACGGCCCCGGGCTCGCATGCTATGTCCCCCCATTCCAACCCCCTCTGCGAAGCGATCGAGGGTCATGATCCCCTGACTCCCTCGAAATTTACGCTTCTGTGTGACAGCGTTTTTCTGTTACTTGAATTAGATTACATTGTTCTGTTGTCTAATATGCCGTATACGCCTCATGCCTTCCGTCTGCGGCTGGTTAGAAGTTAGAACCTCCTCCTTCCTCACGCGCTGTGTAAACGTATTTCATCACTCTATCTCCTTCAAATACATGGCATGTAAACCGGTGGGCAGGTTTGCCTGGTAACTATGACAGTGGTTATTTTCCTTTCTCCTCGAAGTTTCGACTTTGATTGGTATGCTTAGGGCACTGGCAGAATTGTTCTTTGCACTTTTCACAGTCTCTGGTTTCAATGTGCAGTGCATATCTTATTCTCAGCAACTGTCGGAACAAGTACCAGATGGCTCTTGCCAGTGATACGCTACAGCATGAATGCAGCCTTGTCATTAATTTAAGTCCACTGTTAGCTTCGAGGAATTCGGATTGCTAAATGATCAACGCGGCTTGACACTGCCGAAAACAGACGCCGAAAAGAATAGTTTGCGCCTACTTTGACTCGCTGTAACGTTGTCATAGATCGAAAGTAATGAAAAATATCTAAAATATTCAAACTGCTGGGCATGAGGTTGAGGGTGAGGGAGGGCAAATGAGATGAGAGTGAGGGTGAGTGAGGACCACCAATATTTTTTAAGTGAGGATGAGGGCGAAGGAGGGCGAATAATATTTTTTAAGTGAGGGGGAGGGTGAGGGAGGGCTGCCGATTGGAAATTGAGGGCGAGGGAGGAAAGGCCAAAATTAGGGCATTTGCCCACCTCTGCTCGTGGGTGCGTGCTTTCAAGTTCGTTGCAGAAGTGTAGAGCGCGACCAATTGAGACGATCTCGAGCGCGCGAGGACGCTGTACGTGCGAACGAAATGTTGGAAATGTAAGCGCGTTTTCCAAAGTTGCGCTTTATTAGTTAAAATTACAAGACAGTCAACTTTGTTACCTTCAATAACTAGGCGCTGGACAGCCAGACCTCTTTTTCATTCACATTTATATATTGTCAGGACAAGTGATTATAGTAGTTTTCAAGCGCTGTATCTTTTCAGTAACTCCGCCGCGGTGTGCACGAAACAAGAGTGTCGAAACCCAGGTCGCTATTCTCATGCAGTATTGCAAATGCGTTATCTCCCCCGCCTACGAGTCCCCGCGCTTTTAGAATCCCTTTGTCCTCCCACTGCTGACAACCCCGCACCCTTCCTCACCCCTTGGAACATTGGAGAGGGTTGGGAGAGGATGGGTTGGGGAGAAGGGGAGTGGCAAGGAGGGGGAGAGTAAGGATGGGGTGCTACTCTTTTTTGCATTTTGTTAGCGTTGGTTTGTTTTCGACCGTGCGGCCTTAGAGCGCTCGCGGAAGAGAGCCGGGAGCGCCCGTTCGTGCGGCTGCATGATGGCCTGGTGTCCATGTCACACTCAAGAAATCGGCAGCTACTTTTCAAAAAGAGCTTTAATCCAATGTTCAAGGAATGTGAATCGTCAAATATGCGATTCGTATATAATTGCCATTTCCTAACATACACAGTTCTGTTCCCAAGCAAAAGTGTTCGCAAAGCGAGTTGTCTGTAATTTTAAAGCGCGAAGAAAAGCAAGGAAAACAAAAGTAGAAAGACCCTACAAAGAACGCATTAGTTTTTCCCGAAAAGAGCCAAATCTGGGCACCGAATTAGGTGAAGTTCAGCTGCAATGTTTAGTTTGCACAAAGATCTTCAAAGCTGTCACTTATAGCCTTCCCATGTGTGGCTGTGGATAAAAAACTAAAACTGCATTTTGCTTTCTTTCCGCCAAGGTGCATTTGGCTCTTTTCGAAACAAAAAAGAAACCTCTTAAACTGACCTCAATATAGCTTCTTTTCATTGCAGCGGACAGTGCAGCAAAGATTAGACAAAAACCTTGGGCTTTGCTATTTTGTTTTTATCCCCAGTTGGACTCTCTAAAAAAAAAAAACACGTGTTGAACTTTGACACGCCGGGAGGCTTATTAGACACCTGTAGTAGCCGCATGACATGTTCACGTATCTTCTGTTACAGTGTTCACACGTCATGGACCGCCACTACTTATATGCACTTAGTCGGTTAACAGCCACCAGCTGCTGTTTTCGACATAGCAAAAAATGTCAAAATCAAAGGCTTTGCCTTTTTTTAAGCATAGAAATTATTTGTACAACACTTGAGAAAGAATGGGGAAGAAAACGCCATTTTTCCCCTTTTTGCAGAGCCCAGTCGCCCTCAAGCGCCCTTCACAAAAAGAAAGAAGAAAAAAACGCGCACAAGCTTGTCGCGAAGACGCTCGCTAAAGACCATTAACTTCTGTGGGGGGCGGTAGGGCGCTGACCCCTGCTTTCCGGCTTTTTCAACTGCTGACAAGAAGGTGGGGTGAGAGGGTATTGTGAGCAGGGGGAGCCGACACACGGGGAAACACACGCGTGGCATTTACTTCACGGGATTTCGGCACTGCGGGGAGATGGCCCATTGCCTCCGACACGTGGAAACCGCTACACGGGGAAGCGTGCTACAGGGAACCCAAGCTCAAGTTTCGCCGCGCGATGGCAGCGCCGCATTCCTGGCATGGTGGCGAAATGTGAAACGATGGGACGTCGCCGGAGCAGACGCTCCGCTAGCTTCCTGTGCACGTGCGGCGACCGAGTTGCGCCTGGCGGTTATTTGGCGATACAAAAACGCTTCCGCTGATGCGAAACGGAGGTACTAAGTAGCATTGTGTCCTGGGTAGCCACAATAGTAGGCGAAGCGCCAAAAGACGAGGCTCACGTGTGGAGCTTTGCAGATTTCATTGGAAGCGTTTCCACAAGACCTGTTTTCCAACCGCATGACAGCATTCTGAGAAGTCTTGCGTTCTTTGTGGAAACGAAAAGGGCTAATTTTCCCCTTCTCCATAAACTCAAAAATGTTCGACAGTTGACAAAGACGTCTTAGAGAGGCATCAAAAGAGTACAATGGTTAACACCATGTATGCGAAGTGAAGGGGGTGGAGAATTATCCTGCTCTTCGCTCCGCGCGTGTCTTGCTTTGCCGATTTTCTGTGCTCTCTCCCTGCTTTGCGAGTGCTCTGAAAGCAACCAAATCAACAGATATCCAGCGTGCGACGTCCGCGATCGACAATTATGTGTGAATGTGCCCTACGACCAAGAAAATATCTAGGAAGGAGGCCTTTTTTTTGTGTGTGTGTGGGAGGGGGGGTGGAAAACATGCTTGGCTGAGCCGCCTTCACAGATTTCCGCAAATTGGCCAATAAATGAACCAACATTATTATTATTCATAACAAAAATATGTTGGAAGTGCAATAAAAAAGCGATCCTAGTTATGGCTCGATTGACACTACTCTCACGGAGCACCCTATTCGCATCACTGGTTTCGTAAATGCAAACCAAATATAAATGAAGCACAACCATTTAGTAAGAACCTAAATAAAGCACGATTGTAGTACAAGCTTGGATTTCACCTTCCTTCCGAGCAAGCGAGCCGGTTACGGTCGCGTGCAGCGCGCGGAGCACGCATGCGCTTTTGAGACTGCTAGCGTTCGTGCCTTTGAAGAAACATCTCATTCGGACTATAGCTTATTCTTCTACTGCAAGATTTGCTTTAGTAACGTTGTAATAATAAAAACAAAACCGTATATAGATCTTATGCTACAGGCCAAAACGATGATCAACAAGCGAGCAGCTTTATTTCAGAGTACTGATAATACTTCCCCAGTTCTTTAACATATTTTAATGTAGCGTGTGCAACAGCAGCCGCGAGGCGGCTGCTCATCGAGAGTCTCGTGCGCGGACTCGAAGTGGTCCCGTAGCGTTCGATGAGAAGAAGCTGAAGTCGGCTGCTGTCACTCGGTGCTCTGGACCTGCTCTCCTGTGCCTGCTAGATCAACCCCCTATTAAATGGCTACGTGACAATATACAATATAGTTACATAGCTGACTTACCTCGAGATAAACTTCCTACGTTTTCGCTAACGTGGGAAACGCATTCACAATCAATATTTACTCATCGCCGTCTGTCGTCTGCTCTACAGTGCAGACGCGAATAAAAATCTTCTCGCCTATAATTACGTTTCCTCCATGGAAATACGCGGCAGGTTGTCCAATCATCAAGACGTAATGCAGGCGGCATGTCGCGATGCGTCTGCGGGGGCGCGTCAGGGCGCGTGCTTGTTCGAGAGAAAGCGCGCGGTGCACGTCGCGAAGGTATGGTGCAGCGAACCGATCCGGCGGCGTCCCAGTGTGTGTTTTTCTGCCACAGATGGCGCTGCCCATCAGGAGCCGCAGCGCCGCCCAACGGTGCTTTGGGAGCCTACACCCACTCCGCCAAGCCATCCTGAAGTAACGCGTTCCTCCGGCGCGTTTGGACACGAAAAATCGAAGATGCTCCGCTTTTCCAGTTTTTTTTTCTTTTTTCTTTTTGCTCAAATAATGGGGGTGTGGTTTCATAGTAACGAAACAGTTGATTTTTATTTGTTTTATTAGTATTTCGCTTTTGTTTTACAGATTGTTTTGGATTATGGCTTCTATATTTTCTTGCTTGTTACTGTCCACTCCTGGTCCGCGAGAGACATATTTTCTCAACGCATCCTGCATATCAATATGCGTCTGAGATCCCTATGTTATACAGTGATTGAAAATTAAGAATATTCATTGAGAGCTACACAAGATACGCGCAATGAAAGAAGCTAATTGAAAAGAATTCTTTCCTGAAGCAACTGCTGCAATTTCGGGTTTTTGTTGTGGCTTGCAGACTAGTAATATGGAGAACTTTTAGTTTTAAGGCGTGAACATGTATCGGAAGTGATTAAAGCAAATTATCTGTCGCACGTACTAAGCCGAGAGATCGCTTGTAGAATAGCCCTGCATATGGAAGGAATGCTGCATAGGTCCAGAAACTTAAGACTTCTGCTTGAAAAGTACCGGGATAAGAAAGTAGAAACGATCATGACGTCATAGGCGTGAACTTCAACCATTTGCATAGCAGGGAACCAAATAAATCTTATTGATAAACATGGAAATAGCAAAGCACACTGGGACAATAAATAATGTTTTAGTAAAACAGCAAACAGTACCGAACATATAAGGTAGCGGCAAGAAATATATAATGCAGTGGGTTTCTGGTCACACGTTGTATATCAATAACGCGCAGCTGCAACAGGAATCCCTCGGGAGCTCTGACCACCTAACAAATTTCCAGACAGTCGATTGCTCGATCCTTTGTGCTCACACATATACGCGTGAGCGGCAGGCTTGCGTCTTTCAAGACAAGAACCGAGTTCAAATCACTGCGATGTACAAGTGACCTTCCTGAGGTGGATGTGCCGCGTCAACAACCGCCGGATAAAACTTTGCTCTCCAAGAGCTAACAGATGGCTATATCTAGGTGAGACGCACTAGCATGGGGAACAGTAGACAACGGGGTCACCGAAAGAATACGATCGACCGCGTTCCTATTCTGCCAAACAATCAATCCTACGGACTTCACTACACGTTGTTCGAACGCTTCACGCTGCCTTCCACTGTGCGACGAAAAAGCTCACGGCGCTAGGCAGTGGAATGTCCAAGCTGCGACGCAGTCCTTAAGGACACGTGTGCGAGACTCGACCTGACCAAAGTTGATACAGTGCGGATCAATATGCCGGCTGTAAAGCCTGTCTTAATTTGGTGGGGATCGAATACGCCACACTCAGTGCGCCACCGAAAGTCTCTTACAGCATGCGGGAGATTCGGTGCAACAAGCGTCTCCCACTTCGCATACCTTTGGCACATATGTCTAGGGGCGCAGAATAGCAGAGCGCTTCGCAGAGATTAGATACTGCTATGGCTATCCCATGCTCCGTCTACAAACATTTCCTCTAACTATGCGAACACGTGCGCCTGTCTTTCCCCTGATCATGCACTACAAACATCTGCCTTCTACTTCCAAGCCAGTATAAAAGTTAAGGCCGCCCAACGTAACCTATGTGATCCACTAACTCGGATACCCAATAGCGCACAACAAAGGGCAGAATGAAGACAAGGCGGAACCCAAATAGGCGCCACCAAGTAGATTGACTTTGCAAGAGGAATACACAAGAATACACAAGAGAGTGTTTGTGTCCTTCTATCTTCGTCCTCGTCCTTCGCGCTGTTATTCCAAAATGTATTACCAACTAGCCGGCACCTCAACGCTTCTCAACGCAAGAAAACACGTGCTAAGCCATGCAGGGTCGTATCATTGGGTGGCTGGATCAATAAACATTCAAGGAACACAGATGTGGGAAAGTTGGCACCTGTGTGCAGTAGGCTTTATCAGAAGTTTCGCGCATATGTTAATTAGCTATAACTTTAGGATGAACAAGATGTCCGAGATTATTGAGTTAATAGTCTATCCCGACATCGGCACGAAGCCGTGTGTGACGCATGCACGTACGCACGCACGCACTTACGCACGTCTGCAGTCGCACAGAGTAAATTGTTCCACGACCTTACACAGTGGTACGATGGAATAGTTAATAATAATTGAAAGAAGGAAATAAAAATTAGGGGGACGCTCAAGCTTCCCTTTAACATTCGACGGGATACAACGCCTTCTCATTCTTCTATCTCTCTATTTCGGTGGACAACCGCAGTTAATTGTAAATTGGTTATAGGAAGGTAAAGGCTGTCACAGATCCCGGTGGGAACCTGGACCGCATCTCCATATTTACTACCACATTCCGAATATTTCAGACAAAACTCGACAATACTCAAGCGAAAACCGGGTTAGCGAGGTGGCTTTTGGACCAAATGAGCTGTAACGCTTCGCATATATACATATTGTCACGTAGTGGTGACGAGGTTGGCGACACAAATGAAGGGGTCGATGATTGCACTAAAGAAACTCTATTTGGGCTGACTTGCGCCCGCAAAATAACTAAGCAACTCGGCGGCGGCGATAGAAACAAACGTGCTCGTCGATCGTCGAACAAAGAATGCTCGTCACACTCGGCAACGCTCAATTTAAAGGCTGCACAGATGAATCTAGATAACGTCGCAAACAGCTACCAGCACGGGCTGGAACATTGTGGAAAGACAAGCGAGTGGCCGGAACCTTCGAGACAGATCTCGGTGCATCTTGCGCTACAACAAAACTGATAAAGGTGTGACTCGCGACATCGAGCATTAACAAACAAAGATTACGGAACTGATACGCGGTGCAGAATCACAGTGATAAGCCTGTATGCGGGCGGCTGTTAAAAAACAACAAATACTGTTTTGAAGGTTTCGCGGCATTACTCCCCCCTTAAAAAAACATCGCCTCGATGTTCAAAACAAAGGAACTTAAACATAAACACTGCAAAGTTTAAACACCACAGATTCTTTAACGCGCGTAATATGGCTTCAGTCGTACAACATGTAGTACAATTTCTGGGTGTGCGCGTCGCCGTTGTGATGCTGATGTTCCGTCGGGAATGACTTCATAGTCCAGTGGTCCGACGCGGCGAAGGATTTTGTACGGCCCAAAGTATCGACGCAACAACTTTTCACTTAATCCGCGACGGCGAATTGGTGTCCAAACCCACACTTGGTCTCCTGGATTGTACTCTGCGTGGCGTCGTCGTAAATTGTATCGTCGGCTGTCGGTGCGCTGTTGGTCTTTAAACGCAGCCGTGCGAGTCGTCGGGCTTCCTCTGCACGCTGCAGGTAGGCGGCGACGTCAAGGTTGTCTTCGCTGGTTACGTGCGGCAGCATTGCGTCGAGCGTCGTTGTGGGCTCTTTGCCGTACACAAGCTTAAACGGGGTCGCTCTGGTCGTCTCCTGGACTGCCGTGTTATACGCGAAGATCACGTACGGCAAGATGGCGTCCCAGGTCTTGTGTTCAGCGTCGACGTACATAGCGATCATGTCCGCGATCGTTTTGTTCAGGCGCTCCGTAAGGCCATTGGTCTGGGGATGGTACGCAGTTGTTCGTCGATGGCTTGTGTGACTGTATTCCAGGATGGCTTGCGTAAACTCTGCCGTAAACGCCGTTCCCCTGTCCGTGATGAGCCCTTCTGGGGCGGCGTGTCGCAAGATAATTTGTTCGACAAGAAATTTGGCGACTTCTGCCGCGGTACCATTTGGTAGTGCTCTTGCTTCGGCGTAACGGGTAAGGTAGTCAGTGGCCACGATGATCCACTTGTTACCCATAGACGAAGATGGAAAGGGGCCGAGGAGATCCATTCCAATTTGTTGAAAGGGCACGATTGGGGGCGGAATCGGGTTTAGTAGTCCTGCTGGGCCCGCTTGCACAAAACAATCTTAAGACTGTCTTAGCTAAGTCCAGACTTAACTGGAGTCTAAAGAATAGGCCACTAGCATGGCCGCTTAAGACTAGATTCAAGACTGGGCTTCAGTCCTGACTTGAATAAGTCGCTTGTATGATTACGACTCTAGTGCTGTCTTGGTTAAGACACAAGGACGCCAGGTGTCTAAGTAGAGAAATTAGGGAAATACAGGGATGCGCTGGTACTGTCCCTGCTGTAAGATGTACACATTCCGTCAATTTTGCGTTGTGTAAAATCCGTGCCATTGCTTTTTGCGGCTTAAGATTGTGTTACGAGGAAAAATGCCCCAAGTGGTTGCTGAGGCCGTTCTGGGAAGCCACTCTGGTGAACATGAACCCGAAGCGTTCGACGTTCGGAACACGAGCCGTCTTAAATAAGCTTGGTCTTTCTAAAGACACCATTTAAGTCTGGACTTAGCTCGGACTTTATCGTGCAAGCCGGCCCTGATCTGTTCGGCGGCGTCTTGCGTCGTTGGCACTCACGACACGTCTTCACATAGTGGGCAACTTCGGCAGGCAGTCGCGGCCAGTAATACTTCTCCTTGATTCGACGCAATGTGCGTGCAAATCCGAGGTGGCCTGCTGTGGGCTCATCGTGCAACGCCTGCAGAATTTCTTGCCGAAGGGTTTTAGGCACTACGAGAAGCTGCGCGGTCTTGTTAGGTGCGAAGTTCTTCTTCACGAGGAGGCCATTGTTTAACGTGAAGGATGATAAATGTCGCCTGAACACACCAGGAGGGGAAGCGGTCTTTCCTTCCAAGTAATCGGCTAGCGCTTTCAGCTCAGGGTCTGATCGCTGTTCTGCGAAACTGCTGGCGCTTACCGGTCCCAAAAAGGCGTCGTCGTCATCGTCCTTCGGGGGAGGATCGACCGGAGCGCGGGATAAGCAGTCTGCGTCGGAATGCTTCCGGCCCGACTTATAGACTACAGTCATGTCAAATTCTTGAAGTCGTAGGCTCCATCTGGCAAGGCGGCCGGAAGGATCTTTCAAATTAGCCAGCCAGCAGAGCGCGTGATGGTCGCTTACCACCTTGAATGGTCGGCCGTATAGGTATGGACGAAACTTAGAAGTGGCCCAGATGATTGCAAGGCACTCCTTCTCGGTCGTGGAGTAATTGACTTCGGCTTTTGTGAGGGATCTGCTAGCGTAGGCGATTACTTTCTCCTGTCCGGCACTCTTCTGGACAAGAACGGCTCCTAGGCCCACACTGCTCGCGTCGGTGTGAATTTCGGTCTCGGCGTTTTCATCAAAGTGGCCAAGTACAGGAGGGTATTGCAGGCGTCGCTTAAGTTCGTCGAAGGCTTCTTCTTGCGGCGCTTCCCATTTAAAAGGTACGTCAGCCTTTGTAAGCTGCGTCAACGGTTCGGCGATCCGCGAAAAGTTTCTGACAAATCGTCGATAATAAGCACACAGCCCAAGGAATCGGCGCACAGCTTTCTTGTCGGCAGGCGGTGGGAATTGTGCGATTGCAGCTGTCTTCTCCGGGTCTGGGCGAATACCGTCCTTGCTAACGATGTGACCTAGGAACCGGAGTTCTTCGTAGGCGAAGTGACACTTCTCTGCTTTTAGCGTTAGTCCCGATGACTTGATGGCTTCCATCACTGTCTGTAGTCGTTTTAGGTGGTCTTCAAAGTTTGACGAGAAGACAACAACGTCGTCCAAATATACCAAACAAATTTGCCATTTCAAGCCTGCCAGGACTGTGTCCATTACTCGTTGAAACGTGGCTGGTGCGGAGCAGAGGCCAAATGGCATCACCTTGAACTCATAAAGGCCGTCCGGTGGGATGAATGCGGTCTTTTCGCGATCTCTTTCGTCGACCTCAATTTGCCAATATCCGCTCTTCAGGTCCATCGATGAGAAGTACCTTGCATATCAGAGCCGGTCGAGAGTGTCGTCGATGCGGGGAAGCGGGTAGACATCCTTCTTCGTTATGCTATTCAAGCGGCGGTAATCAACGCAGAAGCGAAGTGTGCTGTCTTTCTTCTTGACCAAAACGACTGGTGCCGCCCAGGGGCTGTTCGAGGGCTGGATTACGTCATCACGTAGCATTTCCTCAACTTGATCGCGAATGGCCTGGCGTTCTCGCGGCGATACACGATAAGGGCTTTGGCGCAGAGGTCGGGCGTGTTCGTCCGTTATAATGCGGTGCTTGGCCAGTGGTGTTTGTCGTACCTTCGATGATGACGAGAAGCACTCCCCGTAGCTTCGAAGAAGACTAAGAATCTGGTCTTTCCTGCTGTGGGTCAATGCCGGGTTGATGTCAAATTTGGGCTGACGGAATTGGTCCGGTGAGTCTTCCAGCGTTTGGTCGTGGAGAGCGAATACATCTTTGAGGTCGGCTAATTCGTCGAGAAAAGCGATCGTCGTGCCCTTGTTGAGATGCCGGTATTCTTCGGTGAAGTTTGTTACCAGCACCTGAGTTTGACCTCTCCGGAATTTCGCGATGCCTCTTGCGATACCGACACCTCGTTCTAAGAGCAATTGGATATTTCCTTCGACGATGCCTTCAGCGGTTTCGATGTTTGCGCTACCTACGCAGACTGCGATGCTTGATCGGGGCGGGACGGTCAATTCTTCATCGAGGACGTTTAGAGCGATGTGTTGCATCGACGTCGTCGTAGCAGGAATGGCTTTGTCTGCAGAGAGCTTGATGAGCTTGGATCGCAGGTCGATGATAGCCCCATGTTCATTTAGGAAGTCCATGCCTAAAATCACGTCGCGGGAGCACTGCTGCAAGACCACGAAGCTGGTGGGGTAAGTACGCCCATTTACGGTTATTCTTGCAGTGCATCGTCGCGATGGAGTAATCAGGTTGCCACCTGCGGTTCGAATCAGCGGGCCATCCCATGCGGTGGTAACTTTTCTGAGCTGATAAGCTAACGGTCCACTAATGACTGAATAGTCAGCTCCGGTGTCTACTAGGGCAATGACTCTGCGACCGTCGATATCAACTTCAAGGTCACTTGTTCGCGTCCTCGCATTGCACGTGGGCCTTAGTGTCCGATCTCGGCTCCGTCGTTTCTTCAGGTAATGGCCGGGGCATACCGTAGTTACTGCGCTGGTTGGCGTGGTCTGCTTGCAGTATGGTCGTGATGTCGTCGATGACGTCGTGTGGAGCGGCGGTGAAATGGCTGCGTCGTCGTTAGTGGTCGTCGGCGGCGGAGGATGTTCGTCTTTTCGTCGTTGAGCAACCTCACCTCCAAAGGTTGCTCTGTTTAGTTTCCCCTGCGCGGGCTTGGGGACCTTCCGCGCATACTCTCATCATAGGTACGGCCTGGCGACGCAAAGCGGGCCCTGTACGGCGATGGAGACCTGAATCGACGGATTGGTGGCGCAATCTCACCGCTACGCAGATAGTTGTCAATTTCTTGTGGTCGTTCACCTGGGCGTGGTCGTGGAGCGTCGACTGCAAATCAGCGGAGACCGATTCGTCGGTACGAGCAGTGGCGCTGAATGTGGCCGGCCTCACCGCAGTGGAAGCATAATGGCCGGTTGTTTGCAGTCCTCCAGGCGTCGCACTTTCTGGGGTTTGGGGGTCGTTGGTAGGCTTGGCGGGCGGGGGCCAAGGGGCGGTTTTCAGGAACAGGACGGTTGCGGTGAGGGCTCGGAAAGTCATCACGTCGGGGCGGAGGGCGACGTAATGCACCAGCGTAGTTCATCGCTGTTGCCTCGTGTGCTGGAACAGTCGCAGCCGTTGCTTGAGGAACGCCCAGCGCCTGCTGGACTTCTTCACGGACGACGTCCGCGAGCGTCGCCACCTGCGATTGTTGCGATGATGGCATCAGTCGGCGGAGCTCCTCTCGCACGATCTCCCGGATGAGTTCCCGAAGGTTCTCTCCGCTTGTAGATGCGCTGGGGTAGTGGATTGAGCAGTCCGGCTGAAGTGGTCGCTCGTAGTGGCGCGTTCGGGTGGCCAACGTCTTCTCAATAGTAGACGCCTCCGTTTCAAATTCCGCCACAGTTCTTGGCGGATTTCGCACAAGACCCGCAAAGAGCAACTCTTTAACGCCTCGCAATAGAAGTTTGACTTGCTCACCTTCGGTCATATTAGGGTCGGCGCGGCGAAAGAGGCGCTTCATCTCCTCAACATACGCCAAGACAGGCTCGTTAGGGAGTTGAAGTCTTGACTGAAGGAGGGCCTGGGCTCTTTCCTTTCGGACGGCGCTTGAAAAGGCAGTCAGAAACGCTTCCTTGAAAATCTCCCAATCCTTCATAGCTGCCTCATGATTTTCGAACCAAACTCGGGCATGTCCTTGAAGAACAAAGTAGACTTGCCTGAGTTTCGCGGCATCGTTCCAGCCATTGAATTCTGCAACACGGTAGAAAAGGTCCATCCAGTCTTCTGCATCTTCGTCCGGTCGTCCATGGAAGCAGGGGGGCTCACGGGGTTAAACGAAAACAACCGGTGCTGTAGGCTGGGCCATTGTCAGCGTCGATGTCTTCCGAAATCGAATGGGGTCAGGTAGCAGACCGTGCTCTGGCTGTAGGCCTTGCAGTCGGCGGCTGGCTCGGTGACCTGTAGGCTGGTCTTCCTGGGCGACAGGAACACGGCTTGGGTCTTCGCTTGAAGGATAAAAGGCAGCACCTCCACCAGATGTCACGTAGTGGTGACAAGGTTGGCGACACAAATGAAGGGGTCGATGATTGCACTAAAGAAACTCTTTATCTGGGCTGACTTGCGCCCGCAAAATAACTAAGCAACTCGGCGGCGGCGATAGAAACAAACGTGCTCGTCGATCGTCGAACAAAGAATGCTCGTCACACTCGGCAACGCTCAATTTAAAGGCTGCACAGAAGAATCTAGATAACGTCGCAAACAGCTACCAGCACGGGCTGGAACATTGTGGAAAGACAAGCGAGTGGCCGGAACCTTTGAGACAGATCTCGGTGCGTCTTGCGCTACAACAAAACTGATAAAGGTGTGACTCGCGACATCGAGCAGTAACAAACAAAGATTACGGAACTGATACGCGGTCCAGAATCAGAGTGATAAGCCTGTATGCCGGCGGCTGTTAAAAAACAACAAATACTGTTTTGAAGGTTTCGCGGCAATATATGCTGCACTCTCGATAAACGAAACTCGGGTATATTACCGACATGAGGATAAATTGAACAGCTTGAGACAAATATTTGCCCGCCTCAGTTGAAACACAGGGATTAGGAATGCTATATTCCTGATATATCAATATGCCGAGGCCGACTGTCTTTATCCAGAACACAAATGTGGTCGTGATAGTTTCCAAATAAAAATGAAAGGCACGCAAAGAGCCGATCGCCCGGATGATTCGCCTGTCGAACGTAACTTCCTGCGAACACAAGCATTGTGCAAGAAGTAACCTTTGGTTCTTTTGAGAAAATTCAAAGGGATTGCGTTTTGACAATCCCGCGCAACATCACGAGGATCGATCGGCTCCTGCACCAGTGGCGGTCTACATTGTGTTAAATTCTTCAACGTCAGCCTCACACGCAGAAATATGGTATCAAATGCCAGAATATATATAAAGTGCCTCGAATCCCCTTTTCCACAGCCGCGTATTCACTGCTGCTATAATATATCATTAAATGACATTGTGCATATCAAAGTAAAGTCTCCTGCAATACAGCAGGTTTCCCCTCTACGTTCCATGAGGCAGTCGGCTTAGCAGGAGAAAAGTGGAAAATTCGTATCATTGAAGCAGCTATTTTAATGCAACATTGAATTATACCGCGTGCATGATATATATTGACACTATATCATTTGAGCCTACTGATAGAATTATACATTGCGCAACAGAAGGTGAAATTAACTGTTGTTTATACATATTTTGAAATAAAGCTTTAACCGCGCGCTAACTGAGCTGCGGCGGGTATGGTACACTCTGTAGTTGATCGCGATTTGTCATGAACTTATGCTTGAATTTGTGAACTGGTAGGCGCTGATTGTCTGTTTGAAGCATACTTAGTATTGTGCCTAAGATTTGCGCGGTAAACTGCTATTAGCCTAGGAATGTAATTGTTCATTTTTTATGGTTAAATGGTAACCTCTGAATTTATACAACCTCATCATAAAGTTAACCTATAACATAACCCTAAGCAAACCCACCGTAAACCGAAGAGATCAGGGTCTTTTAAGGTTTATATGTTAACCGTCAATTACTTTCGCCAGTGCCCTCGAAGCCTATCAATCCTAAACTCCCTTAAATTCGTTTCGCAGCCTTCGTGAGTTTACCTTTCGTACGGGGTCAAGAAAAGAGGCGGTGAGCTTTTATGAGCTTTCATCCGGATCCGGTGCACTTTGCGCTGCGACCTTCTACTGCTTTTCATTCATCCCTAGAACAAATGGACAAAATATATTTTTGTCAGAAACTTGCAGCAGTTATGTCGTTCAATCGGTATTTACCAGCTTGAGCTCGAGATTTTTCGGTCAACAGTATCTCTTGCTGGGCTAGTTGGTGTGACATTGCGTTAAACCAAAGGAAATACAGCGCTAAATTTTAGACGAACCACACAGAAAGACGGACGGGACAGGCGCTAACTCCAACTAAGTTTATTGAAAGATTCATGTGCACATATATAACCCGAAGGCAGTGAACGCTTGCGCATGTCCCTAAAGTAAGAAGGAAAAAAACCATTCAGAAAAAACACCCTTAGGTAAAAACCTTCTCATAATCTCGTATTTTTTAACAATCTGTGTTCACTTTCGCGTAAAGATACAGAAGTCGTGCTGACACACTTACCCCCCCCCCCCCCCCCTCTCTTTGATAAAAAAGGCTTCTGCGAGCTCGCGAGCTAATCTGTCTTTACTTCTGGTTAGAATTTTAATCTCTCCAAATCGTGGTTCACAGATTTTTTTATTTTCATTAAGGCAAGAGCGGCAATGGGCGGGTAGGTTTTGGAACGAGTCTGATGCGTTCCCTAAAGACCTGTTATGCTCGCCGGCACGCTCGTTAACGCAGCGTCCGGTCTGACCGACGTACACCTTGCCACACGTAAGGGGGATCTCGTAGACCACTCCCGTGGCACACTTTACGTAGGGCTTCGAGTGTTTCTTTCCACACCCAGATGTTGTTTGAGCCCTACTAGTAACCTTGGGGCACATCTTGGCCAATCTGCGGGGGCGGAGAAGAGCATGGCGACTCCGTACTTGCTGCCAACTCGTTTTAAATTGTGGGATACTTTGTGTATATACGGTATCACCACTGGCTTGGCTCCACGAAAGGATTGTTTTCGCCGTTGCCCCTTTGGCTTGCCCTTGAGGTTTTGTAGCAATGCCTCCGTCACGCTAGCCAAAACATGGTCTGGAAACCTGCTTTGCGCAGTCTGCTCACCTCACCCTGGAAGCTCGCAATCATCATGTGAGAGCACGACTTGAGGAGTGCAGATTCCACAGAGAGGGCGGCAATAGCCCTCTTTACAGTTTTTGACTGGGCCGAATCGAATGGCAAGAAATCTTTCTTTGCCCTAGGAAGGTAGCGCCAGAACACACTTCTGTCCCCCAGCTTAATGTTCAGGTCTAAAAACTGGAGGCAGTCCTGTTCGGGAAGCTCAAATGTGAATGAGAGCCCCTTTCCATGTTGCTTAAACATTTCTAATATTCTCATGGCAGTCTCCTCATAGCGGCCTGTGTCATGTCTGTTTAAAATCACTAAAAAATCATCCACATATCTAAAAATCTTTAGGACTGTTCCGTCGTCAGTTAGTGATGCCAAAATGTTGTCAATAGATGCGAGAAAGATGTTACATAAGACTGGCGCTACACATGAACCGATGCAAATGCCCTGGCGTTGTAGGAACCGCCGGTTGTCAAACTGGATGAAAGTAGACTTAATATAAAACTCTAAAAGAGACATGAAATTGTCAACACTAACCCCTGCTTTATTTTGAAATGCAATGGTACCGCTAGCTTCAATGCATTGTCGAACAGAAGTGAACAGGTCGCTATGGGGCACCGAGTAAAAAAGGTCTACGACATCTACGGAGAAGGCGCAACCGACATGCTTTTCCCTCTCCAACACACCGACTACATCAAAAGAATTTTTTGTGGAAAAAGGGTCAGAAACATGCAAGTCCTTCAGGTTCTTAAGCAAAAAGCGGCTTATATGTTGTTGCCTTAGTTGGAGTTAGCGCCTGTCCCGTCCGTCTTTCTGTGTGGTTCGTCTAAAATTTAGCGCTGTATTTCCTTTGGTTTAACGCAATTCAGCTCGAGGTCACGGGCTTTAGTCGAGATGCAGAAGCCGCATTATGAAGGAAACCAAACGCGAAAATGGAAATGTGGTTTGCGATTAATATGACTCATAATATACAGTGTTCTGCAACTTAACCGTCTTGGAAAATATTCACACCTTGACCGGTGGAAACATTTTCCAAGACGGTTCCGATAAAGTTGCTGAACAGTATATACGTAGCTAGGTCTTGCTATTTTGGCTAAATGAAGCTGCAGGTATTCTACTGCCCCACACTTGATTTGTGTGGAAGATATTCGGTTAAAAGAACATTACATGCATTCGCTCCAAGCCATATTTTTTCATGCAAAGAACTACAGCCGCTGGTATCAAGACGAGGGCTCTGCAGAAGCCGTAGAAAAAAGAAAAGAAAAGAAAAAAAAACGACCTCGACGCTTCTTGAACGACGAGGGAGGGGGGGGGGGGAGGGGCCGTGAAGAAGAAAGAAAACTGCTTCTTGTTGCGCGGGACCCGCTGCCCCCCGTCGGTCCATCTCTTCTCCCTGCGGCAAAGCGGAAAGAACCACGGGGAGGCGAAAGGCATCCAGGCACCCTACCGCGGGGGCGACAGGAATGCCGAAGCGGACACAAATATCGGCGAAAACAAAAACAAAAAAAAAAGAATTGCATGCACCGCACACAGAGAAATTCTCGCTGCTTTTGCAGCTTCTCCCCCCCCCCCTCCCCCCTTCTTGAGGTCACGTGGCCAAATGGCGGGAAAACACATCCCGCGCGAGCTAAGATGCGCGGCGCCGCTCAGTCGACGGCCAGCCTCCGTGTGGGCGCGATGCCTACTGCCTAATTTTATCGTCCGCTTTTATTTCGCGCAAATTCAATCTGTCTCAACCTCCTGCAGCAGTCAGCGTTTGAAAAAAACAGCCCACATATGCAGCTGATGATTGCAGCCGCTCTGTACAGATTCTTCGTGCCGAAGTTCACCAAAACATGCGTAAGTACATGATCTTTCGGTCTTGATCAGAGGAGCTTTTTGCTCGATTCGATATTATACTGAACATAATGATTTATTCTTTTGGAGCATATGTTCATCTTGTTATATACTCCTTGCATCTTTTATATGCAAGGAGCCTTCCGTGGATGTTCTTTAATTTGTTCATTACATGATCTTCCTCTTTCATTTGTACATACCCTCATCATCGTCCCGTGGCGCCGGCTCCGGCACGCGCCTGGGTTTTTGTCATCGGATTAAAACGCTAGACAAGGCATCGCTGGCCTTGCCGTCACGACCTTGCCGTCTCAACCTAGCCTTCTTTCACAAGTGGTGGAGGTCAAATTCGATCCCCTTGCTGCCTTGGGCCCTGCCTCTCGCTGGAGCTACGTTCCGGTCGCCGTTTGGCAACTTCCACCATAATCATGTCCACCGAGAGCAATCCCGACCAGGCCGGACCCTCTACCTCGGCTGCACCGACGCCTCCGACTCTGCCCCCACGTCAACGGGACCCGCCGCTGTTCGCTGGTCGTCGCGACGAAGACGTCGATGACTGGCTCGACACATATGAACGCTGCAGTGCCTATAACCGGTGGGACGATGCTTTAAAATTCCTCAACGTTTCGTTCTATCTCATTGAGGTCTCCAGAAACTGGTTCATTAAACGCGAACCGCACACTACTAACTGGACCACTTTCAAACAGCAGTTCCGACAATACTTCGCCGACCCGGCAGTTCGGACTGAGATCGCGAGAAACAAGCTTGCTTCCCGCCTTCAAGGTCCTGATGAATCACATGCGTCTTACATAGAGGCTGTTCTTGCACTTTGTCGGCGCATTAGTCCCACCATGACAGAACCTGAACGTGTGCACCACGTCTTAAAAGGGATCAATTCTATGGCTTATCATACCTCAGCTGCCCAGAATCCTTCAAGTGTTGATTCAATTATAACGACCTGTCAACGCCTCGACCAGCTGCAGTCCTCTCGATTACAGCCCAGCTTCGCAACTGGTCCGACCTCTGCTGACCTTGATCTGCGGGCAATGATTCGAGCAATCATCCGCGAGGAGCTCCAAGCCCTCAATCCTTTTTGTCGACATGGGTGCGATCATTCTTCCGCGCCTTCTAATGACGCCGTTCTCCGCAACATGATTAAAGAGGAGTTATCAACTATCAGCCACCCCATGTCATCCGAACCTTCTGCAAACCGTCCAGCGCCGACCTACGCGCACGTCGCTGCATCCCCCCCTTCTTTGGTTCCCCCGCCCCGACCGGCACCAACTTACAATCACGTCAATGCAATGGCGATGACTCAACCTACACCACCCTATTACGCACCTTGGCGTCCCTCCCGACCAGTCTGCTATTACTGTGGTATTAGAGGACATATATTCCGCTTCTGTCGTCGCCGCCTTCAGAACGAGCGCCGTGGTTACGACACCTTCGAAACTGAGATGCCTTCGACCTCATATTATCAACGCCGGTCTATTCCAAGCCCACCTCGAAGATCCTCCCCACCTCCAGTATCTTCCTCTGAGCCTCATGGGAACCATGTATCCCGACGCCGGTCCACATCCCCATACCGCCGCTCAGTTTCCCCTGTCCGCCATCCGGAAAACTAAGTGTTGCAGTTTCCGGAGGTCAAACTACACTCTGCGAACTTACTAAAAGTCCTCCTGATCGCCCGTATAATGTGATTGCTGTTATCGCTGAAGGTTTACCGGTCGAAGCTTTTATTGATACAGGGGCTGCAATTTCTGTCATTCACGCTGATTTGTGCTACCGTTTGCGAAAAGTGACAACACCATATGATGGGCCTGAACTCCGTGGAGCCAATGACGTCCCTTTGCGCCCTTCAGCGAAGTGCACCGTACGAGTTGTTATCGACGGCATCCGCCATCATGTGCAGTTTGCTGTGCTCTCACCTTGTGCGCACCTGATGATTTTTGGATGGGATTTTTTGTCAACCGCTTCAGCGTTAATTTCTTGTGGTGACCGTGTTATCCATATGACAGACAGCGATTTTTCATCTGACTTTTCTGAACGACATCATCCCCTCGTTGCCGCCGCTGATACTGTTTTGCCTCCTCAGTGTGAAAAACTGCTTACTGTTGTTTCTGACCACATCACTGACGGGGACGTACTCATAGCACCATCATATAGTCATCTTGCACGCGGCATCGCTTTCCCGTCAAGTCTTGTCCGGTTCCACAACGGCTCAGCGACAGTACTGGCCACTAACACTTCACGTGAATCCCTCGTGCTCCCAAAAGGAACTTCTCTGCATTGCATGGTGGATGTTCAACCTTTTTCAATGATGGTGCTCACCGCCCCTCCGACTCAGCGAAGTGTTTCGTCAGACGTCTCTATTTCTGTTCTCGCAAAGACTATTAATCCTAAACTCACGCCGAACCAACGCCCAGAACTGCTGACATTGCTTCGACACCACCAAGGCATTTTTGATGCCAATTCCACACCACTGGGACGGACTAGTGTTGCGCACCATCGCATCATTACAGAAGGTAACTCTATCGTTCGCCGACGGCCTTATCGGGTTTCCCTCTCTGAACGAAAAGTAATTGAAGAAAATGTAAATGACATGCTCCATCGCAATATAATTCGTCCCTCAACAAGCCCATGGTCCTCCCCAGTAGTGCTAGTTAAAAAAAAGGACGGCTCGGTACGCTTTTGTGTTGATTACCGCGTACTCAACAAAATTACCCGCAAAGATGTATATCCGATGCCACGAATTGATGACGCCCTTGACTCTCTCCAAGGCTCCGAATATTTCTCGACCTTGGACCTCCGCTCAGGTTATTGGCAAATACCTATGCACGAGAAAAAACCGCTTTCGCAACACCCGATGGCCTTTACGAATTTAATGTTATGCCTTTCGGACTTTGTAACGCACCAGCGACATTTGAAAGAATGATCGATACTGTGCTTCGTGGCCTAAAATGGAGACCTGTTTGTGTTACTTGGACGACATTGTTATCTTTTCGGAAACCTTTAATGACCATCTCACGCGCCTGAATGAAGTCCTCACCTGTCTCGCTTCGGCAGGCCTTCAGCTCAACACCAAGAAGTGCCACTTCGCACAGGAGGAAATTAGAATATTGGGACATCTGGTCAGCCATGACGGCATTCGCCCAGATCCTGAAAAAATAATCGCGGTCCTGAACTTTGCTCGTCCACAACGGACTACAGATTTGCGCAGTTTCCTCGGCCTCGCCTCTTATTTCCGGCGTTTTATAAGGCATTTTGCAACTATTGCTGCACCACTTCATGAGCTACTTAAAGCACGCAGCCCTTTCGTATGGACGGAACAGTGCGAAACTGCTTTTAATGACCTAAAGCACGCCCTCACATCAGATCCTGTTCTTGGCCACTTCAGTGACAGCGCTCCAACTATCCTGCACACCAATGCCAGTGGTCTCGGTCTTGGCGCTGTACTTCTGCAGCGTGATGCAACATCGCGTGAGAAAGTGATTGCCTTTGCCAGTCGGACTCTGACTCCAGCTGAGAAAAACAACACCATTACCGAGCAGGAGTGTCTTGCCGTCGTCTGGGCTGTCCAAAAATTTCGCCCTTACCTATACGGTCGGCACTTCACAGTTGTGACCGACCACCATGCTCTTTGCTGGTTGTCTTCACTCAAAAATTTGACAGGCCGACTTGGCCGCTGGATTCTACGCCTGCAAGAATACCATTTCGACGTCACTTATAAATCTGGTCGCCAACACCAAGACGCCGACGCTCTCTCTCGCTGCCCACTTACGGAATCAGCCTGCTGTTTTTCTTCGCAACGCATTACTACCTCTGACCACAGCCGACCATCTCTTCCCCTGACGCATATCACAACAGTTTCTTTTGACGATTCTGAGCACAAACACGCACTCCGCTCGCAGCAATTAGCTGACGCCTACTGCCGTCTTATCATCGACCGCCTTATCGGCGCTTCGAACCCGCCCAATGCTAGGCTTCGCCGACAGCTTCGCAATTTCAAGCTCGAAGATGGCATCCTACTCCGTTACGTGTATTGCCCTGATGGAACTCGCTGGATCCCAGTCGTGCCGCGTGTGCTTCGCCCACGTACACTGGCGGCTCTCCACGATGACGCTACTGCAGGCCACCTTGGTTTTGACAAAACCTACGACCGCGTGAGAAAAAGATTCTTTTGGCCTGGCTTATCTTCCACCGTTGCCAAATACGTCGCATCCTGCCCTCTGTGCCAACGTCGCAAACGGCTGACTTCTTCGCCCGCTGGCCTTCTACAACCTCTTCCTTGTCCCGCCACGCCATTCGACGTAGTCGGCATCGACTTATATGGTCCCCTACCTCTCTCCGATGGGGGTAAACATTGGGTTATAACAGCTGTCGACCACCTCACACGCTACGCTGAGACAGCACCTGTACCGACTGGATCCGCTGAAGAAGTAGCAAATTTTCTTTTGCGATCAATTGTATTGCGTCATGGCGCTCCTCGTGTGCTCCTAAGTGACAGCGGTACAGCCTTCTTATCGAAAGTCGTTGCCGAAGTTCTTCACGCGTCGTCCACCCTTCATAAGACAACCTCAAGCTACCATCCCCAGACTAACGGTCTGACTGAGCGATTTCATCGCACCTTGTCAGACATGATATCCATGTACATCACACCAGATCATAGAAATTGGGACACTATTCTACCATTCGTCGCATTCGCCTATAACATAGCAGTACAACGGACTACCGGTTACTCTCCGTTTTTCCTCGTTTATGGCCGTCCTCCCACTACAATTCTCGACGCTTCCTTCTTCTCTACGCCCGACTACTCCACATCAGTACCTACCCATTTTTTATCTCGTGTGGCCAGATGCCGTCATCTTGCCCGCCTCAACACGGCAGCGTGCCAGGAAGACCGCAAGACTCGCTATGATTCTACACATCGAGTGGTCTCTTTTCGTCCTGGCGACGAAGTACTGCTTTATACACCATTGCGCACCCCTGGCCTTAGTGACAAATTCCACCATCGCTACGTAGGTCCCTATGAGGTCATAAGCCAAACTTCCCCAGTGAATTACAAAGTGACGCCTGTTGATCCCCCAGCTGATCGACGCCACCGTGGAACTGAAATTGTTCATGTGTCTCGCTTGAAACCGTTTGTGCGCCGGGGTGCATCGCTTAGTTAGGAGCGGCCAGGCTGGCCGCTTCCGACCCCCCGGGCAGATTGTGTGAGCCTTCCGTGGCTGTTCTTTAATTTGTTCATTCCATGATCTTCCTCTTTCATTTGTACATACCATCATCATCGTCCCGTGGCGCCGGCTCCGGCACGCACCTAGGTTTTTGTCATCGGATTAAAACGCTAGACAAGGCATCGCTGGCCTTGCCGTCACGACCTTGCCGTCTCAACCTAGCCTTCTTTCACTATATGTATATATATATATATATATATATATATATATATATATATATATATATATATATATATATATATATATATATATATATATATATATATAGTTAGCGCCTGTCCCGTTCGTCTTTCTGTGTGGTTCGTCTAAAATTTAGCGCTGTATTTCCTTTGGTTTAACGCAATTCAGCTCGAGGTCACGGGCTTTAGTCGAGATGCAGAAGCCGCATTATGAAGGAAACCAAACGCGAAAATGGAAATGTGGTTTGCGATTAATATGACTCATAATATACAGTGTTCTGCAACTTAACCGTCTTGGAAAATATTCACACCTTGACCGGTGGAAACATTTTCCAAGACGGTTCCGATAAAGTTGCTGAACAGTATATACGTAGCTAGGTCTTGCTATTTTGGCTAAATGAAGCTGCAGGTATTCTACTGCCCCACACTTGATTTGTGTGGAAGATATTCGGTTAAAAGAACATTACATGCATTCGCTCCAAGCCATATTTTTTCATGCAAAGAACTACAGCCGCTGGTATCAAGACGAGGGCTCTGCAGAAGCCGTAGAAAAAAGAAAAGAAAAGAAAAAAAAAACGACCTCGACGCTTCTTGAACGACGAGGGAGGGGGGGGGAGGGGCCGTGAAGAAGAAAGAAAACTGCTTCTTGTTGCGCGGGACCCGCTGCCCCCCGTCGGTCCATCTCTTCTCCCTGCGGCAAAGCGGAAAGAACCACGGGGAGGCGAAAGGCATCCAGGCACCCTACCGCGGGGGCGACAGGAATGCCGAAGCGGACACAAATATCGGCGAAAACAAAAACAAAAAAAAAAAAGAATTGCATGCACCGCACACAGAGAAATTCTCGCTGCTTTTGCAGCTTCTCCCCCCCCCTCCCCCCTTCTTGAGGTCACGTGGCCAAATGGCGGGAAAACACATCCCGCGCGAGCTAAGATGCGCGGCGCCGCTCAGTCGACGGCCAGCCTCCGTGTGGGCGCGATGCCTACTGCCTAATTTTAATATATATATATATATATATATATATATATATATATATATATATATATATATATATATATATTTGGTGTGGGCGCTGATCGCGCAGGAAGACTTGCTGAGCCATTTGGAAACAAGGCTGCGGCTGGCTGCGGTGGCAGAATTGGCTCATTTTGCTGCAGTCTGGGTCCTTGGGTATCTCCTGCCCCAAAATGCTCGCTTTTTAATATGAAGGGACACTCACTATACCGACAAGGTAAGTCCAATTAGCACACATTTTGTTTGATACGACAATATACTGCAACTGTTTCTGGAGCGCGTATATATATGCGCATCTTGTTACTACCTACAGTTTTTTTTATAATCGATGTGTGCGCATTTCGCTCTGATTGCGCAGGAAGACGTGCTGAGCCGACTTGGAAACGATGCTGCGGCGGGGGAATTAGCTCTTTTAGCTGCAGTCCGAGGTCCGATCTCCTCTGCCCCAAAACGCCCGTCTTTCACTTCTTCATATCGATGTGCATGCACTGACATGTATACCGATCAGGTAAGTCAAATTAGCGCTGATTTTCTTCTATACGATAATGTACTGCAACTAATTATGTATTGTTTTGAGACTTATGCGCATCTTGTTACTGTAAATGCATATTTTGTAATTGGTGTGCGCGCCTTGCGCTGATCGTGCAAGGAGGCGATATCAGCTGATCTGGAAACTGGCTGCGACAGTGGAAGCTCGCTTCGCCGAAGCCCGAAGTCCTTGGTCTCCTCTACACTAAAACGCTGGCCTTTCACTTCTTTATGGCGGTGCACTTGCCGGACAAGTATTAGCGCTGATTTTGATCGGAAAATTCGATTATCCGACTCACATCTATGGGACGCATGCAACCCAGTTAAATGTCAAATGCTATCACTGATATAAATATTGCAGCACCCCTCGCCATAGGAGCGATAAGAAGCTGTACAAGCATCATCGCTGCTGCCAAGCAAGCTCGTGCCAGGACTGAGTACAAGATTTATGCCGTGTTTATTATTTTTTTTTTTGCTGTTGTAATGATGTCTATACGTGAAAATTGATGATTGAGTGATGCGGTATGCTGGCAAGGTAAGTGAGCCAGCGCGTTCATTTTGTGGATTTTGGAATTATATATGTGATGCACACATATCTCAGCTGTTTCACATTGATTTTGCTCTGTGCGCTTGCTCTCTGCAGGCAAACAGTTGTATTTTCATCGTGCGGATTATTTCTTGGTGCTCACATGCTCACGAGGTGTTCAGCTAACTTGTTTCAAGCTTTAAAAATTTACCACGGGTTCTATAAGCTTCTACGAGTTGGGCTGTCTAAATAGTCGTCTTGGCTGGTAAGACAATTTTTTAAATAATGCTCGGTTGTTAAATAAAGAAAATAAATCAGATGACTTATCGTTAAATATCCGGTCGCTTTTGCTGTAAAAGTTCCATCTAGTTTGAGAAAATTAAGCTGTATTCTACGGAATAAACTTATTGTAGGTTTCATGTAAATATCGCGGAAACTGTTTGTTCTGCCGCTTTGGAATCCCTCATACGCGCTCTATGACAAGCGCGGAAACTTGATTTTGCTAGAATGATTAAATTGCAGCATTAGGATGCAAGAACGCGCTTCGGGACGATAAGGTTTGAGTGCGCTACGGTTGCAAATTGCAACATCATGACTCCAGCAAAGCGCCTCTTTCGCGGATTCACGGATCCCGATTACCTATTGCGGCTTTGCGCTAATGCGTTTTCAGTAGGGTCGCATGAAAGTCAGGCGCATAAAATATATTGATGTGATAGTGCAGTTGGTGGCAGGGAGCAGACATAATTTATTCTACCTTTCCACCCTATATTTGCCTGCAATGTATAAGTTTAGGCGAAAACGAAATATTTAATTAAAAAACTTGTCTTCGTACAGCTGACCAAGATGGAACCTGCCGCAGATCCTACCAGTCGCAGACATCAAGTGATCGACAGGCTGCCAAAAGAAGAAGACCAAGCCTCAAGCCCATCTTCCATATGTGGCACACGCGTGTTCTATAGTCATATATCCCCGCTTATTAAAAAGCAAATCGCGAGCTTTTTCTAAACGCTGTTGACAAATAAATTTGTTCACCAAATACTGCAGCTTTTGTTTCTTCATGGCAGCAGAAAAGCTATTGCTTTTCTTGATGCATTTGTATGTGCTACCCCGTTATATATGCATGGGCCAGGATATATTTAATGCATGGCATGAATACCTGCACGAGGGGTGATGCCGGCCACCAACCTTCGTCGGGAAGCAACCGGCCGACGTGCGGTCTTTCGTCAGCAAAATAGCTAGGGCAGACGAGCGGCCGACCATTCAGTAACGCTGGCAAATGGCCGGCCCACGTAGGGCAGGTGGTCGGTCACGTCGGGCCGAAAGGTCGGGCCATAGTCGACTGCTGAAAATCGGCCGACGTTAGGTCAGTGTCAATCCCCGACGCCGGCCGTCATTCGGGTGCCAAAGGTCGGCCGGCCACTTTTTGGTCGGCGAGAAAGGTCGGCCCTACCTTTTGCCACACACATTTTTTTGCTTGGGAAGTTGTGTGAAATTGGTACTTTTTATGTGACTAGGGAGTTTGTAGTTTAGGTAGTTAATTAGTTTAATACCCCCCACGTTCTCCCACCCCCCTCCCGTCCTTCCTCTCCTCTTTTTCCTTTCCCCTATTCTTTTTTTTTCTTTCTTTTTTGAATTAGTAGGGATGATATTGTGTCCCAATGAAAGGAGTCGAGTCGAGTGCGGAGGCAGACCTCCGCCTCAATGACCCCCGTTAGTGTTATTGCCCATTATGCTTCCCCCTCCCCCTCTTGTATTTCAATTCTATATAGGTGGCTGGTTGGATGGACTCTCAGCCTTGATGTTATAATTGTATTTGAAGTTCTGATAGGTCCCGGGCGTGGTTACGAGCCTCCGCCCGGGAGCCGCTTCAGTGAGCGACTGACCAGCCTCGTCTTACCGGATGTTGCTTGTGCGAGCTCACCCGTCTGCTATCCTGTAGTGGGATAGCCAGTGTACAGAGTACAGTGAAATGGCCATTGCACTTGCCGAGCCTGATGTTGGTTTAAAGGCCGGCAGATAGCAGCACTGCGCAGCAGGATGACCTAACTCGATTAGCCCCTGCCACTCGCGCTGGTTGTAGGCGCTGAGTGCGCAGCACAGATGTCGGTGTGTTACTACTGACTCTGTGCCACTTGCGGGGCCCATCAAGGATAACCCGCTCTGGTGGTTGGGCGTTGCAGGAGGCATTATGCCTGATTATGTTGGGCCGGGGCCTCATTGAGTGCATGGCTGTTGGCCTTGCCATATGCCTTATGGTGTTGTTGGGCCTGGGGGTGGTTTTTCTCTCCCAGCTAGGGGAGGTCATAGTGGAGGTTTCTTCTTTTTTTTCTTTTCCCCTTCTTCTCCCCTTTTTTCGGGGGAGGAAGAATTGGGTGGATTGTTTTTTCGTTGAGTGCCTTTGGATGGCTGATTAGATGGGGAAGGCCCGGGAGAGAGGGGAGAATAAAAAAAAGAAAACATTTAGGAGAAAAAAAAGAATAAGATATATTCCCCCTCTCACTTTCCCTCCCCTCCCTCTAGTAAGAACACTAGAAAAAGGAGAGTAGAAAACATGATAGAATTAAAAAAGAGAGAAAATAAGAGAGAGAAGAAAAAAAAGGTGGAGAGAAGAGAAAAAATATATATATATAAATAGAAAAGGGGGGGGGGGAGAGGTTGGACATGAGGTGATTGATGGGTGAATATGGCATTAGTGCCTGGGCCCCACCTCCGCGCTCGTTCCTCAGGATTCGGATGGCTCAGTTTGACTTTGTTTAGGTAGTGAGTTCATTAATTGGGATCCTCCTACTGTAAGTGAATTTATGTCTGTGGAATTTCTTGATTATTTTTTTCGTTATTTGTTCCAATGCTCTGTAAGTTTCTTTGTGTTTTAGGATTTCTGGTTTGTGTTGAAGTGGTTGTGGGTATTTCTGTATGATTGGCTGTCTTTCTGTTAGGAGGTAGTGGTCTATGTTGTTTGCAGGGGCCCCACATTTACAGTTGTTTTGAATCGTTGTAGGTAGTGTGGTAAGCGTCCGTGTTCTGTTAGTGCTTGGGTGGTGTAGTAGTTGGTGGGGAAGTGTGGTGGGATGCGTTTTGCATTTTTAATAAAGTTGCATGTGCTTGTGTGTCTGCCTGTTGTATGCCAGTGAGTAGCCCATTTTTTGTGCATCTCTGTACGGAGGGTTGTTTTAACACATTGCTCTGTGATTGGGGTGTGCAGTTGTGTGCCGTGTTTGGTTGCCTTCTTTGCTGCGTCTGCTATTTCGTTACTAATTATTCCGGTGTGTGCTTTGACATAGTGTAGTGTGATTTTGTGGTTTTGAGATGATTGTTGGAGTGTTGATTTGATATTGTGGATGAGTGGGTTGGTGTTTGTTGGATTTTTAAGGCCTTTGAGTGTTGATAAGCTGTCTGTGAGGATGGCTATTGTTATGTGATGGGTGTTGTTTGCATAGCGTATTGCTGGTATGATGGCGTTGGCTTCGGCTTCAAAGTTAGATGCGTAATTTGGTAGCTTGAATTGTTTTGTTTCTAATAATGGGTGTTTAGAATTTAGAATTGCTATTGCTGATCCGGTTCCGGTTTCGGACTGTGAGTAGTCAGTGTATATGTAAAGACGGGCGCAAGTTGGGTTTTGCTTAATTTTGCAGGATGTGTGAGCCAAATGTCTGCCTTGTGTGCTATGTTGTCGGAGGAGATGAGGAGCTCTTCATGTTGGTATGGCTTGTTGTGTAGAATATTGCAGAGTGTGTTCTCCCATCAATGGTGAGGTGTATGGGGGGTATGTTTGAGAGCGCCGAATTTGGTACTGTTCTGAATGCTTCAGTTATTTTGGTGAGTGGAATTCTTTGAATTGTTTGTAGTTTCCTGAGAATTGTTGAGCTAGGTGTGTACCAAATTGGGGCGGAATAAATTATTAGTCTTTCTGTGGCGCGGATGTAGATGTCTCGTGGTTGTGATGGTGTCATGCCCCATGTGTGTCCTGTGAATCTAGCGATGTTTGTAGTGATTGTGGAGACTTTTTGTTGTATGTCGTTAAGGGGTGGTAGAAATGAGAGTTTGGTGTCGAATGTTAGGCCTAGTATTTTTGTGTGCTAGTGTTTGCCCGTCGAATTTTATTTTTGGTGGTCTGGTTTGGTATTTATTGCCAGTTATTAGGAATTTGCTTTTATGAGGGCTGAACTGCATTTGTTTTGCTTCTGCCCAGCGTTGAATAATGTCGAGAACGTGTGCGGCTCGTTGTTCTAGTACTGTTCTTGTGTCCGTGTATTGTGATTGTTATGTCATCTGCAAACGCTTGTATTTGTGTGTGTTGTGGTGTTACTAGTGGTATTGAGTAGGTCGGTGATTGTTATGTTCCATAGTAGTGGGCTGAGGGGGGATCCTTGTGGGGAGCCTTGTGGGATTTTGTGTGTGACGCTTGTGCTGCCTGTGGATAAGGAAATTGATATATCTTTGAGGGTTTGAGCTACAATTTTGTTGAGATTAGGTGGGCAGTTATTTTATTGAAGGAATTTAGTTATGGTGTGATTTGTGAATGAGATTGAAGGCGTTTTTGATGTCCAAGGAGATAATGATAGTGGTGTGGTTTTTGGATTTGTTTTCTTTGATGTTGTTAAGGAGAGATTGGAGTGCGAGTGTTGCGGAAATGTCGTGTGTAAAACCAAATTGGTTGGACGGGAAGGGGTTTTTTTGTGTAGAGAAAGTGGTAGATGCGGTTTTTAAGGAGGGTTTCTAGAATTTTTCCGAATATGGAGTTAAGTGCTATTGGTCTAAATTGATTTGGTGTTGGGTTTTTATGTGAGAATTCTTTTTTGGGAATGAGTTTGACCTTGGATTCTCTCCAGTGAGATGGGAAGTGCCCTAACGAGAGGCATGCATTGAAGATGTTAATGAAGAGTTGTTTGTGATGGTCATATAGCGATTGGATAAATGGTGTTGTTATCTGGACCTGGTGCTATATGCTTCTTAAGTGCGTTAATGGTTGTGTCTACTTCTATTTCTGTGAATGGTATGTCATTTTGGATGGTAGCATGCATGTTTGTTGTGTGTTCTGTTGGTTTCAGTGATTGTTTTGTTGTACCTGTTATTGTTGTCTGTGGTGTTGAGAAGAGTGATTCGAGGATAAGGATTACTCATTCTTCTAGTCTTTTCGTTTCGGTGCCATCGGTTTTCCTGATTGATGGAATGGTGACTTGTTTTTTAATTTTGTTGGCCGCTATTTTGTAGGGAAGTGTAAATGGTTTTGACACTTTGCTGCAGTATTCTTTCCAGGATTTGTTTGTGGTGTTTGAGATGTTTTGCTGATATGTTTTAAGCGCTGTTGTGTATTTTGCTTTGAATTCTACTCTAAGTGTTTCTGGAGCGTTTTGATATCTTCTTCGCATAGCCCTTACTTTTTTTCTTTCGATTTCAAGTTCAGTTGTCCACCAGGGGTTTTAGGTATGTTCGTTGTTCACTGTTTTTTCGAATTTTTTGGTCAGTTTTTGTATTTTTTTTGTATAGGTGATTGATAATGTGTTCGAGTTGTGTAATTGATGTGATTGGGGTGTTGGCGGTCTCCCTCAGCCATGTGTCGTCTTTAAGCGTTTGGAGTATTTTGTGTGTGCCATTTTGTGTGAGTCTTTTTTGAGGTGAATGTTTGCCCTTAAATAGTTCGAATAGTATGTATTTGTGATCACTGGAGTTCTTGTAATTCAGGTTTTCCAAATTGTTTATGTGGGTTAGTGTGCTTGGTCTTGTTGCCGTTATGTCGATCCAGCTGCGTCCATTGGTTGTTTCGAATGTGGGGGGGCTGTTGGGTTTGTTAAGGATTGAGAAATTATTGTGTTGAAAAATTCAGTTAGAGTATCTCCTCTTTTATCGCTAATTGGGCCTCCCCATGCTGGATGTTTTGAGTTGAAGTTTCCTGCTATGATTGTGTGCTCGTTGTGTGGGATGAGTTGTTCAATTAGTGAGATGTGTGTTTCAATATCGTCTTTTGGTTGGGCGTATATATTTATCAGTAGGAGCTGTTGTTTGTGCCATGTAATTCTTGCAGCTATTAGTGTTTTTGTGACTTTAATTGGGAAGACCTGGATACTTTTGTTGTGTATTATGATTGCAGTTTTTGGTGATTGGTCGAATGCAATAATTTTGTCTTTCAAAGGGAATGATGTGATCTTGTTGTGATAATATGGCTTCTGGATGAGTGAGATGTCGTGAAAGTGTTGCTTTTGATATACGTGTAGAATTTCGTTGGCTTTTGAGGCGTGTGCCAGATTTGCTTGTATGATTTTCAGGGGTTTTGTTTTGTGTTGAGAGTGTGTTTTGGTCTATGGCTGTGGTGGAGTGTTGTGTGTGTGTGTTGGATTGCGAGGACGAGTCCAAATTAATAGCCATGGTTCAGAGGCGGTTGCTTTTGGCTTATTGCCAGAGGGCTTCTGGTTTTGCCTGCAGTTGCCGGAGGGTGGGGCAGGCTCTGCTGCCAATGGGGTGTTCAGGATCGTGGCAGCCAGAGACCACGCATGCCCTGCACCTAGCTGTGTCGCTGCGGCATTCGTCTTTATGATGACACTGCGCACATGTGGTGCATGCGCGGCCTTTGTTGCGGCAGTGCTTTGCCACGTGCCCGTAGGTGGCACACTGCGTGCAAAGTGGCGTGTTGTGGTTAATGTAAATGGGGAAGGAGGTCCACCCCATCCTAACCAGCTGTGTCGCCCTCGGGCTGGTATGTTTGTATGCTGGTGGCCAGGATCACGACCCTCCTGCCGTTTGGGTTGACATACTTTGCCGTGATGTGGAGTCCGTCCTCGTCTGTGAGGAGGGAGTTGTGCTTTTCCAGTTCGGGTATTATATTCTCCCTCTCCATTTCCCTGGAGATGCCAACTATTTTAAACGTCGGCCCCCTCAGGGCTAGTTGTGAGTTGCAAGCTCGTGGGCTCCTGGGTTGTTCTCAAGAGAAGAGCGGTCTTGAGCTTCCTTAACCCATCTTGGCTGGTGGAACTGACCAACACCCTGTCCCCGCTGACCCGCATCTGTAAGTCCATACTCGGCTGGGTCATAGTTTTTCTGGAGGAATGTGGCGACGGCGGTTGGCTTTGTGCCACTGGGCGTTTTAGCTTGGATGACTATGGTGTTAGTTTGGGGCGGGTTCTCTTTTGTTTGAGCTTTGTGCTCTTCATTGCCTGCATTCTGGGTGGGGGGGGGGGGGGAGAAGCCTTGATCTCCTTGAGGGCCTTCAGGGAGCCTGTGAGCTCTGCGTATTTAAGTGAAGCCGTAATGAATGCGGTTTCTACATTAGTAAAAGCTTCGAGGAGTCTATTTGCTACTGCTGTGGAAAGTCCGTGACCCCGGCCTGCTGCTATGACCTGCATGAATTCTAAGTCATTCTTCTGTAGGATGGCGGCCGCATCCTCTTTTCCCTCTGCTGCAGTTGCCCCCTCCTCTGGGACTGGTGACCTTGCTGTGATATTGTCCCGCGTGGGAGGGTTTTTTGGCACCTCCTCCTCTGATTGGTCCGAGTTAGACTCTGAGTTTGATGAGCTATTGGACGTGCTCAGAGGGTTCCCTTGAACAAAACGTCGCGGGCTAGTTGGTTCATCGCAAGGGGGAAACAGCGCAAGCTAAACACGGACAAAAAGGGAGGACGAGACACACACAGCGCTGACTTACGACTGAAGGTTTATTTCAGACACTTCGGTAAATATACAGTAGCATCAAGGGAAACAACAGCAACCTGGTTGGGAACAGTCATCGCCATCAGAAAACATACAGGTAAACACAGATCATCTAGCTCTCGATAAGTCCTTAAAGAAGGTAAAAAACAGAGCTAAGAAACTTTGTGAACATTTGAACCTAGGAAAGCTGTGTAGTGCGATTGAAAGCAGCAAACACCTGAGCTTGGAGATGTCTTTCTCGGTAAAAACCCATAAGGTGGATCGTCCATTTCGTGTAATAGTTTCAGAGACGGAGACCTGGCAGAAATCTGTTGCATCATTTTTACAGAGACAACGCAAGCTACTAACTGTTGACGACCCATTTTTGGTAAAAAATGCAGGACCTGTGGTTGACTTTCTAAAACCTAACGCCGAATTGACATTGATAGGATGTTCTATAGACGTAAATGACTTATATTATTCCATCCCCCATGACGACTTAGTTAATTGCATTAAGGATTGTATCGACCAGCATGGAGCTGTAAAATTTCAGAATGCGAGTTGTGTCTCAACTGCCGGCTTCCTTGAGCTACTGTCAACATACCTGAGATCCACCATCGCGGAATGGAACGGTTCACTTTTTATTCAGAAGAATGGCATCTGTATTGGTTCATCCATTGCACCCATCCTCAGTGATCTTTACTTGGCCATGAAAGATAGAGCGCTACTCAGGTCCATTCAGGGAAGCAATGTGAAACAAATCTTTAGATTTGTGGATGATTATCTTGTGTTGTTACAGTGTGAACAGGACGTCTTTTCTTCCGAAACTTCCAAAGTTCTTAGCAATTTTGCAAGCACTCTGAGCCCATTGATTGTCACTCATGAACTTCCTACTAATGGCTTCATACGGTTTTTAGAATTGGGAATTTATTTTAACCCCAGTCACGTGTGCTGGGCCTTTGAGCCTCGAACCAACAAATCACTTCTTCCTTTTGACTCAGCACACTCAAAGTTAGTTAAGCGCAGTATCATCAATTCATGTTTTGACAATTCATTCAAAAAATCCTGCAACCACAAACTGGAAAACAGCTTTTTAACCCAGACGAGCCGATTACTACAGGCTGGATACCCGCTAACCCTCATAACCTCAGTGGCTGAGGCCTTGTTGAAAGCAAAAGAAAAAAGAATCAGAGATAAGGGCAAGATCGCGGTCATCCCCTACGTACACGGGATTTCCCACAACTTAAGAAAAATAGGAAAAAGAGTAGGAATAGACGTTTTATTCTCAGCCCCGGATCGCTTGTCCAGCCTCTGCAAGCGCGTTAATCAGATGGGTCGCAAGCAAACAGGATGCACAGTTAATCATCGCGACCAGTTCGTTTCCTGTGCTCAGGGTGTTATATATTCCATCCCCTTGTCTTGCGGCCATGCATATGTAGGCCAAACCGGCAGATGCCTCAACAAGAGATTGTCTGAGCATAACTATAATGTTACGCAACGAATCTCGGGCCATCTGGGCCATCTGGGCCATTCATTGCTGAGATTGCAAATGCACCCCTGAGTTGGGCAACACGAGCATGATAAGCAGGTGTGGTGACAAAACCACGCGAGAGATTATTGAAGCTTTAAACATTGCGCATCTTAAAGAGCATTGTGTCAGCACCCCCTCCATAGCCCTTATAGATAAAGAATTACAGTTCTTATCGAGAGCTGGATGATCTGTGTTTACTTGTATGTTTTCTGATGGCGATGACTGTTCCCAACCAGGTTGCTGTTGTTTCCCTTGATGCTACTGTATATTTACCGACGTGTCTGAAATAAACCTTCAGTCGCAAGTCAGCGCTGTGTGTGTCTCGTCCTCCCTTTTTGTCCGTGTTTAGCTTGCGCTGTTTCCCCCTTGGGTTCCCTTGGTTGTGTTTTTTTATTTGGTGCCTGGCTACAGGTGCGTCCCGGTGTGCGGAGTCTCCAAGGGGGGTTTTTTTTTTTGGTTTGGTGCCATTTTTGTAGGAGAGAATTGTATAGTGGGATGTGTCCCTCTGCATACCTTTTACTAGTGGGTATTTTCTTCAGTGGTAATTTGGAATAGATAAGATGATGCAGTTTTGGTAGATAGGTTTGGGTCCTAATCATATGGATGGTGGACACTGAGACACTCAAAACAACACAACAACCGTCGAAAGAGAAAAAAAAAAGAGGAAAAAAACGGAAAAAAAGGTGAATTCACTAAGAGTGAGATATTAGTAAGAGGCTGGAATACGGGTGGGCAGTTTGGATTAGGAGGTTGTTATAATGGAAAGTGAAAAAAAAAAAAAAAAAGGTAGGCTGGTGGGATGTTGGAAATGACTAGATTTTGGGTAAACTGATTGAATTGAAGCTTAAGTGAAAGTAGTGTGTTGTTCCTGGGTAGATTTGTATTGTGTGTGTGGATTTGTGCGAGTTTAGTGTTGTTTTGTTCGGAAGAATTTGAACGTTAAGAATATGTGATTATGGACGTTGTATATTTATTAGTTTAAAAATTAGATACGCACATGGGGGAAAAAGACAAAGGAATTTGAGCTTTTAATATCTTGTTAATTATTAAGGTGAGAAGGTTAATGGGGGTGAGGAGGGGAATCTATTGATGTTATTATTTAACGGGTGATGTCAATTGAAAAGTGGTTATTTTAATTTGTTTATTTAATTAAGTGTTTCAATTGATTAAATATTTAAGTATGTTGGGCTTGTTTGTCGGCGTTGGGCTCGGGGAAGAGTTGGAGGGGGGGCCCTATAGCGCTTATGCAGGTGTGTTTTCTTGGGTTCTAGGTGTTAGCTGTAGGGTGCGGCAGGTTAAGAATATGTTGGAAAATTTTAAAGAAAATTTGGCGAGTTTTTCAGTATTTAAGCTGTAAATTAATAATTAATGATGGGGATAAAATAAAAATTATATGAGACTTTGCGGCAAGTAAATATCTACACAATGTGCAACTTTCACCGAGCTACGACAAAAATTGAAAAATATATATTGGAGAATGTGTGGCCGTAAGACCAAGACTCATTCAGGAGGGGGCTTTGCTGGCGGAGCTCGGGAGCGTGCATCCGTCCGTGGCGGCGGCCGGAGGGATAGTAGTAGATAGGGACAGAGTAGATTGAGATCCTAAGTGGGATCTCTCCCGCACCACTAATGTATCGCGGGCGAGGAAAGTCCAATCAAAATTTAAATAAAACGGGCTAGTACCAAAATTGCTCTTTTGTATATATAAAAACATATTAGTAGAGTGGGAAGGGTAGAGTAGAGAAAAAGACATCTCGGGCTAGTTGGTTCATCACACAGCAAAAACAGCGCAAACTTCACAATGGACAGAGAAGGGCAGACGAGACACAGGCGCTGACTAACAACTGAAGGTTTATTGTTCTGACACCTCGGTATATATACAGCAAGCATCAGAAACAAGAACAACAACAAGGCCTGATAGACACTCATCTCAGCCAGACATCGAGCAGGAGCACCATGATCATCCAACACCCGATAGGAAAAGCAACTCTTTATCTAGAAGGGCTATGGAGGGAATGCTTACACAGCTGTCTTTTAGGTTTGCAATTTTTTCGGCCTCGATTATTTCTCGCGTGGTCTTGTCACCGCACCTGCGCAGCACGCTCGTGTTATGCAAATCAGGTGTGCATTTACAATCTCGGCAGTGCACACCCAGATGGCCCGAGATCCGCTCTGTCACATTGTAGTTGTGCTCCCATAATCTTTTATTAAGACATCTGCCGGTTTGGCCTATGTACGCATGGCCACAAGATCGAATAAACGACGCCTTCCGCACACGAGACGAATCGGTCGCGATGGTTTGTGGTGCAGCCGATGTGTTTTCGACCCATCCCATTCACTTGCTTGCAAAGACTTGACAAGCGGTCCGGAGCCGAAAAAACAACATCTACTCCAACCCTTCTTCCTATCTTTCTCAAGTTGTGTGAAATCCCGTGCGCGTAGGGAACGACTGCGATCTTCTTATTCCTGTCTCTACTGACTGTTTCCTTAGTTTTTAACATAGCCTCCGCTACTGAGGATAATAGCGCCTGTGGATAACCAGCCTGAACTAGTCGGCGCGTCTGGTTTAAAAAGCTATCTTCCAGCTTGTGGTTGCACGATTTCATGACTGAATTGTAGAAGCAAGAATTGATGATGCTGCGCTTAACCAACTTCGAGTGCGCTGAAGTAAATGGCAGAAGGGGTTTGTTGGCGCGAGGCTCAAAGGCCCAGCACACATGATTGGGGTTGAAATATAGTCCTAGTTCTAAAAACCGTATGAATCCATTATTAGGCAGTTCGTGCGTGACAATTAAAGGGCTCAGAATGCTTGAAAAACTACGAACAACATCGGCAGCTTCGGACGGGAGGGCGTCCTGTTCGCACTCTAGAAACACAAGGTAATCGTCGACAAATCGAAATATCTGCTTCACATTGCTGCAATCAAAGAACCTGCGTAACGCCCGGTCTTGCATGGCTAAGTATAGATCACTGAGGACCGGTGCAATGGACGAGCCTATACAGATACCATTTTTTTGAATGAAAACCGAACCGTTCCATTCCGCGTAGGTCGATCTCAAATAAGTGGACAGTAGCTCGAGAAAGCCGTCAGTAGAAATGCTGGTCGCGTTTTGCAATTTTACAGCTCCATGCTGGTCAATGCAGTCCTTGATGCAATTGATCAAGCCGTCATGAGGTATAGGTCTTTTATGTCAATGGAAAAACCTAATAACGCTCTTTCGGAGTTTCCTTTTAAAAACGTGACCACAGGTTCTGCATTCTTTACCAAAAAAGGGTCGTCAATAGTTAGTAGCTTAAGTTGCCTTTGTAAGAATGATGCAACAGATTTCTGCCAAGTCCCAGCTTCAGAAACAATGACACGGAATGAATGATCGACCTTATGGGTTTTAAACGAGAAAAACATTTCTAAGCACAAATACTTGTTGCTGTTCACTGCACTACATACCTTCTCGAGATTCAGGCGTTTACACAGTTTCATGGCCCTGCTTTTTACCTTTTTCAAGGACACGTTGCTGCATACATCAAAGGACGAACTTATGGCTTCAAGGGCTTTAGCCATGTAGTCGCCTTTCGGTAAAACTGCGAAACCGCCCTCCTTGTCCGCAGGGAGAAGGCAAAGTTCATGTTCCTTGAGGTATGTCACCGTTTTCCCTAGAGGCAGTCTCTTGCTAGTCGAGTTGCAGCGAGTCAACACGTCCACGCCTTCGGAGACGCAACGATCTACCTCAGCCGCAGGAGCGAGTCTGGAGACCTGCCGGACCAAGCCTAGAAAGCCGATCTCTTACGCTCAACTGCAAACTTGGGACCCAGCACGTCGTAGACTGCTCTCGGAACCGTGGCATCACCCAGGAGGTGGACGCGGTTGGTGTCGGAGGGTGGTTTCTTCGGAACGAGCATTCGAAGACGTGGGAGTGTAAGCTGCCACAGGGCCTCTGTTGTCCTGTCCAAGATGCGGGAAAATTGACGGCATATTTCCCCCGAGTCTCCGTTAGGCTTCGAAGCTTGCAAAAGCAACCAAAGGTGGTCCTTGAATAGTCGACGTTGTCCGTGTATTTCAGACCGTACTAGTTTGCAAAACCGGATACCATGTCCAGAGGAGGGTGGAAAGCCCCCAAGCAAAGCCAGAAGTTCTGGTGGTATAACCTTGTTGCGGGTGCAGAAGCTGAGCAATCGCGCCCTGCACGAAACCGCTGCGATGAGTGGCACCAGGGAGTGCGGATCATGAAAGGCGAAGGAAGGGATGCCCGATGAACTAGAAATAAACTTGAAAAAGACATCTCGGGCTAGTTGGTTCATCACAGAGCAAAAACAGCGCAAACTTCACAATGGACAGAGAAGGGCAGACGAGACACAGGCGCTGACTAACAACTGAAGGTTTATTGTTCTGACACCTCGGTATATATACAGCAAGCATCAGAAACAAGAACAACAACAAGGCCTGATAGACACTCATCTCAGCCAGACATCGAGCAGGAGCACCATGATCATCCAACACCCGATAGGAAAAGCAACTCTTTATCTAGAAGGGCTATGGAGGGAATGCTTACACAGCTGTCTTTTAGGTTTGCAATTTTTTCGGCCTCGATTATTTCTCGCGTGGTCTTGTCACCGCACCTGCGCAGCACGCTCGTGTTATGCAAATCAGGTGTGCATTTACAATCTCGGCAGTGCACACCCAGATGGCCCGAGATCCGCTCTGTCACATTGTAGTTGTGCTCCCATAATCTTTTATTAAGACATCTGCCGGTTTGGCCTATGTACGCATGGCCACAAGATCGAATAAACGACGCCTTCCGCACACGAGACGAATCGGTCGCGATGGTTTGTGGTGCAGCCGATGTGCTTTCGACCCATCCCATTCACTTGCTTGCAAAGACTTGACAAGCGGTCCGGAGCCGAAAAAACAACATCTACTCCAACCCTTCTTCCTATCTTTCTCAAGTTGTGTGAAATCCCGTGCGCGTAGGGAATGACTGCGATCTTCTTATCCCTGTCTCTACTGACTGTTTCCTTAGTTTTTAACATAGCCTCCGCTACTGAGGATAATAGCGCCTGTGGATAACCAGCCTCAACTAGTCGGCGCGTCTGGTTTAAAAAGCTATCTTCCAGCTTGTGGTTGCACGATTTCATGACTGAATTGTAGAAGCAAGAATTGATGATGCTGCGCTTAACCAACTTCGAGTGCGGCCAAATCCGTGTGGCCAAATCGAGTACAGCCTTCGATTCCGGCGTGTACAGGTCACAATTCTATGAAGCCGCTTTCGCAGATTTTGGTATCCTTCAACAGAATGTACTGCAGATAAGTGAAACAACACCATTGTTACACCTCCTAGAGCATAATTGTTCACTTGGTGCACTCTG